>NC_135156.1:18803006-19131756 GCF_050948215.1 Halictus rubicundus | reverse complement strand
TGTCGCGTCTAAACAAGCGTGTGTGTTCCTTCATAAATATTATAAAAAAATATAATAGAAAAATTATAATTTCGTTATAATATTTATAAGCTACTCGAGATTGGCACTAGAAATCCCCTCGCCCCTCGTTCCTCGTTCCGGTTTCATGGCTCTTCTCCACCGAATACTCCACCTTCCGCGATACTAATCTAGGGTCCTCTAAAATTTTACAAAATACGACACCCGGCGCGCGACGAACTGTGTGGGGCCGCGTCTATGTACAAAAACGCTTTTCTTTTTTGTCTCTTCTTCTGGTTTCCTCTGTTGTCCGATGACGAACAGGAAGATCTCGCGTCGGGACAACTTCGTGAAAACGATCGTTGCTTCGTCGTCCTCGTCATCGACTTTGTTCGTTCGTTTTCTTTTCTTCTTGGTTTTTCGGCAATTGTTCGTTCTCGCTTGATCGACGGGACCGATCGGCGACGCGTGTGTGTGGGGTTTGTTTGTTTAGATAGGAGACGAAACGATGTGTCCTTTTCAGGACGCTTGAGAGAGAAAAAGAGAGAGATAGAGAGACAGAGTTACGCGAATTGAACGCCGAGGGAGGAGGATCGCGCTTCCGGTCGCGGAGCCCTTCGCACTATGACGCTTCGAGGAGCGGAGTAATAATTGACCGAATGAGAATGAGGGACCCTCCGAGGCTGGTCGAAGATCCGAACCGGCTGGAACTATCTCTCTGTTGCGATCGAAAAAAATGGTGTTTCTCGAACGAGGCTAAATTTACATTCATTTAGACCTAAAAGTCTCAACACTTTGACTGCCAAAAATTGGAGACTAAGTGTACCGAATCCGGTTAGAATCTGTAAAATGTAAGAAGCTTGGAAAAGTGCTTGATGCCACGTGTCTCAACTTTTCAATGCTTAATTCGTTCGATAAATTACTTTGGTTTCATGAAATTTTTGAGGTTGGCACACAAAGTCTTCAGAGGTTTGAGCTGGGTCGTACGAAAATCGACTCCATTTAGATTCATTTAGACCTGGATTTAGTCTTGACGAGCCTAAATTAGGTACGAGTCGGAGATTTCAGATGGTCGATGTCGAGAAAATCATTTATGGAAGGACGAAGGCGAGGCGAAGAATAAATTCCAGTCTCCGAATGGACAAAAGGAGGATCGAGGAGGGTTCTCGGCAAGGGCGTAGGCTCGACCCGGTTCGAATTCCTCGGAGGGTCTCGCCATTGGCGGCATAAGCGCCGAGTTGTAGGCCGCGATCTTTTCGCGAGGCGATCGTTTTTGGTTGACGGTATGGTCGGCCGGGAAGCAGCCTAGGCTTCCGGTTCCCAGTGACCGGAAGTCCCTCGGCCCCTCAGCGGCGTCTGCTTAAACTACGATCAGACTCTCAGGCACTCGATTCTCCGCGGGCTTTGGTCGCGAAGGTGAACACGACACGAGGAATCTTGGCGATTCCCGTCCGGCGGTGGCGGCTGCGGCTGCGGCTCGGGGTTGTTTTCGTATGGGGCTGCGAGTAACGACCCCGTGGAACATGCGAGCTTCTCGAGACTTTCCGGTCTGAGCCTCCAGTGTCACGGGGGAGACTTCGGTCGGCCGCTTTTGTCTTGCATCACTTGTTGCTGTTGCTGGTTCGCCTGCTGTTGCTGTTGTTGCTGTTGCTGCTGCTGCTGCTGCTGCTGCTGCTGCTGCTGCGACTGTTGCTGCGACTGTTGAGCCTGCTGCTGGGCCTGTTGCTGGGCCTGCTGCTGGGATTGATGGTGGTGCGACGTTGGGTCCCCGAGGTCCGTACCCATCATGCTACCTCCGCTCTTGTCCACCACGCTGCTCGTGTGCACCGGGTGGAAATATCGTTCTGCAAGCATCACCGACCATGAGTTGCGGGTCGTTTTGTTTCCAAGGGATGAAAAGCTCGAGGAGGAAGTTCAGGAGGTCTGGAACTAGCTCTTGGAACTATGCTTTGTCGGTTCGAAAAACTAGGTTCTCAGCTAATTTTTACACATATGGAACGTTTTAGCCGATTGCCTTAGAATTTAGGGGGTGGTGGGTACAATTTAAGTGGTTGCCGACCTTCGTCCATGGCCGAGGGCGGTTCGCTGGCGGTTCCGGTGATGATCGGAGCGATCATGTTGTAGTCGTCCTCCAGGTTGATGAACGGCGCAGTGTTCCAACGTGGTGGCACGTTCGAGACCGATCTCTGGGTCGCCACTGGCCTCGTCACCGATACAGGGGATGAAAACAGGGAGAGGTTCGTCGGGGATATCACCCCCGACATGGAACCGATCGTGGGGTAGGTGAATATTTGCTAAAATGTCGAAAAAGAAAATCTTATCGAACACCCGTGTCCACGTCCCTTAACTATCGAATTAATTTGACTATATTCGTGACAGTCGGAGCGAACGCGTACCAAACACGGTACCATGATCCTCGGGATTGCTCACCTGTCCAGGTTGCGAGTGGAAATGAGCAAAGGTGTATTCCCGGCTGGTGTGGGGCGCGGTGACGAGGATCCTCGCAGGACTCTTCCTGCCGGCAGGATCGACGGAGGTCTGGCAGCCGGATCCGACGAGGCCCACCGCGGCTGCAGCCGCCATTTGCTGTTCCTGACTCGAGGCCAGCTCCGACGGGTCCGTCGGCGATGTCGACGATGTCGGCGGTGAGTTCGAACTCGCCGCCGTCAGCTCGCCCGTCGACCTGATGATCGCAACCGGCCTCGCCATCGGGGCCGGCGGTGGTGGCGGTAACATCGAGCTCGGATAATACTGTGAGAACTTTTGCATACCAGTGCGGGGTCCGGCTAGCTGCGCCTGGAAATACCACACACCCACCGATCAACGTCGTCGACCCGCGCGTGATCCATTCACCCCGTTTTACCGAGCATTCTTTTCTTCAATTTTAAGTCAGAACAATTTTCATGTTTCTTTTTAGATCGGTTTCATCCGGCACCCCTTGTTTCGCGATACAGAAAAATAAAGTTCGATAGAGAAACATGCGGTCAGGACATGGAAAGGTCTTCTGGAATCTTTTAACGATCGATTTTAGCAGATGTAATGTTGGATTTTGAAGAACGATTTTTTTAGGAGGTTCTGTCTAAATATACCTTTTCGGGCTGACCGTGGACCAGGGATGATTTTCCAAATAGGACTGGTTGTCGCAAACAAGGGGTTCGTAGTCCACTTTTCAATGATCGTTTCACATTAATAGAATAACTCGAGCCTCGATAATATTCTCAGCCAATTGTTTCCACTTTTAGTTAGCGATTAAATATGATAAATAAACAGTTAGGTTTTTTAAATCCAGGGCGATTGGAACACGGATGACGATGCAGATCGCAGAGGACCGCCCCGTTCTTCTCGTTCCGATTATGGAAACGTCGATCAGCTTCTATCCTCGGAAGGGCCTCGATTTACATACGTGATCAGAAATATTTTTGCTCGGATAAAAATAAACAAAGTAAACTCGATTAAAATTGAAGGAGACTACGGTGAGTAACCGCACCTCCGCTAAGAATTGAACGGGATAGAAAATCCTGGTAAGCGTTCGTTTGTTCGAGAACGGAGAACGGAGCGGGTTTAAAGGATCCGGAAGCTACCTGGGGCAGCTGCTGCGTATTCTCGGCCTCCTGGCAGACGAACGTGACGAAGTCCGAGAGGGTGTCGTGACCGTTCTCGGGGTACTTGACCACCCCCGCGGAGGCAGGATGCTCTGGCTGATAGTAGGCGAGCCCGGACATACTCTGACCGGAACCACCGGCCAGTCCTTCGTGCGGCGAGTGCAATCCTGAAACACAATTCACCACTGTCATCCTACGAACGCCTAGGCTAGGGCCACGATCAACCACCCCCCGACGCCTCGAACGATCCTCTGTTCGCCCCCTTCGCTCCTTCCTTTTCGAAATAAAAAAAAACCCAAACTACAAATAGTCCTCTTATCAACGACGATTTTTAATCAAAATCTACACAGAACACGAAAATTTCGTTAAGATGAGGCTTCTAAAATGTTTCAAAAAAACTACAACACCCTTGAGATCGAGATAACAATTTTCCATTTAATCGCTAGTAAAAAAGAAATTTAATGTAACTGTTGGAACGTTAAAGATCGTCTTGTTTTCTGCAAGGATGAAAGAAACTCTTGGTCGACCATTCCTGTTTCTCGGACGCCATTTTGAACGTATAACGAGGACAGCAGCATGGTTAAAAGGGCTCCCGAGCATAGGCTGCGATTAATTGAATGTTAGACGACGACGAGGACGTTAACGGTTCGCGCCAAGAAACGTTAATAAAGCCGGGTAGTTATTAAAGTTCGAGTTTAGTGGAAGTGGGAGCAAACAGAGGTAACGATTGCCGCTGTAAGTCTGTTAGGGGGTGGTTTTAGTGGTGTATCAAGGGGGTGGGGGTTAGGGGGAGGCGACCAACTATATCGTGTTAAATATACATATAGATATATACATATATATATATATATATATATATATATATATATATATATATATATATATATACACACATTCGTATATATATACATATATATGTATATAGAAGGCACTCCAAGCGTGAGGCTGGCTGGCTGAAATGTACATGTACCTATATACGCGTGAACGCGCGCGCGCGCGCTCTCTCGAGTACGTTCAAGGAGATCCTTCGACGCCTATAGTGATTCACCGAATGTCACGGTACGACGTTACGGTTCGATAAAATGGCCAGGAACGTTGTATAATGTTGCACAAATTTGTACTATATATATACACGATTTTTATTCGCATAGTTGTTCTTTATTATTGTTGTTGAGGATGCGCGCGAGCGCGCGCGCGTGCACGTTGTATCGCGCGACATGTGGATATATACATGTATGTATATATACATATTGGTATGTATGTATATATATGATATATAGAATATATAGAGAGAGATATATATAGATATATATAGTGCAACAACAAACATCAAACAGCAAGATAACAACGATTAAACAACACATCAAAAAACATCAAGGTAACAACAACATCAACATCGATACAATGATATACATATATACGTGGTGTATATATATATATGTATGCATGTATGTATGTATATATATATATGTATATGGTAGAAACAACAACACCAACATCGCAACAACAATAGTTAGTAGGTAGTATCGTACGGAGAAGAGATAGACAGAGAGAGATAGAGTGATAGACAGTTTAGTTGTGTGTGAGAGAAGTAAACATATCTCATATACAAGGTAACGGAAGTGATCAATCGAATGTGAATCAATTTTGTTTGGTCAATATATATATATATATATTTTTGGATATAGTATAGTAAGTTAGTTCCATCCAGCATACGACATACCCAGAGCATTGGCCGTGTGACAGTGAGTGAGATAGAGATAATTATGGTGTGCACGGTATCAGACCAACAGAGCACGGCCTCGATCCGATCGATGGATCACCGACCAACGTGGACGCCTCATATCGGTCGCTAAACAGGTCTCGACTTTTCATGGATTTTTACTAAAATTTTGAACGCTTCAAACACCTCAAAAATCTGTAAACTAGCTTCAACAGGGTGTTGGGAGTTCAAATTTCCCGCGTCTTTCAATCCTCCCCTCTCCTTTTCGATTAAAAAATAGATTCTGCTTTATTCTTTCATCGTAAAACACCTTCGCGCGATTGTTACATTAAAATTTGAGATTTCTAAATGTTAGTATATTTGATTTTTCTGAGATCTGGGAGCTTCTCGTCTAGGGGAATTCGAGTTTCTAGGGAGATGTGTGCTTTCAAATCACTATGTTTGGAATCTGTACTTTCTGAACTAGAGGGAAAATTTTTAAAAATTCCTCTTAGTTTCTCTGTCACCTCAAATTCCCTAGATCCGGAAGATGCTAGCTAAAATTCTCCAAAATTTCAAATAATATCTCTATTCCCGAAATTCTCTAGACGCGAACTCGAAAGAATAAAAAATCCCCAAACCATAAAAACTCGAGCTTCTCCAAATCTCGATCGAGTGGTCAGAAGTGTTTAAAATTAACAAAATCCAGAATCCCCGAGATCGTAAATAACCGTAGCGAATTCCGCGGGAAAATTCAAAAATTTCGAATTTCCCGGTGCGGTCGGTGATCCACCGGTGCGGTGTCTCGTCAGACTGGAGGCCGCGCCCTTAAAAAATAGTAATACGTGAACAGGTGTACAAGGGTGTAACAGGGTGGTGGGGCAGAAAGACAGACGGACAGACGGACAGACAGACAGACAGACAGACAGACAGACAGACAGACAGACAGACGTACACACAGACGAACAGAGAAACAGACAGACAGAGAGACAGACAGCGACAGCTAGCTTACCAGGTAGACCGGTACTACGCAGTTAGCAAGAAATGCCGTCCGTCTGTCTGTCTGTCCGTTTTCCAAGCCCCGAACCTTCTTCCCATCTGTTCGGGGGTGTAATTCTCGACAAAATTCCGTTCGTTCGAATCGCTTCTCGACTAATTATAGGGGCGGGGGTATTATACACCGTATACATTTTCATTAACCCGACCGGGTTCTCCTCCCACTCTTTCCGATTTTTCTCTTTGCTTTTCGGCTTTCTTTTTTTTTTTCTTGGTTTTGGTTTCTTTCTCTGGCTCTTGAACGGACAGGTCAGTCAGACGGACAGGCAAACGGGGGCGTTAGATAAATATATATTCATATAGATATATATATATATATATGGATGTACACATAGAAATATTTACTATACATACACAGGAATATCGCAGTTTACACTTATTTCCATACAGAGGCATACAAAAATACGAGTCTCGCTTAGATATATCGATGCTTCGGGCGGTTTCGTTGAGGGTTGGCGATTATCGAGTTTCGTTCACACGACCGTTAATGACTGTGTGGTCCTTATCGCGAGATCGCCAGCTGGAGAAACAGTGCAACCGGGGGTGCACAGATTTTTCCACCTGTCGCGAGAGCTTCTTCGGTTTAGTTTGAATAAATTGGATCACGAGCCCTGTCGCTTTTGGTTCGAGTGGAATTTTATCTGGAAAATCGATCATTATTGTGCACGCGTTCTATGTCATTTTGAGATTTTATTCTTCCTCCTCCAAACACATATTGAATTTTTTAATCGCTTTAAAAGACATTGCTCCAGGCATTCGAACAGTGTCAAATCGAGAGAAACGTACACTTTCGAAAAGTCGTTGTGTGAAAGGGATTCTTGAATCATGAGAACCATGCTGAGTGGTTCTTACACTTGGCTACACCGATTTGACACTGTACGATTTTCCCATGTACCAAAGAGCCTTCCAATCAAATAAAAATATTCAAGATGTAATTGTAAAATGATGAGAAAGAACTTTGAAATAATATAGAACATGTACGCGATAAATATTCATTTAGTTCCTTTTCAAGATACAATTACACAGAAATCATAAACCACGGTCCAACACCAATCCAATAGAAATACGATGTCAGGTATCGAAAGTAGAATAGTTCTGTATGCGGTCATACTCAATTCAATTAAGCCTGCCAAGGGTAGTGCTTACTGTCAAAAGTTCATTGTTGGAAAATTGCAGCGAATAGGTCGAAAACCTCGGAAAAACTTGGACAGCAGTGGATTTTGGAATGTGAACGTGTTGCGAGGAGGAATCGTGAGAAAATGTTGTCTGTATCGAGTAGATTCGCCGAGTAGCTGATCAGGCGCACGCGATTCCCGCGCGCCTGATCCTGATCGTCTCCTCACCAGGGTTCCCATTGTCTCTCAGACAATCGGTAAGCTTTCGATAAACAAAATCGCGATTCTAGAAACAAACGTCTCTTCTAAATCGTTCTCGGCTATACGTATCATATGCCTGAAAGCGCAAGCTTCATCGATCCTCGGAAAAGAATAGGGGTGCAACCAAAAAGACTATCTTGATCTTGCAAAGTGACGGGGAACGGGACACTGTCATCCGATGGTTCAATTTCTTTCAATCAAATTCCAATTTCGAGCGACAGATGTTGGAGAAACTGGAAAACGAATCGTGAGAAATAATTGAAGTACTTCTGTAGATCTTGTTTTACAAAATAGCGAGTCAAATAGTTTATGGAATCTGGTTTCACTGATTTGCATCTGATTTTTGTAACCCTTGTTCACCTCTGCTTGTGCATTTTAATCCTCTTCCTCAGCCCGAAATAAAATTGTTCTAAATTAAAATATTTTCCTGTTCTTTTATGGCGTAAAAAAATTTGTATATATTATTCCATGACATGTAATTTAATTATTTAGCTAGCATCGAAGAAATTGAATCACCCAGGGACAAAAATTAGTCGAGTAACATTGAAAGAAAAATGGGGAATAAAATTGTAGATTTGCGAGTCGGTGAGAGAGCTCGACAGTACTGTGAAATGAAAATGTGTGGGCGGCTAATGGGAATAAACGGGGGTGTAAAAAACGGATGTAGAAAAATATGTCGGCACGCCTACCAACGACAGCATTGCGCGTACAAAATCGTGCACACAGCTGCAGGCGGCTATACAGACTGTGCAACAATTATTATAAACACAGACACGTACATCTCTATTCAATCGTCCTAATTACCACGTACGGTCGTCAACCGTCAAATATACGTGTGCATGTCTATTTATAACAATTGTCACGCGAATACGTAACGGGCATACATATACCGACACGTATATGTACGTGTACACTGTGCTGCCCAGTTTGGGATCGCTTTTTTTTTTGGAGAAAACGTACCATTATACGTTCCATTCGAAAAATGAAAAATGGAAAAGTTCCATCGTTGATACGGTAACCATGGTCTAATTGTTTTACAAACTAATAGTTCTATTCCATGGAAAAATATTTATATTTAGAAACAGAACAATAAGTTCTGTTCTTAACGACGCATTCCAACTATTCTTTTTTTTATTAACGCATTATGAATTATTGTGCAAGTGCAAGGAAGTTTATCAGAATTATTTTAATGATCATAAGACTGAAATCCAATGCGAGAACCCATGAACAAAATGTTCTAAATATGAACGTGATTTGACTCGTTAAAATTAAAATAAATAATTAAAATGAAAATCTAGTAATTTTAGGAAAGTGGTGGTAAGTTGCTTGGTCTCGTTTTCTCCGGCGGATGGCCACGATGATGCAGCGATCCCAGACTTTGGAGCGACTTGCATGTGTATATGGAGATGCAACATCGAGCTAACACACAGATTCTGATTAAGGGCTAACACATATAACATTCTTGCTTTATTTTTCGAGTTGCTGGTCGCCACGCACCGGTTCACGTCGTATCGGTATCAGACGTCGGGTGTATTTCTTGGGGATCCCCCTGTGGTGGACAAATGACCGTCGAAATTAGTCCACTTCCGTCTCTCGTGCTTTGTCTCTCCCCGATACTCTCCCTCCCACTCCTTCGATCCAAGGAAAATACTATATCCAATCGAGAACCCTTCGGAACTGTTCGGGATCATCCCTCGAACTTACTTCGTCCGGAACGTTCGTCAAACGTCCCATTTTCGAGCCGGAACTGCTCGGCAATTAATTACATCGATCACATTAATTACTTGAATAGTCGATCCTTGAGTGGTACACTGAATCAATCGTGAAACAACGGAAGCAACAAGTATGAGATCTATAATTATTATAAAAAGATTTTATCATTTCAAGTGGGTTTTTTTAAGAACAACTTCAATTCCAAAGAACTCTCTTTGCTAATTTGATTGTGCCTTTTCTACTGATTTTTGAGAAATTGATAGTTATTCAAAATACTTTGGAAGCACTCTAGAGGTCTTCAAAATAACTTGGGAGAACTGTATAGATCTTCAGAATACTCTGGAAGCACTCAGCGTTCTTCATAATTTCTAATTTCATTGTGCCTGTTCTACTAATTCTTGAAAAATCGAAACTAGGTGGAAGCAATTTATCAAATTTTTCGATCTCTCATTGAATGGACAATTAATAAACGGCCAGGTTGGAGTGCAAAATCGATGATCATCAACAGGGAATACTACCCCCAGTGTCATTCTCAGAACGAAAGAAGAATAGGGCTGAAAAGTGGTGTCCAAGTAAAGAAAAACAGGGGGTAAAGCTTGTGGGTGAGCGTGACTAATACAGGAGGATCACGTGACAGAGTGGAGTCCCATAAAATCAGACAAACTAAGGACACAATATCCAATTTCTATCAATGCAAAAAGAAAGAAAAAGAGAGAGAGAAAGAAAGAGAGAGAGAGAGAGAGAGAGAGAGAGAGAGAGAGAGAGAGAGAGAGAGTGAGAGAGAGACAGAGAGTATGCAGCAGATCGCGTGTGAACATCGCAAGCACTTTCAAAAAACGGACTGTGTCGTCATAACCAGTTCTGTATACGTATACTTTGGGATACATATACCAACGGTGGAGTTTAACAGGGGTGCAACAACTACCATAACAAGAGGCGCCGAGACTATAGAGCTCGTGGAACGAAAGAAAGACAGAAACAAAAGAGAGAGAGAGAGAGAGAGAGAGAGAGAGAGAGAGAAAGAGAGAGAGAGAGAGAGAGAGAGAGAGAGAGAGAGTGAGAAAGAGACAAAGACGAGATGAGAAAAAGAAGAATAATGGGAGTAAAGTGTGCCAGCACGGTACATTCGACGGACAAAGAGGGGAGAAAAGGGGTAGAAAGTAGAGAGGATAGAGAGAAAGAGGAAGGGATACAGTGCTTAAACTGGAGGTTTTTGGTGGTCGATGACCGTAGCCCGTCGATCATCGAACATTGCCATGGATAGAATCTTCGGTTCGGATCGTGGAAGAGTTATGGGGGTCCGAGGAGCCGAATAGAGAGAGGGGTGAAAGAGGGCGAAAGGGGGGATGCAGCGAGTTCACCGGGGAACGATAAATCAGTCGTCCCGCGATTGTTTTGAAAAGCTTCTCGCGCCGGAGACTGGAAATTAAGCGCTGCACTTAGCGCGATTGGGAATAGATCTATCGAATCCGAGGGACAGAAAGGGGCCAGGGGAGGAAACGGGGTTCGGAACGTAACAGATAAGGTTCGGGAAAGAACCGAACGTCGCCGGAGATCGATAGAGGAGGCATTCGAGGAGATTGCTCGGCCGGAGCATGCCTTCGAGTACGCTCTCGCGAGTACGAAAGTCGAGTAGGTTGATTCGTTGAGCAGCCCAGGCGAACTTGCCTGGCCTGAATGAGCTTGCGGGCCAGCTCGACCGAGACCAGACTTTCGGCCGGTTGTGACGAGCCGGTGAATGGTTTGCTCTTTTGAGGGTTTCGAACACTTTCGGAGCTGTTCGGTACTTTCGAAGCACTCGGAGACTTTCGAGATACTTTGAAAACACTCCGGAGGTCTTCCAAATACCTTGGCAGAACTTTCAAGGTCTTCAGAATACTTTGGAAGCACTCTAGAGGCCTTTAAAACACCTTGGCAGAACTTTCAAGGTCGATAAAATACTTTGGGAGGAATTTAGCATCAAACTTTTAGACTTTTTGAATTTATAGGAGATAAGGGGACGAAATATTTTCTTTCGCAAAACGAAGAAGAATTGCGAAGATCAAGAAAACATTTTCGAAGCCGAGCAAGTGCACGAGTGCAACGACGATCTTTCACCCACGTTGAGTACAGTGCAGGTTGCATCGGTGTGCGAGAAGCACCGACACACTCTCCGCGAAATCTAAAGTGCTGGCGCGAGGGGTGGCCGCGCCGGGGGTGATTGTGCAATTCCGAGCCGCATTGACGATTCGCGTCCTTGTTGCCGGGGATTTCGCAAGACTATCCCTTCCAGAAATTACCCTATTACCCTAAATTTCTCAGCTTCCGCTCGCCTGACCCTGAACATGTCCGTAGACTCGCGGATAGCTGAGATTCCCAGCCTCCCGATGATCGATAGCCCTCTCCCAACAAAACGATACAATTGCTGACTTCGAAATCGAGTTTCTGGGTTGCGGACGAATCCCTCGGTTCACTATTCACGCTCAAACGTTCGTGTTCCAAAACGATTTTAAAGATCCCGAATCGTTTAAACAATTTTCATTGTATCGGAACGTGAAATCGATAACTGTAATTAGTAATTGTTCTGTGAAGAATTCTCTTGCGAGATTGGTGCAATTTTTTCAGGGAATAACTTTAATGCGACAACAACCGAATTCCGTTTGGAATCTGCACAAGAAAATGTAACACCGATAAAATATAACAAAGCGAGGGTTCACGAATAGTTCTGATCTGAGAAATTATTAGGTTATCGAGAAAGTTTGGAAGTTCAGCAAGCTCGTTCTTTCAGGCGCAAATTTCGATCATCACCGGCACAAACGTCCAAAGTTTGAAAATTTCCTCCACCGGCGATCTCCTATGAAACATTTCCCCCATTCCCCAGGACCACTTCGCCGCCCCATCGAGTCGCAATTCTCGAAAACTCTCGCAATCTTCGCGCGAATCTCGCGAAATCGATATCGCGACTGGTCTCGAAGACGCGGCCCGTCAATCCGAAACTCCCGAGCCAGCACAATACACGCTAACAGCAGATAGAACGTAACAGCTGGAGGAAGTTACGGGGATCAAGAATATTTTCTACGGCGGTCGGATCACCATTTCGTAGTATACGATTTGGATACTCGGAGCTGCGGAGTATTCGATATTTCACGCGGAAAAGTCAGTGAAAAATGTGAAAACCAAATTGATTCGCGTGGAAACTCGATTTTCGACAAACTCAATTAGAGTCGCTCCCGAAACGATCAACCGAGTTTCCCCCAGTTCTTAACAATAACAAGAACGGGAGATAAGAATGAAGACGCTAAAATGTTTGTTAAAAAAGAATAAAGAAGTACAGAAGAAGTATGTATAGAAGTTCCTATTCTGTTTCTAATTTTCGAAAAATCAACATCTTGTTGGTCAGGCTGAAAATTCTCGAATCCAAAGGAGAAAAGAAAAATTCAGTTGCAAGTAGAACCAGCGAACAATGGTCGGACGCGCCACACACGAGTGCTGGGGAACGCTATCAATTTTGGTTCATCCAAAAACGGACAGGCTATCGAACAAATTTCGTTCTACATTTTTCCACTGTCAAATAAAATATCGGTTCGATCGTGCCATCGTTTGCGAGAGACGTTTCTCGCGTGTGTGCACGTACGGTTTTATGTGGTACACGTGTTACGAGAGAAAGAAGTGGAAGATGGAATAGGAAAAGACACCGAGTACACTGGTAGCTAGTGAGTGAGTAAGAGAGAGAGAGAGATAGATAGGGATAGAGAGAGAGAGAGAGAGAGAGAGAGAGAGAGAGAGAGAGAGAGAGAGAGAGAGAGAGAGAGAGAGAGAGAGAGATCGTGGAAAAGGGGAAACAAAAGAAATGACAAACGTGACAGCAATAGAGAAAAATATATAGATTCGAGCTGATACGACATCGTGATGCATTGTGTGTACGTACACGCGGAAACACGGACACGTGACTGTGCCCGAGGGCTTTTCCCGTCGATGGATCGACACCCAATATCGATCGCGATCCTCTTCCCTCACCTGCCCACGCGTTTTACCTTTAGAAACAGCCATAGGCAATTTCTTCCCTCGTGGAGGCAAGAATTTTTAGTATGGAACTACTCCTATGAAAATTTGTACTTTATGTTCATGAGAGGTTTTTTTTATGAAAATCTGTACTAATTTATGTTTTCCGTAAATATTTCTACTTTGAAAATGTCTCTACGAAGATTTATATAAATTCATATCTCAGAGGAACGTTTCTATGAAGATTTATAAAGATTTGTATGTATATGTTCTATGTTATAAAACATTTTTAATAAAATTTGAATGTTCAACAGACAGTTTTCTTTTTAATTGAAGAATATAGATTACACACACCTTTTGACGGATCAGGTATAACAATGTAGTATAAACAACATGTTTTTCAATTTTACACACTGCAGTTAACTAAATATATTAAATATTCTCGTCATTTTCTGTGAAAAAATGGTACTAAAATATCGGATCAATGTTCCAAAAGAATCACAATAATTGACTAAAAGACAGTTCAAAGTCCCTATTGTAATCTGGAATGAATGCCACAAAGAAATCAAAGAGAAATTTTATAAAATTCAGACGAGCTGTGAAATCGGTTTGAATTTGGCGCCGAAGGGTCGCGCAAGCAGGTGCAGCACAGTGTCGCTAGGGAAATTCCCTAGGCAGCCCGCGTCCGTCGCATGTGCACGCACACACGTACTGTACATGTCCACGTACGTATATGTATACGTATAATAAATATAGAGACAGATATATAGATATGTATATGTATAGATATATAGATATATATATATATATAGAACAGTCAATAACCAGTCACAAAGTACCTTTTAGTCGAGTAAGCGAGCTTCTCTCTACGCTCGGGCTCAGACTGAAACAGAGATCATCATCGCGTCATTTCTCCAACGCGAAAAACAGTCGGGGATTTCGATGGCTGTACAGGGTTGCCGGTCATCGATCATCGATCCCATGGATCATCGTTCTAGAACCTACCGCGAGATCGCGGCTGCTGGATTCTCCGTTTCCGATCCCCTACTTCCGGTTTTTTTTTTGCCCGAGCATTTTTCCTCGCAGATTCGAATCGAGCCACCAAAACGTCGATCGTTCGGTTCTGTTCTTTATGCACCGTGTATCAAAGATTTGATAGGGGTGGGGGGGGGGGGGCAGCACGATTTTTATCGAGGCTATGGTAATGTTTCTCCGTGAACCGGAAGCAATTCCGTCCGACAAGGACCCGCGTCAGCTTCTTGGACGTCCTTCGGTTTCGTTTTGCTCGACGAAAAATCACCGCGAGCCCCACTAACCTACTTTCAGCCACACGATCGCTAATTTCGAAGTGCATTTGCCGCGCGCACTGGATACTTGCTCGCCGATTATTCTCTGTCAACCATACGTGTCTTCGTGGTCGCCGTTCCGACTACACAGAGGACCACCAGAACTTTGCATAATCCTTCAACGTTGATCGTGACACCAATTTATGATCTATACTGGGGTTACTCCTTCGAACGATGCAGAAGAATCATTTTCAACAACTGCACTACTGTAATTTCAAGCGAGAACAAACGGAAGCCTCCAAACAAATATCTCCCTAGATCTTCATAAAAATATTTTTCCCTAGCTCACGATCAAGAGAGACTACAACCGCTACAAAAATTCGAGTCTAACTCTTAGTAAACAAAATGTATCCCCAAATCTGGATTAAGAAATTTTTCTCTTGAACTCGATCGATAGACTTTTCCCTAGCTGACGATAAAGAGGTTCTTCCCTAGATGTTAGTAAAAAAAATACACCTCTAAAATGTACTATGAAAATTCTTCTGAAGGTCTTGAAAATTCTTCTCTGATTCTTCCCTGGATCTGGATAAGAGAAAAAGTCCCTAGACCTGATTACAGAAATTCTTCTCTAGGTCTTGACAAAGAGGTGTGTCCCTAGCCGAGGATAAAAATATTCCTACCTACCCAAACGTTGGTAAATCAAAATGTCCCTAGATGTCGATCAAGGAACTCTCCTCCAAGTTGCGATAAAGCGAACACTCTCCTAAGCTCTAGGTGGAGCGATCCCGCGTAAAATAATTCTCGTTTTCGCGAGAATCCTCGAGGAACGACAGCGCGATTGAAAATATCCGCACAGTGATTTTGCAGGAAACTGGGTTAGTGAGGCGGGACCGACTTCGAAAAGACGTCGCTCTGGACGACGGCGACGACGACAACGATGCTAAACGATCGATCGTTGCTCGCTCGATTCAAGCATCCGGGAGCCTGCTCGATCGCGTCCCGGGGATCGGGGATCCAGGAGAGATCCTCTCTGTCTCGGCGATCGATTTACTTACATGATGCCTGGCTGAGCTCAGTTTGGGTCTATCGCACACTGGACATTCGAGGCGACGAATCACCGGGCGCGCACGATTCGAACTCCGTGCACCACGGTGGAGAACACATAATTCTTTGGTAACGGGTCGATGGGGATGAAAGCGCTATGGCGCAGAAAGGTATGATGGCTTCCCGAATGGTCACCGTAACTCTCGATACTTTTAATTCGATTCTTAAGTCTCCCGGAGCTGCAGGACACTCTACTAGAGCTGCTAGGGATGTTTGGGACGTCTAGTTACTTTAGACAGACGTTTCCCCAACAGGTTCTACATTGTGGTGCAAATTTAGTATGATACTACCTTTTGTTAGGTAGGCCAGAAAGTGACTTCATTCGTGGTGGTAAGACCTTACGCACAACAGTCAATTTATATTTGAATACCCACCACCACAAGAAATAATGGAAAAAGTGCCATCGACAAGGGCTGCCAACCGAAAACTCGTTAACCAATAACATCCACCGATACCCTCGACGAAGTTCTCGTCAGAAATGGCGGGAATTTCGAATCGAGAGCAGCAAGGATTGGCGGGAAATTCAAATTGTGTTCGCCGTGCACGGAGTTCGATCGTGAAATGGTGATCCAGCCGCTAAACGATCGATCGAACGCGAGCCAGCGGGAACGGGACGGAACAAGATCATTCCCGATCATTCTCCATCGACCCTCTTCGTCCCCGGAAACCGTGGGACCACTGTCCGCGACCACAATCGCGCGTTGTTAGATGTTTGTTAGTGGACTCGTCAGGCAAAAACAAAAGCGGAGACAAAACAGGGTGGAGGGGTGGGGGGGGGGGCAGAAAAGCGCGCTCGAGAGATGGCGTGGCGGGATCTGTCGTGAGTTGAAGGTCGTTCAAGGTCACTCCAGGTCGAATCCTCCAGCTTCTCTTCGGAGGGAGAACGTTGGAAGGAGAGGGGAGAGGGGAGAGGGGAGAGGGGAGAGGAGAGAGGGGCCAGGGGCTATACAGTCTCTGTAATTCGTGTTTTTTCCTCTTTTTTGTCTTTCCTCTGCTACTTCGATTGTTCATCGAAGTCTCTGGATCTTCGGCGTATCAACGAGCACGCATTCCGGTGTGCAGAGTACTTACAGCTGACTCGTCGACAACCAAACGCAACGCAACGAGAAAATCACGCTACCGGTTAGCTTCGGTTCGCTTTCGTTCGATTTGGAGAGCTTTTGCAGCTTCCGGTGGCCCGGCGAGCTTCTGGTCTAACACTGGGTGACAATATAGGGGTGGAATCGGGAGTGAAAATGATTGAAAAGAGACTCGCGAGCCTATCTTTCTTGTCTGACCACGCTCTTCGCCTTGTCATTGACCTCGTCATTCGATCTCATTCCCTTCACTGCAATAGGTATAGGCTCCGTTTCCCCTTATACAGGGTGGTCAAGTATTATTTTTTAAAGTATCCCACGTTAGCTAGAAGATCCTTAACGCTGAACCTACCAAGAAATTTCAAACGATCATTTCTCGCTTCACGAAAAAATTGAATTGATATGAGAAATTGTTCACGAAGTATTAACATGTAAATGTTTGACACGGTAGGTTCGACGTTAACGTCTCGGAAGTCGGCCAAGGGATTGTTTTCGAAACGGAAAAGTTTGTTCTTGTTTGTCGGTGTTGGAATCGATATTTTCGAGACACCCTGTGTATCGGAGGATCGTGGACGGTTCTAGGTGTCACACCGAGTCTCTGGTATTTTTTTACACGGTCCGAGAACGGGGTCAAACAAGTCAGACGATTAAACGAACCCCTTCCCATCGATTTTCCAGCCCGAGCAACCCCTAAAGAGCCCGCCACGTGTTAAGGCGCTCAGTTAACGCTCGCTGCCAAGTTTCGGCTGACGGTAGGACCTCGCGGCTCTTCGTCGAATATTTAAAAAAGCTAATCGCCCCGCGAACCTATGAAATTCTAATTCGTACTGTGCGCGTTAACTAGAAATTCCATTCGACCCCTACGCTACCCACCCCTCCCCGCCGTAACCGTGTATTTCTACCGATAAACACCTATCGCCTAATTCCGCGCGTTCCTTTTTTCCAACCCGCGATTGGAACCGGTCCAAAGACGTACTAATTTCCCTTACGGTATAGCTCAAACTGTTGTTCTAATTCTGCGAAGCTCACGATTTTTAGATCTGGGTTTGTGAAACGGGGGAAGTGCATGTCACTTTAATATTCAAGTGTTCCTATAGCGAAGCCGAAATGTCTGTGTATAGTTTGTCTTGCTAAAACGGTGCTAAAAGTCGGTGTATAATTTTTGTGAATAAAAAAGACTTTACGTATAATTTATCTTGTTAGAACGACTTTAAAAATCCTTCATATACTTTTTCATTCGGTAAATCAGAGTCTATAATGTCTATAAAACGAATTGCAAAATTCACAGAAAAATTGTCCCTGAAGTTTTGTACATTTTCTATGCCTAGTGGAGTTTGGTACTTGTTCTGTTGTACATGGGGTGTGCTTTTGCGGAACGAAAAGTCTACGGAAGAGCCGCGAGATCTCGAATGGAGGACGGGGCCGCGATACAGCGACCCCGGCTAGGTTTAAACAGCCTGAAACGTAATCGCGGGCTTATGCATGAGAAATTCGAATCTGGCCACGATGCTTTGCAATCACATACCCGTTTGCGAATGAGGTGAGTCCATTCCGCGATGGCCGTCCTCGGGCCTGAGGACCGGCGAGAAGGTCGGCGCGCTCGAAACGGATACCGTCGGGGGCTTTTCAGTCTTGTCGTTCCTTATCAGTTGGTGCACCGGTGGTGGGCCTGCAAACATTCGCAAAACACGTCTCGCGTTAGTTAACAATGCCATGATTATCCAATTTCTCTCGCTCGAATCACCCCCGATTCTAACTTTTTAACGCACGTTGAGGCCCTTCGGTGCTCGGCGCTGTGAAATAATTACTTAATAATTTTAATGAGTCGACAATAACGTAACAAGATTCTGAAATTCTTCTAATATATCGACAATTTAGTTTTTCGCTGAGCCAATCGCGGTGCGAGGGGTTAGCCGAATCGCGGCAGCAAGGTGAAAATCAATCGAGTGGACAATCGCGTCGTTGTGTCCTTGGCACGGAAGATCTCCTCAAGGCTAGAGGCGTTAATCCCGGAAGAAGGGCGGTCTCCCCGGAGGGTGCAGAGACACGGACGAGCATCTTTGACCAAACGGATTTACGTATGCGCACCGTAAAGCGATCTTTCGAAACGGGCCGTTTCACGGTCGTAAAATTAGTTTCGTTCGCCCGGCGATATTTACGTCAGCCGTTAATTTAACGACAATACAGTCGATCAACCGACCGTCCCTCCTCTCTCTATCCTCTCTTCTCTCTCATCTCCACAAACACACACGTACACACGACTCCCTTACGCCTACGCCGCCATAAAGGCAACGTATGTATGATAAAAAGGGAGCACGGAGAATGCGGTTGGCCGTGGTCCAGGTATGCTTATTGCCGGAATTTTTCTCCGTGTATATTTTGCTTGAGAAAGTGGTCATTTTATTCTGTCCGTAAATTCCGTCTATCCGGCGGCGTTGCCCCACCCCCTTCGACCCCTTCGACCCCCTTCAACCCCCTTCGACCCCCTTCGACCCCCCATCGACCCATCTGAAATAGCATAAAGTCAAAACTTTTCGGTCCTGGGTCTGATCGAGCTTCCACTTCACAACCCCCTCGGCCGCTATCTATTCCGTTCTTACTCGGTTTTATTCCTATCTGCGAGAATTTATGCGAAGCCCTCTGTGCAATTAGTTCGTTAATATATTCGCGCGAAATTGCAATGTTTAGTCGCCTTTTTGCTTTGTTGTTGACGGTGCAGTTTTTAAGCGAGCTTCTGCGGACCTAGCTTCGACCCCTTGTGAATTTTGTGCGGCTACATTTGCTATTTAAATGCAGAAATGTTCATGAATTTTCAGAATGTTGCAAAAATAAATTTAGGCCTCGCTACTTAACCCCATTGCTTCAGATTAAAATGTCATTCGAAGGCAAGGGGTTAAGGGCTAGAAGACACAAAAAATATCATGGAACGTATGAAATATACATTTGGCTGGAAACTGGGATGCCGACTGTTTGACAAAAAAAAAACATGCTCCCCGACGTCACGGACCATTTCCCAAAATATGGCAAAGGCGGAGAATTAGATAAAACGAGGAGAAGATTCTTTCAGCTCTGACAGAGTGTGCGTTCTCAAAAGGAAAAACCCGGTGATTCTGCGGGCGTTCGAAAATTAGCGCGAGAAACACTTTTCCAAGGGATCCCATTTTCCAGGCTCTCCGGTGTTTTTTTTTTTTTCGGGGAAAAAGCCTCCGCCATCCGGAAGTTATTCCTCTTTTTCATCTTCATCCAGTGACTTCCGTTCCGGCGGGGGTTATCGTTTGATCGATGAAAGAGTTAAGAGGGGTGAGGTCCGCGGGCTCGGGGGTGGAAAAGAGGGGCTGGGAAAGAGGAGGGTCGAGGGGAACGCAGGGGATGGCGTGATAAAGGGAGGCCGACGGAGAATAGAAAGAAAATAGAGAACGGAAAGGGAGAAATATAGGGAAAATGATCTATAGAACGCTGAGCAAAGTAGATCCCGATAACAAAGGACGCCCCGATAAGCCGCCGGATGAGATTGAACCCGGGGACAAAAAACGTCCAACCTCTGACCGCTGAAAATTTGTTACTTAAACCGGCCCTGGCGCTGCTCGAGTCGATTCTCGAGACCCAACATCGATTCATCGAATCGCTCCAACTCTCACCGAACGATCCAACGTAATTGTACCGAATAAAACATTTCATCAATTTGATTAGATATACGGAAAAGTTGAAGATAGGAAGATTGAATGGTATTCGGGGCAGCATCTTCTCGGGTCATTGCCTTTTTAATAAATGCAGCGATGCACCTAGCAAATGCGCATGCACTTTTATCTTAAATGTGATTGGATATCTTTGAATACGTGGATCGACTCTTTGGAAGGTTCTGAATGGGAAAGCATTCGAGTGCAGTGTCGAAAAAGTTAACAATATTCGAGATATTTATAATTTTCTGTGACTTTTATCTAATACACGAATATACGTAGTACCTGTGCCGATCCGACTAATTTTTCACTGACTCCAAAAGCACATACCAGTATTCTATACACCGTTCCGTTAATTGCAAACCTACCTGATTTTTCCACTTCTAAAGAAGACATGTATAAAATTAATCGTTCCTCCCTATTCATCGCACTGATCTTTTACCGTTTTGTCAATTTGATAAAACCAAGGGATAAATTAACTTCGAAAAACGAGGGCTAAATCGAATCGTAATATTCCAACAATAAAGAGACCTATTGTTCGAAGAAAAGCGCGTTCGCATCATTGCCAAGCTGCAAGAAAAATTGATCGCAGCATTTAATAAAGATGCATCGTAACACAGCGGATCGAAGGTCGGCGGTTCGGCGGCAGCAGTTTTGCGATTTCGTGCAATAAATTTATTTTTACAGTGCACAGAGTCGCAGAGCTATTGTGCAACCGTGAGACTATGGCGCTGAATGGACGGCCGGCTGTCGCGGCCGGCGATTCCGCATAACGATAAGTGTCCTCGGATGGTTTAATTTTAGTGTCGCGCCGGAAAAAAGGATAAAAATACTGTAAAATCATGGTTTCGCAAACGGTCGGCCGGTAAACAAGGTCTCTTCTGCACGGGTGAGAGGCGTGAGAGGTGAAGAGAGAGCGAGAGCGAGAGCGAGAGAGAGAGAGAGAGAGAGAGAGAGAGAGATGTGCATCGCTGTCCCGATGCATCGCTTTGTGACGTGTTCGATACGCGCCGCTGCGCTGGGAATCACAACGCAACGATTCGGAAACGTTTCGTGTTACCCGGCTGCCGGCGGATTTAGAATCGTTCGAATCAGTTCAGACTCCTTGGCGTTACGAGTAACGATTTGTTGATCTTCGCCGTTAGGCATCGCAACGCGTCGATCTCCCACGCTTTTAGATGCTGCACGCTCTGGATCTCGAACGCGGAGAATCACTTTGTCTTCCGTCTTCTTCGAGATTAGAATCACAACTTGCTGATTTATGAGTTTTCGATCGCCGATAAGTTGATCCTCTGGACTCTAAATTACAATGAGTCGATTCACGGAGTTTTCAATTGCTACAAGTTGATTCTCAGCGCTGAGAATCAAATCATCTTGTTTGGTCCTCAGGATCAAAACACCATAATTCTGAGATATGTAAATCAACCGATCTCGACACCGATCATCCCAGACCACATCCCACTAATTCCCAGCGCTGAGAATCCCAAAGCATATCCCCTCCCCAAGGCAAGAGTGCCAAGCAATCGTCTTTCCAAGTATTCCAGATGCCACCGTTCCGATTCTAGTGGCTGGAAATCTGAAAGTTCCGATTCAATTCGGAACGCGACGGACAGGCGATTCCGCGAGCTATCGGGACGACGACGTTGCATCGTCGCGACGATGCAAGTGTCGCGTCCCGAGCTGCAACCGCAGCTGCAGCGGCTCGTCGCCGTCGCCGTCGCCGTCGCCGCCGCCTCGGAACCGGGTGACAGCGTGCGCTAAAGCGTCCACTAAAAATAAGGGCGAACGTAGAGGTTTTGAAACTCACTGAAGCTAGCCGCTGGCTGAGCATGATCCGCGGCCGTGGCTGCGGACGGAGGGGTGTAGCTGCTGCAGTAGTACGGCGGGTGCTCTATTTTGATCGCGTTTATTTGAGGCTGCATGTCGCTGAGGTCATGCAGTATGGACGCTGAAACCAGACACACATTAGCGGTTACGGATCCTCGCGCGTTCGTACGTCATCCGGCTCCTCCTCGTCGTCCTCTTCGTCGTCGTCGTCGTCGTCGTCGTCGTCGTCGTCGTCGTCGTCGTCGTCGTCGTCGTCGTCGTCGTCGTCGTCGTCGTCGTCGTCGTCGTCGTCGTCGCAGTCGTAGTCGTGGTTGTCGTCGTTGCAGTGGCAGTCGTCGTCTTTTAGTCTACCCACTCTGCGGTCTCGATTCTCGAGTGGAAATCGCACTTCCGCGCGTTTTACGCCGAAAAACTTTCCCCCTCCCTTCAAACTGCAGTTTCACATTTTCTCAACCCTTAACAAGACCTTCGGAATCGCTTTTTCGTACATAATGGTAAAATATAAGTAATGAACAGATGGAATTGTATTTCCATTTAAGGAAACGAATACCATGAATAGTTTGAACATTTTTTTTAAATCTTCACGCCAAGTCTAACACGATATTATACGTAGAGCAAGGAAGTAATAATACTAATAAGCACTAGACGCGTTTATTGAGTCGAGTACAACATTTCTGGAGTCCATTTTGAAAGTCTGTTTAAGGGTTGCTCGAAGGAAGAGGGAAAACCGTCTTGAAATATTTTTTCGTCGATAGACGTAGTTTAAAAATGATTATACGCATGGTTTATCATTCGGATGTTGATACTTCTTGTTAATGAGAAAGCGGTACTCTTTAAGAATTGTCAGTCATTTTAGGTTTTCAGCATGTAACAATTTCTTTAGAGAATAATAATAATTCTTTAAATATAACAAGATAAGGTAGTTTTACTGTTAAAAATCGGATATTTCAGAATGCAACAATCGAATAAAAAGAATAAAACGATCGCGAGAATCTTTATCAGCCTAAAGTAATTCATCCCCGAGGAGGTTAAACGCGAGCAAAATCGCGGAATTCCGTGAATTCGCCTAAACGCGACGCAGTGAAAAACGTGCACGGGACGCAAAAGAAATCGAAAGTGACTCTCCAGCCTTGTCGCGGGGAACGATATCTCTGTGAACAGCGTGTCCTGGTGAGGGATCGGTTAATTAATCGCCGGCCGGCCATTAGAATACGCTCCAGTTACACGTTCCGCTGAATCAGCGGCCCCGTAAAATAATAGGATTCCAGTTTGTCGCAGTTGGCGACGCGTAAATATAGGGATCCACCGTGCACGACGGTCAACGACCAATTAGGTTGAGCTAGTGCCGTAGAATTTGCATCCTGTGTAAGCAACTCGCTCGTAAACCTGCGTCCTCTCTGCTAGAGACAACCCCTGGACGGGAATCTCCTGGCGGGACCTCTAGACAGCAGCTCTGTCCACCGAGCACAACCCCTTCCCAACTCCCTACCAACCCCTAACATTCGCCAACCCCGTACGAACATTTACCACCCCTCCCTCTCCCTCTCCCTCTCCCTCTCCCTCTCCCTCTCCACAAGAAATATCTTCCCGACTTCTTTGGCCCGCCAGTAATTTACGCGGCAACGACGATTGTATTTCTCGCGGACCGGTCTAGTAATTTTATGTCCGGAATGGTGGCAGCCGCCCCGAGAAACTATTCCGTTCCCGTGACGGGTAATTTAAATTCTCGCGGAACGATCGCCACCCTACACACCCCCGGAAAGACAAAGGGGTGACTTTGCGCCGGAGACATACCCCCGGAATACGAAAATATACACGTGTGGCTTGTCACTGCTTTTTCGGCTGGTTGCTGACCGAGGAGGATAGGGGTGGGTTAGGCTAGAGTCGAGGCTGCTGCTTGGGACATCGTTCACACCCCTCTTTCGAAGTCCAACGTTCGTTCAGAAGATTGTACTATTTTTTCGAATTTTGTTTTTGCGAATTGTTTTAGTACCTCGTTGTACTAAAGCTTGGAAATTGTTGAGAGAGATGAAATTTCAGGGTATATGTGAAACTACCCTCAATTTTCCTGCAATTTTTTGTATTCGATCAAATCTTTCGAGTATTTAATGGTTTTTCAATTTGGGGGTCGATGCAGGGAGAAAAGATGCCGAGAGAAAGAATAGAGAGACCGAGAGAGAGAGAAAAGACTGGAATTCGTAACCCCGATACATCTGAAAGGCTGTCCGTTCCAGGATAATCGATAAAAAAGAAAAAGACAAATAAGACGGCGAGTATTGTCGAAAGATTGAATTGGGGGAGCGGTTTTGTTCTGGATCCCGAGGCCTGCTCTAATGGCGGGTCCCAATTACAGAATTAGTTCGAAAAAAAGCGGCCTCGGGAGCACGGATATTTATTCGGATCGACGAATTTCTAACCGGGTTCCGGATGCTGACGCGGATCCATCGTGGTACAGGTGCGCGCCCTCGGCCATTCGGCCTTCTTTTTTCCACGTTTTTCAACAGCTCCCTGCGCCCCGTTCCACCCCCGAGCGTCCCACGGTCCTCCACTTTTTCCCTTCCGCTTCGACGAATCCGGACCCCCCGCCGCCCCTACCACTCTCCCCGTGCCCAGAAAATGGCTTTGATACGATTCCCGAATCGCAATTCCTTTCGGCGAGGGTGATGTTTTGAAATGGTCGATCAATTTGTACGTTTTGTTCTTTTTCTCGCGGCCCACGCTTCGTCATTTTGTGCGGCCGCGGTGCATCCCGCTGCATCCACCATCCCCGGGAAACGAAAAATGCAGTCTGGGTTGATGATCGTTTTATCGCGTTTTCGATCAGACGAAACTCTTAACCCTTAATGTTCCACTAAATCCACCCAGACAAACCGACCAGTCCCGAATTATTTATTTTAAAAATTGCAGAAAGTTGATACAGTAATTTCTCTATATATGTATATCGTCAAGACCTGGATGATAAACGTCGCGGAATGATTACAGAAATCTTAGATGAATATTTCCAATGCAACTTAATCTCAACACTGAAAAATTCGAATCATGTTTCGCCCTCTGAATTCTATCGAAAAAGCTGCAACACCGAAGGACCCTCTAGAGAAATTACACTGGAACGGTATAAAAATCTGGAGTGCTAAGAAACCTCGTTTCAACGACCTAGAGAGGTGGTTGCCTCTAGAGGTTGACGACAACCGGATGGTCTTTAATAGACAATCGAGTCGACTGGATCGACGCTCCTAGCAAAGTGGTCAACGCCGTAACGACCAGGCTCGATGGCCGCACAGCAGCCATCAGGATGAGCAAAGGTCCCCATAAACTTGGGTCCGAGCGTCGTCCGTTTTATGGGTACACGATGATCCCCGGTTAAGTGAATTACTCGAGAACGTCCCCACCCGTGGTACGTCCTCCGGCTTGTTTAGCAGTGCCATAACTTTCGGCTATATGTCTGCCGCAGGAACCGGCGCCTCCTCCATTTTCACTAGGATCTCTAGCCCGACTTCCGTACTTTGAATTTCGGCTCTAGCGTCGACCCAATTCAAACTATACTCGCAAAAACCCTCGTTCATTATTTCATCGGGTCCAGTTCAATTTTTTTGCAATTTTTCTACGAGAAGTCTTGGGAATTCTCGGGGCTCCCTAGGGATAAAGACTCGGTTCTTAATTATGAAACAATCTCTCTAGCCTCGATTCGATCTAAACAACAGACTCGGAAACGTCATTCCTCGGTTTCATCGGGTCTCGCACCCCCGTTTTTCCGCGCTCGTACAATTCGTCCTTGTGAAAAGTCTAGGGGAATTTTCGGGGCTCTCTGGGGAGAAAGGGGCACGGGCGGTTCGTTCTGGAACAATTTTCGGGGCGTTCGGCGCGATATCGGAGGGGAGGACGTTTTTTCCATCAGGGTCCTCCTCGAGCTATGGAGCCGCCTCTCGCAGAGGGTTAACCATCCGTATTCACCGCCCACCCCCGATTTTCCCGGAGATTTTCGCAAAGTTCCTGGTCGAGCCGGCCGAGAGATAGCGTGTGTCCCTCGTAGAATAAAAATTCCTGAATCACCGGCCCGGCGCCGTGCGCGATTTTCGACGAATTTTTTCCGCTCCCGGCCACCCCCTCCGGTTTTTTTTTCTTTTTGTCAACAATGCGACCACACACGTACGGGGGAGAGACACGCGTGCACATGTGTGTCTGTGTATGAGATAGAGAAAAAGAGAGAGAGAGAGAGAGAGAGAGAGAGAGAGAGAGAGAGAGAGAGAGAGAGGGAAAAGGGGTGCAGAGAGGCCCGCAGGGTGGTGTGTGCTGCGCGCCGGTATTTTCCGGGGCTTTTTTCCCGGCCGATGTTCGGAGCCACGTAGGCCGGATAAAAAGGGGTGCAATTTCCGCGGGGACGCGCGCACCAGCACGAGCACGGCCCTGGATGATGTGAAATAGAGAAGAATATCCTGTCGGTGGCGTGACGTGCAAGACGGGCTATAATAGAAACACGCTGCACACCCACCCCAAGGGGCCTGCGGCTCTCTGTTATGGAATTCGAGGGGGTTGGAGCAGAGCGAACACCGGGCAAATTAGAACCGGACGGGGGTGCATCGAAATTTGATTCAACATATGCGAGGAACTCTCCAAATATAACCTGCCCTATTAAATAACTTCATTTCCGTCGTGTTGCAATTTTATAATTCATTCTGATCGCGAAGGATGTTTGATCTGCCGCCATTGCACCATTGATATTGACGATTAAAATTTCTAAAAAATATTTTTGTTTACATTACAACGCGAATAAACGATACCTCGAATTTTAACGCATCCCATTTTTCAAAACAAATTCTTGAAAAACAGGCCATCCGCAGGCCAAGGTTCCCCCTTCTACTCAGGATCAAACTACCCCTACAGAATGACGATGAAAGGTTCCTCGGCATTGATCGTTTTAGCACTGGAGCTTCAGAAAAATCAAGGAACGTCGCAGAATCCATAAACCGCCATTGACAATTCGAAACGAGGCACCTCCTCGATCCATTGACGCAGCAATCCACCGAGCCCAGAATCATTTCACTCTAAAAAAGAATGGAGGAGAGGGGTAGGGATGGGTAGAAATTAAGAAACGACGCGGAATCGAGACGGAAGGATCGACGGTCCGTGTAGGATGCAGCCGGGTCGGTCCGAGAGGAGGACACGGAGGGGCTGAGAGGGCTGGTAGGTGGAGGCTCGAGAGAAAGAGAGGCTGCGAGGCTCTCTCAGCAGTCTCTGAGGCCGTGAGCATTGTTCCCCGTCTATTAATACACCGGGTTGCATACTAATCTCCTGCCACGGTGACGCGGAGGGGATTACAGGGGGAATGGGAGGATGGCAAAAGGAGAAGTAGGAGGATGAGGTGGGTTGTGGAGGACGCAGAAGAGAGAGGAGAGAGGAGAGAGGAGAGAGGAGAGAAGAGAGAAGAGAGAAGACAGGAGAGAGAAGAGAAGGGGAGAGGAGAGGAGAGGAGAGGAGAGGAGAGGAGGAGATGCATACGTCGAGGCTCGCGCCGCTTCTCGATACGCGCTCCCCTGCCCTATTATTCCATTTAGTGGCGATGCACGCGTGCCACGATGCTCGTTCCACCGGCGGAGATCGGCTTAAAACCTGATCTCTGGCATGGATCGGGGGACCCCGCGTAACAACGCTATTGGGAAACGATATTTCTCCGGTCGGAATTACCGGAAATAGTAAATGCGCCCGGAACAACAAGGATACGCGGCATCCCTCCCGCGCAACCTGATCTGCACCGGAGGACGCTCCCGTCAAGAGATTAAGGCCGCGCGACGGGATTTAGGGTACCTCGAGCATGCAGATTATGGTACCCGGGATTTCGAAGTTTCGGACAAGGTGCCTGGAAAGTCGAAGAAACCGTGGGGAAAATAGAAATCTTTGACTCGATCAAGGTACCTGGAGTCAGCTAAAATTTCGAGTAACCGAAGGAGTCACTTCGAGAATTCATTCCGGACATGATTTGGAGAGTGCTTCGTGATGTGGGACAATTTTTATGGCTAGAAAGTTACCCGATCGAAATGTCTGATATAATGGAATTTATCTGGGTACCTGAGACATTGTTTCTGAGAGTACAATCTGGCAAGGATGCAGTGGAACAATCTTAAATGTTAGAGAAGTACCCGCAGCGGAAAAAATTACCAGGGCCGCCAGAATTGATCTAGCTACCAGAAGCCTAAGAATGGATTTTCTAGTACCTTTCGAAGACTGTTTTCGGTGCAAAATTCTTTGATATCGACGAAAATTTGCCAAAGTCGAACAAAACGATGGTCCGCGAATCGAATTCCGCGGGTGATATCGGTCGAGAACTGCGAGATATGCGTAGGAACGGAACCGCGTGCCGGTCATTCATAAGGTCCTTGATATCAAAAGAGTAGTGTGAAGTGGTCCCGGTCCCGGTCCCGGTCCCGGTCCCGGTCCCGGGGCACGTCGAAAGGATAACTGTCAAGTGGGCAGCGCCGCGAATCGCATTCCGCCTCTAAAAATACCGCTGTTCGTTCACCGTCGACGTTCCCGACGATAAAACCGGGGCCTATCAAAGGAACTGAACGTCCTCGATCATCAAAAATTCATTCTCGGTAATTCAACTGGTTTTTATCCGGGCGAATCTCGTTCGTACGTCTGAAAAGGATGCTTTCAAAAGGTTCTCCAGATATCGATTTATTGATTACCTTTCGAAAGCATCCGTGAAACGCGATTCTAATCGAAATGTGTTCTTCTCATTATGTTTCTTTAATTTTCGGTTCGAACGTATTTTTTCTTTCTTTCTTTCTTTCTTGCTATTTTTTTTTTTTTTGTTTTTGGTAATTCTTCGATTCTTTTTTTATTCGGACAATAGACTGGAGACTTTCGATATTCTTTGAGAGTCTTTCATGCAAAAACAGAAAGAACGCGTCGAAACAGAGCGAAAGAGAAAGACAGACGCCGGTTTTCTTTTTCGAAATTAGTGGTAAATGAGAGATTCGTCGTACCTTTTGAAAGCATCCAGAGCTCCTTCGAGCTGAAGACACCTGTCGCAAGGATCGTGTCATTGCAGACAACACCGTTATATAGTTCGTGGTAGCCTGCACCTGGGAACAGAACCCAGTCCGCCATCTTTAATCGTCCGTAAGATTAGTTTTTCTTTTTTCTTTGTTACTTTTTTTTACAGATAGCGGACATCGATTGAACTGGCAAGGTTCAATCGATGATACGTTAGGCGTCCAATGAATTATTACAGACAGTTGCAGGTGTCTTTTCTTTTTTTTTTTTTTCTTTTTTCTTTTTTGTCGACGAGAGTAGAAGAGTTTTACCTTTTCGCCGCCTCTCTTCCTCCTTGCTCGCGTTGCAGATGCCGTTTAGGACCTCTGAAACAACAAACCACACCGACAATGTTAGTCAATTGTGCAACGAATTGAAAATACTTCAGCCGAGCCAATAATACTCCAGATAATAATTTCGAGATGTAGACACCAGTTTAAATTTTTATATTCTCTCAAAGGAGCGACGAAAGTTCAGATTCTAACTTCTCGATTCTTCGAAATTGTCACTTTTCTTCGGAAACCTTCAAAATTAATTTCTTTCTTTCCTTAACTTTTTTCTTCGAATTTTTTTGTGTAGATTATCTTCAATTTCAATAATAATTTTAGAATAACCGTTGATCTTGGTCCCTGCTGTGCGGCGTGTCGGAAATTTTCAAAACCGATTCGAGCCGAAAGGTCGAGCATTTCCGGCGGATTTTCGGGAAACGTTTTCCTCGTGGCCCATCTCACCTTCGCTGTCACACGGTGTTTTATATCGTGGTACCTTACGCAAATCTCATTACGCAACATACCACCGAAATACACGAGAGCCCGGAACGTGTGTTCAAGTTCCTCGGAGGAATTGGCTCGGTAGGGTTGGAAGGGGATGCTCGGGGAATTATCGAGGGCTGGATTAGATCAACGAATGTCCATCTCGAATGTTCGTTCGCGAAAATCATGTTTCACAATGACCGTGTCCCGGCCGTTTCCTCGCGGTCCTGTTCGACAACGGGCCCGTGAATCTCGTCGCAGAAAACCTACCGACGATTATAAATAGACGTTAACAAACATACGTTCACTCCCCGGTTATTTTTAATTGCGGCTCAACCTTTATATCGCCGTTTCGAACGATAAGTTCTGCTTATTGCTCCGGTACTTCAACCTCCGATTTTGTGGATAAATGACCTCCTTTCGCGAAAATGCTAATTTTAATATTGAGGGATCGTCTGCTGAATGGTTCAACGAATAAACTCGATACCAAATATAAATCAGTTTTGTATTACTATTTATCGTGCTTCTTTGCAAGGTAAAATAATTTTAACGTGACACGAAAATGTTTCGTTCGATTCGAACAATTCGCTTTTGATCGAACGGGCGAAAATGTGAATTTGATACCATCTTGTTCTCTCCTGCAAACTTGATGTAATTATAGAAATCTACTCTTAATTCGGAGTAGCAGAAATTCGTCTGACAAATTCAGCAATGAAACATTTCAGCGTCTGTTCCAATTTCTCCGAAAGAGAACGGTGCACAACTGCACGGAAAATCATTTAGACACGACTTGATGCCATCTCGTCTCCTCTGTAAACTTGATACAACCACAGAAACGTGTTCTTAATTCAGACTATCGATCGACTAAATAATTTCCGGAGGAAATCGTTCATTTTAGAATATCAAATTACGCTGGATCCTTCAAAATATATACCACTCTGCAAAACATGCCACGAAATTCTTTAAACTTTGCTATTCGATTCAGGTATCCTCGATCAAATTTTTATATCGACTCTATAATATTTTTAAAAATAACCGACACTGGTAGTCAACTATCTAAATTAATTCCACGGCAAAATTCTTTGACACTGGATTCGGGTGCCTCTCTAAGATTTAATTTTCATCGACTGTGACGAATATTTTTAGAAGCAGGTGACACCGGCCGTCAACAGTGGCGTTTTTAAATTAATGGAACGATTTGCGGCGTATAGAAGTTTGTTTACTCAAGGTGCTCTATTTCCATCGATTCGTGAAATGGTCCCCGGTTGGCAGCGCGCATAAATAATGAGGAAAATTCGGTTGGTAAGTGGTCGAGACGGTGTGACGCTAAAGAAAATCGCCTCCAAAATGGTCGCTTCGTCGGCGTCGATGGGTTTTGCGCAATCGGCATCGTTTTCTCGGGAAATTAATTGCGACACCGCGACAGGGAGGATCCTCCCCGAGTGTACCAGCAAAATTAGTCTGCCGGTGGTCGACAGGTGCGTGGTGCGTCGCGACGCAGCAATTTTCGGAGCCCGATAGATACACACGGTCTTGGAACGATAATAGAGTCCCGGAGAGAGATCTGTTGACACCATGCGATCCATGAGCGACTGCGATCCCGAACAGCCACGGTGAACACCGTCAAGGACATCGCGACGCACGCTTGTTTTTCGCGACATCTTCGAAACGTTTCGCAAACCTAATTTCCCCTTCCCGATCCTCCTTCGTCTAAAAACCGTCTGCAATGATATTAACGCGTTCACTACCGCCATTTTGAAATGTTTCATCGACGCAACTCCTTCGTAAAATGTTGAAACGATCTGACAGAAGAACGTCGTGGAGCCTCTGAATACTATACCGTGTGCTGTAACTTTAAATAGCAAACGGTAGACAATTAATTTGATCAGCTTTTTTAGATTATTTTATTTTGTAAGTTATCGCGATTAGAGTCGCGATCTTGAAGAATTGAATTACCAGGGAAACTCATCAGAATTCAGCAGCATCATCCAGGGTCGGTCCGCTCGTACGCAAACTTCGTTAGCGAAATTAACCCTTCTGTTTCATTTAATACCGATCAATATCCATTTCAACCCCCAATTTCCGCCCTTTCGAACGTCACAAGGGGGTCAAGATAATTAACCTAGATCCACCTCGCTGTTAATAAATTTCAATAACACCGTCGAGAGCCTCCTCTTTCCATTCGACACTGGTTCATGCTAATTTCATCCCCTAACTGTCCTCCCTGAGGACGCAAACACGTAAAACATCTTCTCTGGGACAATCAATTCAAAATGTCAGAAAAATTGATCCTTTCAGATGGTGAAAAAAGTTTTTCTTTTAGTTGATTAAACAACGAACAGACGACCGCGAGGATCAAGAGATGGAAGGGTTAATTACAGGTAAGAGGGGTATTTTTCGATTCATTCGACCCTTTGAAACGGTTACGGACCATGAGCAGAGGAACGAGAATATTCATTTCAGGTATTCGCAGCGGCACGAATGAAAATCAAACATATAAGCGAGCGCGGTGGCTGAAAAAGAGATAGGGAGAGAGGGAGAGAGAGAGAGAGAGAGAGAGAGAGAGAGAGAGAGAGAGAGAGAGAGAGAGAAAGATAGCGGTACAAGATGTCCGTCGCCTATTTATTTATAGAGCGAGCACACATCGGCACGCATGGTCACATGCTCGCGTGCGCGACACACCGACGAGGACGCGAGCGTTTTTACGAGCCTGTGCATCCAAAAAGTTCATTACAAAATTATTGCTTCGACCGCAGACGTAAAGCCCACCCCATGACAGTGGGACATACACGACTCGGCATAATAAAAATTAAAAGCCACTTCACGCATCTCCGGAAGGGTTGCTTGACGAACGATAAGGTAATCTGCAAAAATTTGGCACAACAATCCACCCTCGAATACCCAAATATCTGCCATTCGAGGTAACAAAAATTGAACTATAATTCTGACGTGCTTAGAGGGTGGTTTGGGGTCGAGAAATTGATTAGAACTCGAGAACAAAGATTTCAAACGTGAAAATTAAATAAAACAAAAAAGAAGGCCGAGGAATTAATTAGAACTCGAAGAGAGACACAAAAATAAAAAATCACCCTCGAGCATTCTGAAAGGGTAGTCGAAAGACCCAGAGAAGTTTATCAGCGAGATTTCAGCGAATAAAAATTCAAGGCTCCCGATAAGAAAAGGAGAAAGATCATTTCAAAGCTATCCACGCTATCCCAAGGATTCCCGATAACAATTCACCAGCGAGTATATCGATATTCGCATAGCAATGACAGGGTAAGCGGGGCGAATAGTTCGCAAGGCGTCGAAGCGTCGTGCGAGTTTCGTCCGGCGCGCGTATTCGCCCTAAGAGCTAAATATCGCCCTGCCGCGCCGCGCCGCGCCGCGCCGCGCCGGCCCGGGTTGCGTAAGTATCATCGTCTCTTATGAAAGTGTTAGAGGAGAGGACAGGTGCCTCCACGCGTGTCGTTCTCGGACATCGCATTTTCGCGATGCCACCGTCATCGGTCTCGCTCTCGCTCCCAGAGAGCTAAAGCTCCGTTTTAGACGGCCAAGCGACTCCGGTTATCCGGAATAGACCGGGGTCCCTCTGGTCGCGTTTCCAACGCACCACGGTGAATCAACCATGCCACGTGGACGCCCCATCCACCTCTCATTGGACACGTTCGTGCAAAAGATCATCCACAAAAACGTCCATACGAACACGGTCATACAAAAACCTTCGTACAAAAATGATCATATGAAGACGTTCGTTACAAGACTGTTCGTCAAAAAATGTTGTTACAAAGATGTCTGTATAAAAATCTTTGTATAAAGATGTTCGTATAAAGAAGAAGAACCGAAGGTGTTCGCACAAATAAAGAACATTGTGGATGTTCGTATCAATACGGAACATTGCAGATGTTCGTATAGAGAAGAAACATTGGAGATGTTTATACAAATAGGAAACATGAAAAATGTTGGTTTAAGGATGTTCGTGTTAGGACGAAACACCGAAGACCGAAGGAGAAGAATAGGAAACGTTGGAGATGTGGGTTCTTTGGATGGTTGACAGTGAAAACGTGAATTCGGGAGCAGAGTAATCCGGTGTGAGAAAGGGACGAATATTAAACCGAGCGATCGATCTTTCGCTAACCGTGACAACGGGGCCGCTGGTAGCGATCGAACTCGGCCAGGATTGAAATATTAGGCATCCCTGGTCCCCGTGTGTCCCGGTGTACTTCCCTTCTATAATAATACCGTCTATTAGGTCAGTCGAAACGAACCGAACGCAGGCAAGTGTCTACTTTTAGCATAGCCAAGGCGTGCGCGCTCTCTCTCGAGACAGCACGAGCGCGAGAGCATGATCGCCGAGTCGCTCGGATAATCCGAAAGGGTCCGGGATATAGTCTTCGGCTATCCGGCACGGCTTGGCAGCCACCGAGTTTATATTATTGTGGTGCCGGCGTTGTATATTTACAGAGGGCCAGGAATTTTTATGATGTTGATCGTTCGTCGCGTGCAACCGACCGACCGACCGGCCGGCCGGCCAGCTTTCTTCCGCACGGTCTCCGTCGGCTTTGTGAATTAATTCGGCGGCCACGTGGCGCCTCGACCGCCAAACTCGCTGCCATAGATACCGACAACGAAGCGCTCGCTTCCAGCAGAGGAGACCCAGACTTCCGGTTAGTTCCTTTCGCCAACGGGTTCGTTTCTACAGAATTTCGATTCTGGAATTCTGTTCAAATGTTTGATGAAATCGTGGCAACTGTCGAGCAGTGGTTCAACGATTTCTCTTCGGAGCTTTTATTGGAACAAGTGGCTGAGCTTCGGTTGGCAGTGACGAAGAGGTTCTAGACTCTAGCGAGGATCGCTGTAGGATTGATACTTTATGCTTGGGGACGTCTTGGTTAAGTGGGAATTTCGTTCTAACAAGATTCGAATAGTGTGCTAAATCTCCGTGTAATTTGTTTAATTTATTCGGTTAGAAAAAGAGTTCATTCTGCTCAACTTCTTCGGTTGATTTCCAGCTGATTGTAGAAAATTAAGAAGAAAAAAACAGTAATAGTTGCGATCACGTTTTGGTATTCTACCTGGCAAAAATATGAAAAAGTTCGCTCCGCGAAATAATTAAAGTCTGTGGTCTGGGGAGAACGGTAATTGTTTTCTTACAATCTCTAGATCAGTGTGGATCGTAGAAACGATGTTATATTTTCCGTTTGGACGATTCGAGGGGAACGAGGATCGAGGCGCGGCGCGGCGCCGCGCCGGTCCGAGGAAGCTGAATGAGAGATCAAGAAACCGAGCCATCTGGAGAGAGTGCCTAACCTACCCCATGTCTTGGCAGCCGCGCGTTTTTTTCTCTTTCTCGTAGGTGGTGGCGGTAGGCCTCGCCAATTTTTGCGTCAACCGGCTGTAAACATTAGAAAGCCGGCTGCCAAGCGGTGTGTGCGGGCCCGGACTACCAGAGCCAGCTCCTCTACGATCGCGGAACAGGTTCGTCCGGTCTCGTGGTCTCGTGGTCTCGTGGTCTCGTCTTCGTGGTCGGGCTGCCAGGACGCGCGCACGGAAATCACGTGTTTCACCACTGAGTCAGTCAGCGAGTTCGATGAAACACGAATGAAAGAACCGGCGGACCATGCCAGTCGCGAGACAGCCTTCTGCCAGCCGATCGATCAGACGGTCGATCAACGCACCCGGGCTCGGTTCGCTTCCCCCTTTTGCATCACCTTTCACGAAATCCCTTCGAGACACTATACACGCCAGCCTTTTTCAGTATATTTGGAGATGAAAGCCAATTTTTTCAGCTTGTTCGATTTTTATAGAACATCTTTTCTGAAACATGGGTCCATTCGAATCTTAATGCATCTGTTTTTCACAAATGTTTTAACCTACTTATTCGAGACCAAACACCGGTCTCCTCGATCTAGAATCGGTTTCAAAAAGACACGGAGTAAGAAGGATCTCTTAGAACGTTATACGAAGGATCTAATTGAGAATTTCATCTTGAAATATGAAATCTTTCTCGAAATAAAAATGGAAGCATCCTGAGACTATTAAAAAATTCGTGCCTAAATGTCCGGCAAATCGATCCGAGTAGCAACTGGAAGAAACGAGTGACGAGAAAGGAGGGATAGATCGCGATCGATTAACCGATCTAGAATCCGTGCCGAGAAAAGAACGACGTGGCGGGGGTTTAACTCGATCGAGTCATGGAACGCGAAACGATCGAATACCTTGGACGGTGGACAAGATCGACTATTCTTGAAGCCGATCCTCGGACGGGTTCGCGAAGGTCTTGCCAACCGTGTGGATCGTCGTATGTAGATCGCGACGGGTCTTTGTACCGGCGACGACGACGTAGCGTGGCACGTTTGAAAATGGCGGGAAACTCTGCGCGGGCAAAACACAGAGCCCGCCCATGAACAACACTGCCCCGTTGTTGTATGGGGGGCCGGTGGAATTGGCAGAGCGTTCCAAGAAACTTTGAATCGAAGCCGAGTGCACCGCGGACACTTTGAATGGACGGACAGGCGACGGTGAATGAACGCTGAAACCGTGGCAAAGCCACGAGGTGGCTCGGCCACGATCGTGAATCGAGACACGAGATCTAACTATCTCCTGAAAAGAGGAAAATCGATTTTTACTGGAACGTGGAGATGTATCGGGTCACGCGGACCTAAATTTACAGTCAGGTACCTAACAAGATTGCGGCGTTACCTGTGATCTAAAATTCCAGTAATTTTCATTCTTTTTTTTTTCTATGTCTGCTAGTTTTCGCATTTACGACAAAAGTCAAGCGAAACACAAAATAGTGACAATATCAAAGGTAAAGACGAAATAGTGGCAATATCAAAGGAAAATCCGGGCGATCAACATGCATGGATCCTCTTGTAATATTTTTTGTGATCGGAATTCTACGATAAGATGGAGTGTTGAGTGGATACGGTGACAAAAGGTTTGCGTGGACGATCGCTTACCGTGGCTGGTGATAAAATTGGCGAGGTAGAGATCGAGTTCCCGGACGGAGACGTTGATGTGATAGGGGTTGACGCAGAGACCCGGCTGAGCGCATTCCGCAGTCTTCTCAAGCCGTTCCCCGTCCGTCGACTCCAACGGAATTGCCTTGAAGAGGATCACCATCACCAGGTCCAACCTCCATACCTGCGGAACAACCGACGGAGACACGATCGTTTATTGGCCGCTGTTCGAACCACCGGAACCTCGGCAACAACCCGAGCAGACCGATTTCCGGTCCCGGACTTTTCGAACGGTCCATCGACGCTCGAGATGCTCGAGACTCGGACGATCTCCGGGGGTGGAGTTGACGGCCTGGGGACACGAGGGGAAACTACCCCAACTCGCCGAGGCCAATTCGGAACCGGGTACGATGCTTGTGCCGATACCGACGCGTACACGCGAACATTGTCCAAATCCGTCGCGTCGATCGACATTTCCAAAGTGATATTTAGACTGCGGATTTGTCGGGTTTATTACGAAAATTGTTAGGTCAAATATCAAATATATTATCGGCAACTAATGAAAATTGATGCAGGAAGAAACGAATACTTTCCAGTCCCTTGCAATCGACGCATACAATTTCTATTTTGCATACAAATTCGCCGTCCAGTGATTCGTCTCTAGGAAAAGAGTTGCATCTTTAGAAAAAAAAGTTCTAGGTCTACATATTCAAGAAAGGGTTAAGACGAATGGGTAGAACGAAGAAGGGAGGATCGCGACAAGTAGATTAGGAAGTCCGTGGTCAGACGCACCTTATCCGCCTGACGCAGGCAATCGATCCGACGCATCTTGCCCTTCTGGTCAGGATTACTAAGGACACACATGGCTGGCCTCTTCCCCGTGATACTCAGCACGAAGTCCTCCCTGTACTCCTGCGTGATATCCTTTCGTAACTTGCCTAGAAGCCGCGAGGCCCATTTCTGTTTCACCTCCAGCTTCTCGTTCTGCAACAGAGAAAACGTGTCTTCGTTTCATCGCTGTTCCACTAATCCAGCCAACCCATGAAATTCACATTGGTATTTCTCTATAAAAAGAGTCGAAAAATTCATCCGTCGTCGGGCCATTTCGGTCGTAGAATCGGAAAATCCGGCACGGGAAGAGGAGAAGAAGAAGAAAGCTCGTTGCGAGGAGTCAATCGTGCAGGACCCGGGGAGTTTCCTAGGGGAGAAAGCTAGCGAAACATTCGCAGACAGTGGGAGAGTCGGGTGGGTCCGAGCAGACGATGCATCATAAATGTTACAAGAAGCATATTCCGAAGTTTCGCGGTATCGATGTCCCGCGGCAGCTGTTGATCCGGAAAGTTTCTCGAGTTTACAAACTCGATGGCTCGGGACCAAAGGAACCGGCGACCTCAAACTATTCGACGAAACGATATGCGGGATCACGTCGTGTTTCCCCGGCCCGGCCCGGCCCGGCCCGGCCCGCCTCGTGTCGTGTCCCCCCTTCCTTTTTCGTCCGATATCTTGACCTTCCTCGCGTTCTTCTTGTCCCGTAGCCCACCCTCTCCCTTCGCCCCGTCCCCCCCTCCTTAGGACGGCGACGAACGTCGACGTAGAAGCTTTATAATCAGACTCGGTACGCTACCGCGGAGGAGCCTAGGCGCATCTGCATTGTCGATGCTGAGCGACGGAAGTGGAGCGACCCGCTTTCGAAATTTACTATATCGTTGTTGACTACGCGTTTAGTGGGTCAGTATATAAATAGTAGGAATTTGAAAGAGTCCGGTGGAAGCGATACGTAAACACGTCGAGCGATATCGCTGCGGCTGCATGTAACGCTACGGTTGAACTTGATTTCGCCCAACTTTCAGATACAGAGCCATGCTCCCAGCTGCCATTTCCGGCCCCTGTGACGCGAGAGTCGACCCGCTCGAGGAGAGATCAATTATTGCCGAATAAAAATGAAAATTACTGAAAACTCCAAAAAAGGTATTCCTGAAACTACGAATCACCTAAAACTCTCCTAACGAAAAGACGTTCCTTGGACCAAAGAATTACTTGAAATTCGTAAGAAGGCAATCCTAAGACTAAATATTGTTTAAAATGTCTGAACGCATACTCCTGAAGCTGAAAATTGCTCAAAGTCACCAAACAGAAGTTCTCTGAAACTGCTGAAAATAAAATCTCTCTCTAAAATCTCTAGAAAGACGTAAAAATGTTGCTGCGTCGAAGAAACGAATTTGATGGGGGTCTCCGACTGATTGGAAAGATTGCAGGGTAGGGCAGCGAGCGGATCGCGACTGGTTCCTGCTCCGGGAAACGTCGCTATTCGCGATTCGCGATTCGCGATTCGCGTTCGTGCGGTTGCGTGTCGTTCTGGGGGCCTCGGATCGTGCAGAAACGCGGGTTCTCCGCCTCTTTCTGGCTTTCGACAAAGTTTCGCGGCTCGCACGTGCGTGGCAGAAAGGGGCTAGGCGGGATAGATCGGCTCCGCTGGTCGCGCGATGCATTCCGCGCGCTTTCAATGCATTTCTCAGGGACCTTATGCACCCGTGCATTTGCTATTCCACGGGTGACTAGGGCCGCGGGCGTGCGCTGCATAATCGGCGTCGACGCGCTCCGCTTAGGTCGTCGTCGTCGTCGTCTTCTTCGTCGTCCTCTTCGTCGGCGACGAACGATCCTCTTCTCACGCACGCGAGATTTTCCACGCTGACAGACCGTGGCCGCCTGGACATCGGAATTTTATTCGCCAACCGTGCACTCGTCGCCGGCTCGAAATACGCGCGAGCGCGCGCGGATCCAAACAACGCGTTTAGATGCACGAACAACCATGACGGCACCGGCTACTTTGGTCCCCGAGGAGATTTAGGTAATTGTTACCACTCTGGTCCCTGACCTGGCTCTTGTCCCTGGTCCGCGCCGGACTTTAATCAAGGAGATGCTGCCGGTTTATGCGCGGACCGAGGATTTTCCGAGTTTATCGCTTTTTGATGTCGCGCCTATGATCTGATCGAGCGCAGTCGTACCCGAACGGTTCTAATTCGAGGATTGTCTGGATGCGGTGGTATCGCGGAGAGCGTGTCAATTTTGGCGTTGGTACGTGCACTGGCTCGCGAAAATATTCGCACGCCCTTTAAAACGGTACAACTTTTTTTTAATTGGACCGAACGACCTGACCTTTTTTTCAAAAAATTGCAATTGCTAGGAATTATAAGAGCAAATAAAAACGACGCTTTCCAAAACTTTTTTATTTGAGCCTGCAACGGAAATTCAAAATATGCGTTTTGCAGATTTATGTTGGTTGTACACATACTGAAAAAAGTTATACCGTTTTGAAGACACACATACGTGTGTAGCTTGATCCTCAAAAATAAGGCATAGTGAATTACTAAAAAATGTCAGAGAATACCTGACGTGGTTTTCAACTTCTCCGAAGTGTCGCATAATTATTGCGACAGTAAATAACTGTTTTTGTATCGAGGAAAAAAAAGGTGTAAATATTTGCTCGCTGTTTGTCCTGTTTCTCATGGCCTTGCGCGAGTAATAGACCGAAGAAAGAAAGAGGAGAGGATAAAGGATAGAGGATAGAGAATAAAGAAGAGGGGAGAGGGGAGCTGAAGGGGTTGCCGAGGACGGGGTCGTTGAGACACGTAGACGTGGCCAGCGCGAATAGCATCGCGAGAAATCGGCGGCGTGAACGAGGTAAACTGCCGCGCCTAGGTGTACATACGCATGTCACGATATGCTTGTGGCCGGTGCGTTCGCGGGGCCCTCCTTCACACTCGGCATACTTGATCGGGTTTATGCAGGATGCACCGTAACTGCACCAGGTCTCTCCCACAGCGCGTTCTCTGCCGTGGCCGAGCTGCGAGCGAGTCGAGTACGAGTCGAACCCGTACGCGTGACATTTCCGTGCGTGAGAGAGTGTGCGTACGTGCCTTGAAATTTTCAGCGAAAAACGCGAACAAGAACTGCGAGGCACAGAGAGAGAGAGAGAGAGAGAGAGAGAGAGAGAGAGACCCGAGTCCAATGCTTGTAGATCGCACCTGTCGTTATCAGACACCGGACCAATTACAGGCGAACCGAACCCCGGAAGAACGCATATTTTTAGTTTTTTCTCAAGCTAGCCCATAGCGTGCCTTTATATTTTGGTATCCCTTAGCAGTTTTAATTCAAAATGTTTGTTAAAAATGGTCTAATTAAACTGTCAAATAGAACAGCCGTACACGAAGATGTAATGGGGTCTCAGAATAACGTGAGAAATAATATTTCACGTATTATTAGTGTTCGCGATATAACAGGAACTGTGAATTGTTTCCAAGAGGATTTACGGCACCGGTAGATCGATCCAACCGTCCTCAGTCGATATACCAGAAAGGACGATCGGGTAGCTACGTTTGATGTTTGTTTTATGCCCCCATATACCCAATAACAACTACAAGAGGTCACTGCGGAAAATAAAACGTCTAGTAGATCGTACGAGTCATTGTCGGACGAGCCGAAGCTCGAATAGATGGAGCATCTGCATTTAATGCACTGCTGAATCTATCCTAAATCTTTCGGAATATCCAATATCGAGCATGGAAGGTCATCTCTCGGAGAAATACATAACATAATTCAGTGAAAATGGGACAAGTAGAATGTGCCGGTCATTGTCAGACGCGGGAAACGGATCGTTATACCAACGCCTATTCTCCTTTGTTCCACACATTTACAATCGAATCAAGCTCCCGAAAACATTCTATAACGTTTAAATAATTTATTCGACACCTCAAAACCAATTCACTGAATATATTAAACATAAAAATTAGAAGACTACAGAATTTATACCGTGACAATCGACGCGACATGTATTCGACTTTTTATCAATGTTTTTAATCGTAGAAAATTTTAGAGTAACTGTTATTTTTAGTCCCCGGTAAAAATCAATTTTGTGATTGAACGAAACGATTTGAAAGCGTGACGAGCGTCGCGTTAAATATTCAACATTTAATTATGGGTGCTCTCGAGGCAGTTTGTCCGGGGTTCCCAGGTGAAAACGGAAAATCTTCGAACGGTCGATCGCCGGCCGCGCCGGTTTCTCTAATTCCGTCGATTCCTATCGAGCGAGAATTCTCCGAGCCGGACGAGTCGGGCATGGAATAAGAGGCCCGTAAGTTTCTCCAGGTAAATAAATCTCGTCGAGGGCGGTTCATTTTTATGCTTTTCTTTCTGTAAGACGTTCACGTACAGCCGCGGGTACGATCGTCCCGAGGCACCGGAGGCAGTCAGGACTCTTTTCTTCGACTTTCTCCCCCCCCCCCTTCTCTCTCTCTCTCTGGTTCTTCCTAGCCGGAGCCGTGGTAATCGAATTCGTCTCACTTCGAGAGCCAACGAGCCCTCGTTACATACAGCCCAGTGAAATTGAACGTAAATACCCGGCGGACGGACGGCCGGAACGGCTTCCGCGACGACAATTTGTCCCGGCCGACGTGATTATCCGAAAATAAGCGCCACCTCGACGGATTCGGCCCGACTCGCGAGACACACGGTTGTTACGCGACCCTCGTTCCCTTCGATAAGGGCCTCCCTTCTCGAATATTTCCTCGACGTTCCATATTTCTCGGGGAAATCATTCCTCGACGCGGTTCGAAGTCCTCTTACGGTCCTCTCGCTATTAACCCTTCGAGGACGAACGGCGACTCTCAGGTAGCAATGAAAACGACCATTCTATCCAGTCTTAACATAAATTCACCCTGAAAATGCTTTCAGACAAAATAGAACGTCGGTAGATTCGGACAGCCGGTGTCAGACCAAAAATCGTCTGTTTTCTCGGTTAACGGTTTCGCAAAAGCATTGGAAACACAACAATTAGACGAACTCGAAGGGTTGTAAGGAGATCACGAAGACCCAAAGAACCACCAAACATTTCGCAACATTGGCCAAAAGAAGGAGGCATGCTCTCGAGCGTCGATGGTCTCGTCGCGACGTCGCGTCGCGTCGCGTCGGTGAGCGGCGCGAGAGAGCAAGGTAAATTTTCCAGAAACGCCGTCGGACAATATCAGCCTTGAAGGAGAACTCGACCGGGCCAGAAGACGGAGAAAGCGAGGGAAAGAGAGGAGTGACGGCAACGGAGAGAATCTGCTTCCCGAGAAGGGAGCCGTAGCGATAAAGAAGGAAAGAGACCGTGAGAGTGAGACGGAAGGGAGGGAGAGTGAGAGAGAGAGAGAAACGGATTCACAAAAGCTGCAGCTATTTCGGGCACAAACATCCGGGGAATGCGGGGACGACATCGAAACGGAAGTGGCGTGCAGAGTGGCTTAAAAAGGGGGCCAGCGAATCGGCCGGAGGTAATCCTGAGAGGACCAGACGCCGCCTACCAATCGCAATATCCGAGACCAACGGAGAAACAAAGGCCCGTGGCGGACCAAGGAACAACCGACCGCTCCTGCTACTGCAAGACACCGGTGAAAGCGGGGGTGGACCGAACAGAAACGCGAGAGAAACAGCAGTCGGTCCAAGAGAGAAAGAGAGAGAGAGAGAGAGAGGAGAGAGAGAGGAGAGAGAGAGAGAAACACGCGGCCCGATTGTTGGAACGCGGAAGAGCATCGACGCTGCCTCGGCCCGTTTCTATTTCCGTTTTACATCCCGAGGTCCTGTGCTGCTACTTCTTCTTCTTCCGAACGACGACGACCACCACGACGACACAACCAGCAGCGGTACACGGACCAGGACCAAAGAATAAGGGAAAGAGGGTGAAACAAAAGCGAAACAGGTTGCCACGATACCCCTCCGCCCCTACTTTCGGCCACTCTCTGCTTGCTCTCTCGCCTACTTCGAGCTACGCTTGGCTATCTTTGTCTCTATCTCTCTCGCTCTCTCTCTCTCTCTCTCTCTCTCTCTCTCTCTCTCTCTCTCTCTCTCTCTCTCGGTTGCGTTCCACGTGGACACTATCCTAACGGCCCCCTTTGACAGCGGTTTTTGGTCATGGACGAGCTTTTAGGCTGAGAAGCGGCACTTTGCGAGGATTTCGCGGGGATCTCTTTCGGACGGGGTGCTAGACGTTTTTCGGAGACTTTGTCTGCGATTTCGTTCACGATTTATCTGCCTCTCAGTATTTATCTGCTGGTGCCAATTAAATTTGTAGGAGGGACTCGAAGAAAAATAGACGAAACTAAGGATTTTTGCACACAACGGATCTCTCAGACTTACAATTAGTTTAACGTGCGAAGATTCCTCTGAAGCTTGCCAGCCATTTTCGGAATTTTGCAATCTCATGCTCGAGTCAATTGTTGTACAGAAATTCCAGACAGAACTTTATAGATAAAAGTTCAAATTCCAGGGTTTTGCATTACATTCGACAGATCGATCAACAAAGTATAAGAACACTTGGTCAATTTTTATTAAATCTTTACAGCCCGGAGCTTGTGAGAAAAGTGAAGAAAAATTTGAACAAAATTCTGTTTCTTCAATTTTTCCCCGTTTCGGTCGTTACGAAACGATTATCGATGAAACGGGAATTTGTACGAAGAAGAGATCGGTACTCTAAAAACAAAGGATGGCCTCGGACAGTCAATTTCCAATTAGATTTCCCCGGGGGAGTTCGAACCGCCTGGAAAAACGGTCGGGTTCTTGTTGTTCGAGCGTTTCGCGTCCAAAGAACGGAACGGATCGAAAAGAAAGAAAAACAGCGGCGTGCACCTCCGGAACACGGGACGCAACAGCTGCCGCCGATTTATTTTGGATTTGCCGCGAGCTGCGAATACATGACGCCATGTGACACGACGCATACCTGCCCTGCGGGCTCAAACGAACGCCCGGGTACTTTCTTACGCGGACGATGCCACTTCTTCAACCCCTACGACGAGAAACCTTTTTCCGGTGACAAAACTAACTACTGTCTTAACGCGTTGACTGCCACGTCATCCATGCGTGGGTGACGGAATTATTCGTCCAGGTTTTAAAATGAATTGTTACGTTAATGTATTCATCGTACCAAATTTGATTGGGACCTGTAAAATGCAAGAAAGTTGGAGGACCACTCAATATCGTACATTTAATTTTTCTCAATTTTTATTTCATCAAATAACTTACTTGGATTTTATGGAATTTTTTAGGTTTCCAGTTTGACAGTCCGGGTGTTAAAAATAATCTTAGAAAACTTCTTTTAATCTTTTTATTGTTTTAAATTGCACGAACTTAATTTGTCAAAGTTACGTAAAATGCGCGATAAGAAAAATCGCGGGAAATTCGAACGGATAACGTTGCCGCTTCTGCAACGTTTTCCACGTGTTTTGGAAGCCAGGAAAGATCGATTAAAATACTGGAAAAATTTTTCAAAATAAAATTGGGATGACTGTTGGGCAGGGACGATCCGAAATTGGCGTAATCGATTTGCGGGATAGGCGTTCGAGACGAACCAGCGAGTGTCGGGTGCGACGAGAACACTGCAGCAACTTACATAACTGGATCGGAGGCTCCGGGGGCTGGTTGTTCGCGGCTCAAAGCCTAATGCTGCTCAGAAACCCGGCTCTAATTTGTAACAATCGGCCGCTTAGAATAGACGATCGAGCACAGGACGACTTAATTGGTGCCGCGTCAAAGACTCCTCTGTGCGATCGAGCCCGCGCGTGAAACGTGAGACCCATCCGCTCTCTCAAATCGAATCGAATCGCTCAAAATTCCAGGTTTCCTCGTTATCGCAATTTTTCACTTCCAACTGTTTTAATTCTCTCCTCTCCGCCGAATCGCGTACTGTTTTCCTCTCCCTCCCCCCCCCCCCTCTCTCTCTCTGCTTCTTTCTTCTCTTTTTCTACCACCCCTCCCCTTTGCTTTTTCTACCGTTTCTCTTTAGCCGGGTCGGCCTTTTAACATTCTACCCGCACTATCGCGCGATGCTCCCGTACGTGTGCCCACTGCATTAAGCGCATCCTCGAATTCGCGTGCACCGAAATTACGTATTACGGTCGTTCTGCCCCGCGAATGAATTTAGCCGACGTACGCGCGATACTGTATACCGGGTGACGCCGATTTCTGCGGATTTGAACAGCACTGCTCTCAATTGGTTAGCATTCTGCCACCTTAGGGGAGACTCGTTTTTATTTTATTTAGGATTTGATCCCGTTCGAAATTCAGTTTCATTCTAATTCTGATGAGATTGCCACTATTTGGGTCAAAGAAGACTGTCGTTCGTTTGGTTCGTAGAAGGTTTCATGGAACCGGCAAATTTTTAGAATTTAGTACGGTAGTGCCTCTCTACTTGTTTCAAGTCTGGGTGTCAAACCAAAAAGCAACAGATCGAACTTGGTTTCAAAGATTGATGAATTCAGTACAGTAGTGCTTCACTACTGGTCCATTATCGTTCTAAAATCTTGACCAATAAAGATGTACAGCTCTGTCTTCAGTGCCTGCAAAATATTCCACACTGAAAACCAGAAAAGTTTCACCTCATCTTCAACCCTCATCACCTTCCCTAAACCCTATTCCGCCTCCAAAAAAATCTACACCCTCAAAAATCAAGTCCACAACGGTCTCACGATCAACAAACAATTACTGAAACACTCAACCCAAAATTCCCCCCCCCCAGATTCAACCCCACGTTTCTCCAAAAATTGACGCAATTTTCGACCAACTTTCCAGCATGAAAAATTACTAACAAACAATTAGCTGTTCACCGAGAAACCGCGGAAGCTGAAAACTCCACGAAAAACTAATCAGAGGTTCATTAAGGAACCGAAGAAACGAGAAAAGTCCCGTGAAGGAGGCGCGAAAAATCAAAATCCGCTCGCGAGCGGAAAGAAACCGCGCCCTTAATCGCGTCCGCTCAATTACGCAACCCCAATTAACCTCTGGAGGGTGAGGGGAGAGGGTGTAGAGACGCCGAGGTCCCCTTTAACAGCCCCGTTGCTCGTTCCCGCGCCGAGGAAAGGCGAAAACGAGCTGACCGTCGGCCGTTAGGCTAAAAATGCGGTCTGCGCTTTATTTCCCGCGCTTGAAAATAGCCCGTGAGCCTCTTCTCCGTGTAACTCGCTCTGCGGCGACGGGGGTGCGAGGGGAGGAGGAGGGCTGCGACGTGGTGGGGGTTTGCTAGACGGGATTCGGGTGAGAAGGGGGGTGGCTGTCGAAGGCGGCGGGTGGGGCGACACCAACGACGCCGTTGAGCATTTTCGGAGTGGGGTCAACCTCCCCCTTCCTTCTTCCCCCATCCATCGGGGGTGGAGGGCCGGGAGGGGGCAGTCGCATTTACAGTCGACACACACAGACAACCGGCCGATGCACGCGGGCATTTTATACAGGGTGGTTCGATGGTCTCGCGCTCGAATTTCCTTGTCGAGTCGCGGGTCTTTCGCTCCAATAGGGGACGAAGGGGTGTAATTTTTCTTCTGTTCGTACCAAATTCATTCTTCGAGTCCATAACTTCTGTAGACTACATAGAGCATATAGCCTAACCCCAATAATAATTCTTCGAATTATAATTATAATCCACCAAGAAGGCGTTTCGATAAATTCACCAGGAGATGTTTTAGCAAATCCACGGAAACATAGAGGTCCCTCAAAACCCCTACCGGATTCCGAATAAAATCGACAGAGGGTTGAAACCTCCTCTACTTCGAAAAGGCGTCGAAAATTTCCAAGTAGATCTGCGGACGACACTCGCCGGTCTTTTTTAATTGTTAAATAATGTACAGAGGGCAAGAAGCACTTCACCCCTCCGAGGGAAGCCACCCCGAAGGCCGGGCCGTTTCTCGTGTCTCCAATAACAATAACTTTCGCGAAGTAAGCACCCGAAAAACGCTCTCGAGGCGTCCATTACGTCGCGATATAACGCGCCTCACCCTCTCGGCCACTTTTTCCCTCTGTCGAGAGATGGCCGAGAAAGAGAAAGAGAAAAAGAGGAGTAGGAAAGCGCACCCCTCTTCGCGGTCCAGCAGGCTGCGACAATTTGCCGCATAACGATGCCTTCTTTCTTTTCGTAATTGAATCTAAATATTAAAACTGCCTACCACCCCCGCCGGCTTTGGCGCCGGCCTCCTTCACGGTTTCTGTTCCTTAACGCAACTCCCTCCCCCTCGCGAATCAACCCCCAACCCCCTAGAAACCGGCGTGTCTACCCCAAACCACCGGTGGAAAAGTTTCGAGACTCGGCGGCCAGCGTCCTCTCTCGTTGCCCTGGAATATCGTTTAGAGCGATCCTGCCGCTGAAATTACACCGTAACGCGTGTTAAAGGGCTGAGCTCGTTCAAAAACTTCCCCGCAGTCTCGCCGCTCCCCTCCGACCCCCTGCAACCCCTTTATGACCGTTGCGTCGTTATCCGGGGTAGGGAATTGTCCGAATTATAGTCGACTAGACACACCCGGCGCGGCGTGCGCGCGGGGAAATAAAATTTTTGCTGGATTTCGAATTTTTTTCACCGGCCTCCACAGGAGGAGTGGGTTGCAACCCCTTCGCATAAATTTCCTTGCGAAATGCTCCTCGTGTTTCGGATTTCTCCACTCGAACCGCCACCGCTCTCTTCCCGACGAGTTGCCTTGTAGGAAATTCCGGGAGCGTGCTACCGCCGGTCCTCGGGGTGAGTTGCACACCCTCAAATAAATTTACTTCGGAAAAATTCTTTCCTCGAGCTGCGAAAAATGTTCAGAGTATGCTATTTTCGAAGGAAATTGGATTTTAATAATACGACTGGGTAGCACTGTTTCAAACCTTTCGTGAACTCTGAGGTGCCAACGCTAAGACCACGTTTCGTCCTCGAGGATATTTATCGAGTAAATTTTGTTTAAGTAACCGTAAAAAAAAATTAAATGCGCCCCTTCGCGAAATATTAAATCAATCTAACAAGAGAAAGTCACGGAGTCTCGGAATATGTATACTAGAACTTTAAATAGCAAAGCGTAGGAAAATAGCGTGAAAAATTATCTTCAAGCATACCGCAAGATTGTGAACGTCGCGTGTGTGGGACAGTGTAAAGCGTGTAAATTAATTTCCACACGCGTTACCCAACGAACGAACAAACTCGGAATAAATGAGACTAATTTTCAGCCGAGGCGGAGAACAAAGTTTTAAAGAACGGACGGAATAAAGGTTGAATTGAATTTTGCCAGCGATTCAAGATGTTTGGAGAAGAGAAAGGGAAGCGTGTACGTGGCCGGCGTGGCGAGAGCACGTGGCCGGTTCTTGGCGTACGCCAAATCAACAAGGTTAGCCCCCTACGTACCGAATTACGGGTTTACGAATCTTTGGCAGCCGGCGAACCAAGGTTTGGGTCGGCCATGTGCACGCGACTTCCCGTGCCACGTGCTGTTTCGCGGCGAATTTCCTTCACGCTTCGATTCGAACGTTCCTCGTTGTCTCGGGGACAATAGCGAATCAAATCGATGAAGCAAAATGAAAATGGCTGTGAAGAATCACTGTCACAGTCCGACATATGTACCGCAGATTTTGTGCTTATACGAAAAAACAAATGAATAGGACATGTACGATTCAAAGCAGCAGACAAATTAAAAAAATTTTAATCCATTAGTTTCAGCTTATTAAAATATTTCAAGAAAAGGAAGGCATTTCTATTCGTCTCCTGATCGTTGTAAACGATGGGAACAATTTTTAGTTTGGAAGGATTAAAATCTGAAAATCAATCGGTGAATCCTGTCGGTGGTGTTGCCGACGATCGTGTCTCGGGCAAAAGCAATCTTGCCCGTTATCAATTATCGCATAAATATTTGCCGTATGCCGGTCGAACGGGGGAACAAGCTGCTCGACGAGAATAACCTTGTTCGTCGAGGAGGATCCATCATCGCTCGCGTTTCCCCGACGCAACGTAATAACGTCGGACGATAAAACAACGAGCGAAAAGGTTTCGGGAACGATAAAGCGAACGGGGAACGCAATTCCGCGCTCTACGTAATCGACAATTGGCTCCAGACTCTACGCCGACTTCTTCCCCTTCGGGAAGACGGATTGCGCTCGGAAAAATGTCTTTGATAGGACGCTCTTTCCATCTATATCTCTACTTCTTTCTTTCTCATACTGCCTCTCTCTCTCTCTCTCTCTCTCTCTCTCTCTCTCTCTCTCTCTCTCTCTCTCTCTCTCTCTCTCTCTCTATCTCTATCTCTATCTCTTCGTCCCTCGACTCACCCCTTCCGAGCGACTTTCTCGCATTCAAAGGGGAGAGGAGGGTTCAATTCAGGCCAACCCCGTATGTATACCGACTGTAATCTATAACGGGCCTCGGCATTATCAGAGTCAACTTTTATTCGAATTACATTCCCCTGAAATTTTTATCTCGCGATCCGCTTATCTGCGGTGGTGCTGCTTCGCGCGTAATTAGAGCGCCGCGCGAGCAAAATGCGATTTTTCATGCAGAACTTTGCTGGAAAAATTAGTCGAAATTGTGGAAAATGTTCGGGGCTGCTTGATATACATTTCGAAACGGTAACAATTATTCAAAATCCCATTAATAGGCGTCCGAAAATTTTCTATTTCACTCCAGTTTGCTGTAATTCGGGTACAAAACTTTAATGTTGCATAAAGATCCGCTGTCTAATTATGAGACCGTTGAGGGGTGGTTCTGTCCAATCTGTTCGGTGGAAAATCACTGTAGAGCGATCAGGGAAGCGTCGATGCGAGCATTGACGTTGGATTCGACGTGACCACCACCACCACCACCACCACCACCACCACCACCACCACCACCACCGAACAATTTTTCCGGTGCGGGATAGGGGCGGCTCGCGGGGGAGTGGAACGGGAAAATTTCCTGTGGCCAGGTGAGCTCATTTCCCCGGGCTTAATTCCCGTGACACGAGTTACACCGCGTATGCACGATTTTGATAGGATAAGCGGGCGTAAACACGGGCAAACAGAGTCGCGACAGCAGCAGCCAGCATCCAGCAACCAGCAGCCAGCAACGGAGAGAAACGCCGAAAACCGAGGCCCCCGCAGTCGAAAAACCGAATCGATAGTCGCGTGTTGGCCCTGCACACGTGCGCGCTACCCTGTCTGCTGCCCTTGTCGGAAACAAAAAACCTAAACGAGATATCGAAATGATGTTTGCCCGGCAAATTACTTTCTTGTTACCCGGGCCCGCGAAATTCCATCGCGAATGTTGCGATCGCGAAGCTGCAGAAATATTTGCGACTTTATTCTGGCTCTGACAGAGACTTCCATTTAAATTCTGGAAGCTGAAAGTAATCGGACCGCGGATTTGATGCATTCATGACGAAAACAACCTGGTGCGATTTAAAACGGTGCAAAACATTAACAGAATTTGCAAAACATTTGTAAAACATTTCACATGTTTTCTCGACTGTGTTTTCTGTATTTTTAGCCATTTATCGAACACGGACGCATTTGATAATATGAAAACCGTTTTGAACAACGGTATGACAATTTTGTAGCGGCGCCTCAATTTTTAGTTGCATCGAACACGTACAATAAATTACCTAGCGCCCCTCGAGCCCATCCCACCTGGAACCACCATCGACATTAAAATAAAGCCACGAGGACCGCCTTATTCTCTCCGGAAAATCCGTGGAAGCCATGCCTCAGCGAAAACACCTCGCATATTACTATCAGGGGCGGCAATATACGAATCCAGGGGGTGGGTCGCGGGTTGGGCGACACCGGTTAAGGACCGTGGTATATCCTGCAGTCCTTGAGAGTCCTGGAGGATCGGTGAAAGGCGACATTCGCGTTCCCGTGGCTCAAAGGGCGCGGAACGAATCGGCCGGAGGGCGAACGGTAATAGACGCGGTATGAGGCTAAACGGGCCTTTGCTGGAGAGAGAGAGAGAGAGAGAGAGAGAGAGAGAGAGAGAGAGAGAGAGAGAGAGAGAGAGAGAGAGGGAGAAAGAGAAAGTTTGTCAGAGTGTGAGAGAGAGGGGGAGTAAGAGATGTCCGCGTGGGAGGGGTTGTAATATTTACAACACTCTATGCAGACCCCGGAATTGCCTATAAAGAAATCGCGGAGTCGCTTTGTTCGCGTCATAACGTAGTAACGTAAGGGGCCAGCAGCTATACACTCGGGAACGATGCCAAATTAATAAATATATTCCAGTCTATCCCAAGCCCGAGCCTCTTCAGCCCCCACCCACCCCCTCTCCCATCACCCCCATGTACCAGCTATCGACGTCCACCGATGCGGTCCGACCCCCTTGGAACCAGAACCCTGCACCCACCTATGGGCTTTCCCATAAATTTTCGATCAACGAACCACCCACCTGCCCCCCAATCTCTTCCTCCTGCTCCGTTCACGTTTTCTCTCTCTCCCTCACTTTTTGGACCCTGCCGAACCATAGTACTCTATCCACCTTTTTCGTTCCGGGAGTGCATGTGCATACACACCGGCCACGAAAGAATCCGCCGAGCCACTCGAGAACTCGAGGAAAAGGATTGGAATTTATGCCCGGCAGCTTCCGAAGCTTCTTCGCTATACTAATTTATGGGGGACTCTCTCATTCTATCTCGTTCTCTCTCTTTTGGGCTTGTGCGTTTTTTACGCGTTTCTCTGGGGAACCAGGCGGAAGTACTGTTGGCAGATTGTCGGTGGTTGTCGGGAGATTTTTTGGGGAGGGACCTCCTTCGAGAGATTTAGTGGTGGGAGTTTGCTTAGGGGGCGAAGAAATGGTTGATTCGAGTTTCTTGTGGGCGGAGATTTGACGAATCGAAACAAACGTCAAGCAATAATTAACGCTAGGTTTACGGAGCACTAAAAGTGACCATTTTGCATTATTTTATAAAAATAACGTGCTCCCCACATTTCTAGCAATACTTTTAAAACAGATATACCTAAAGAAATAAGTTTGCTGAATAATTTCTCACGTATGCATCCTTAGAATCTTAATAATTTAAAATTAAAAATTAAAAAGTTCGAAGACCTGGTTCTTCGAAAACCACTCAAGGGACAAAGTGAACGGCAACCAAAGTACCACAAAAATTGCCACAGCCTGACGAACCACCCTTAGACCCACAACATCCAAAGTTGGACCACAGAATTCCCAAAAAGCAGCCTAATTTAAAACTCGAAGTAGAATCTCGTGACATTTCGCAAAATAGTTGGCCAGCGACGAAATTACGAAGGACCGCGGAGGAACCGCGAGCGGACTCGTCGTCAGGACGATCCCAGGATCTGATACGTCCGGATAAGAGACGACCGAGAGTTTTCTAATCTGGGAGAGCTCGTGCTGCGAGATGATAGTCCGTCGTCTGGTATAATTCATTCGACTCCGAGACACCGGCGCGGCGTCGGTCTTCTTCTTCTTCGTGGACGAAGGGAGGCGAAGGGGGTGAGAGAGGGTTGGATCCGTAGCAACTCCTCTCACCCCCTCTCGAATCCCTTTATTTTCGCGGGTTCCCCGTCGGACAGATTTATTTAGCTCGGGCACGATCGTTTCGCTCGCGATATTTCCTCGATTCTCCGCCGCGACAATGGCGACGACGATTTCAGATTGCAGTTCAATTTAATGTCGAGCACCAGCCGGCCGATTCTCCTCGCAAATCTACAGGGTGGTGCGAGTCTGATTGCACTTCGGAACCGCGGAAACTTGCGGAGAGTGTGCGGAAAATTGTAAAAGAGAAGTTAGACCGGAGAACTGATCGAGAGTGGGGACGTGATATTTTTATTGGTGAACTCAAGCTTTTAGATTCTTTGGGAAAGTTGACTTTGTAAATATGAATAGGAATTTTAAGGAAATTAGAATAAAAAGCTGTTTAAATTTAATTGTTGAATTTTTCGGAGCGTTTCAAAGAGGGTGCTTTTGTGTCTCCGATATGTGGACATTTTGTACAGTAAAGAACCCAGATGGCCAGATAATTAAATATTAAATTAGTGGGAGTATTTACAAAAATGTGAGTTTGATTTTGAAGTGTAGGAATTTTGCAAAATGGAAAACAAATTTGCCACGTGGAATAAATTAAAACAGCAAACTTTTGCAACGTGAATTCTGGTGAATGTGGATTTCAGAGGAGAAAAAAGAGGCAGTTTCCCATTTTTCATGTATTTCCCGAGTGAAGAATCGTCCAATTGTCGATTGTAGCTCGAATTACGCTCCACCCAGTACATACACGCGTACTTTATATACGTGTGTATGTATATATCAATTTAACGGCCCGAGCGAAATGTTTTCCGAGTTAATGGGCGAACGGTATTCGATGTAACAGGAGACGATATTTTTCTGATTGAATTTTAATTCGATTCTACTCCGGACAGTATTTTTTAATTCGCGTCGCGTGTTAAATGCCGAGCGAAATCGATTGGAAAGCTGAACCGGCGAATTAAATCAAGTACTCGATACGGGGGAATTCATGATTTTCTACTGGCTGTTCTTTATAATTCAACTGGAAACACGGGAAAATGGTAGTTTTATATTAATTGCGCGGATGTTTGTCGCGGGACGCGATCAATTCGCGAAGGAATGGGAATACGCGTCCCATTGTCGGTGGGACAAAATATAGAAAATACTCGAGCAGCGATATTTTACAGAAAATTACGAAATATTTTTTGCTTTCGCTTGTTCTGCATCGAACGAATATTTTTCGTTCGAGTGGACGATTTTTAATATTCGGAGAGGACGATAGCTCGAAAATCGAGGGTCGATCAGAAAAGACAGCGGCTGGTCACGGAACAACGTGTGCCGAGGTATCGATTAAGCCCCGTTTAAAAGTTAAACCGCCGGAATTGGGCCAAAGTAGGGGACCCTAACGAATCCAATCGACTTATCGAGCCGCGATGAAATTTCCCAGTTCTTTGCAGCCCTCGAGTCCTTAATCCCCGGCCGTGTACCTAACAATCGATCTACCAAATCAAATCGACTGCATCATGCACGTGTGAAGAATTTCCGCCGCGGGAAAAACGCTTCCTTCGACTTCGCCCCAAGTCGCAACTCGAAGAACAATCCAGGAGCACGCATATCATAAAACCAATTCAATTAATTAATCAAGTTAAAACGGATACAAATCATCCCTGAACTCCTAACACATTATCCGTGTGAAGACTCGCCTCCAATAACGTACTTCGATAATTTTAACATGATTTTTAGGCATACTTTTGGTACAGCAGAATTATTAAAAATCTTATTAATAGGTTTCCGGTCGGTAAAGTGTCAATCGACATGTATCATCCAGGTCTTGACGACATACATCGAGAAATCACTGTATTTCCAAAGTCGTCAGAATTTGGAGCAACTCGATCAAAAGACGATCGGTCGCACCTAAACGAAAGTGAGCGGAAAAATTTGTAAAAACCAAGCAATTAGTTTTCAACACCTACACGCTGTAAAAATAAGTTTCGAACAGATTCGCAGAGCAATCATTGAGAATGAAAATTGTAAAATTGTGCGCCGATTTGCCGACGACCCGCGGCGAACCGGAAGTCGCCATCCAAGCGCAGATTCGTGCCATAAAACAGCTCGAGCGGTATCGGTGGGATGGGGGATGGGGGATGGGGGATGGGGGGGGAGGGGTGCGAGGGTGGATATAGGCGATGGCCCGGAGCGAGCAGGCCGTTCCGAAAATTTTATTGCCATTGTTTCCGGCATCTCGGAGCACTCCTCCTTCGGGAGGCGAATATTCGCGCGATACGGAACGGAATGGAACCGAATGGAACGGTATGGAACAGAAACGGGCGTGCGAAAGGGTTCTGCCTCGGTCGAGACATATGCGATATGCCTCTGTCGGCAATAAAACGGCCAGAAGGAGGAGAAACGAGGAGCCGAAGGAGCGGTGAGAAGAGAAGAGAGGAGAGGAGAGAAGAAGAGAGCACGCGGAAGCAGATTATTTCGCGTCTGAAACGATGCGGCCCCGACGTCACGGGGTTCCAGGCGAGGATTCGTCTTTCCAGGATGCCATCGTTTATTTTCAAACTTTCTTAACTTCCGGTCCCGCGCCACAGGGGGCCACACAGGCGGGAGGGGGCAGGCAGGGTGTCTTGGGGTAAAAAGTCTCACGCGCGATCGACTCTCATTCACGGTAACAGAGCGTGAAATGTTGCACGGGTTGCTACCCCCATTGTCGCGAGCCTCGACGCGATTCCCCAGTCGCCTTTGTGCGAGACGAAGTCGCGAGCGACCTGCTTTTTGTCGGTCATTAACGCCGGAACCGCTAACCGGGTCGGATTTACCGGTCGCGATTTTTTAAAGTCATTTTTCGCGAGAGGGAAAAAATCTAGAAAAGCTAATATTTTTTTCACAAGATTAATAACGAGAGAAAGGATCTTCCATAAGTTTACTCTCTCTTGCAATCGACGTAGACAATTTTTATTTTGCATAAAGATCCGCGGACAATTCATCGATTAGTGCCGCGATCCACGACGTATGACAACAGTTGTGGTATTTCTCAGCTATTTTACACAGCTGGTAAAGCTACATATGGGAATAAAATTATATTACACGACGTTGACGCGAGTTCCGAAATAAAACACTTCGGACCGCAAGGGCTTAAAAATGAAGAAAACATTTTTTTTCACTTTTGCCCAGGATTTCGGCGAAACTCGCCACAGCGCGACGATCCATTCGATAAATCAGGCTCATTAAGCCGTCCGGCGTGGATCGAGCCGAAAAACTCCGGTCGAAGAACCGCGGTAATCCGGCGCGGCTGCACGGGCAGCAGCATGATCGGGCGCGCGCGGGCAGCTCGTTGGCTCGTCGATAATTAATAACCCGAAAGCCGAAACATAATCCAACATTAACAACCCCCTCGAAAACAGGGTTACACCGCCCCCGACCCTACCCAGCTGGCCGTGTGTAGCCCAACCACCTCCCCCGGTTCTCGCATAAACTGGAATACACCTCCACGGTGACGAGGAGGTGCGAGGTGCATCGGTGATGCGATAGCCCGCTTGAGCTCGTTAGATGAATGGGGCCGACACACGTACCGAGCACCCAACTAACCACCCTTGTTGAGCACAAGAGAGAGAGAGAGAGAGAGAGAGAGAGAGAGAAATGGAGAAAGAGGGACGACGCAGGAACAAAGGGTGAGGGTTTATAGGTTGGGGCGTAGGACAGAACACGAGGGCGGTTGGTGGTCGGGCCGAAGGGCAGACCGAGGGTTGCGGGGGGTGTAGAGAAAGAGAGAGAAAGGGACACAGAGAGAGAGAGAGAGAGAGAGAGAGAGAGAGGCAAAGGACGGGGCTGCTAGTTTGCATAAATTTAGGAAATACAGGCTGGAAAATCGATATCCGCATAGAGATTATAGATGGTGGTTGGTAGGCGCCGCGTAGCCGCAGCCTCCGTCGCGACGGCGTATGCGCTACATGTCTACGCTCTCTCTGCCGTCTACCCCCGACCACCCCCTCCGGCTGCACACCAACCCCCCCGTCTCTCTTTCTCTCACTCCCTCTCTGACCGGCCTCTGTGTGCACGCTCTCTCCCGAAAAGCTCGTGTGTACCCGTGTACTCGGATACTTCTTGCGGGTGTTGGTGGGTGCAACCAACCCCCCTCGCTGCTTTGCACCCCTACCCCGAGCAGAGAGGAGAGCCGTCTGCCGCCCTCTTCTCGCGTGATAGCAAGCCCGTACACGTTCTCCGCGTCCTACAATGTCTCTGTCTCGGTCCGGCCGACGATCCTCTTCTCTCCACCCCGCAGTCTTCTTCTCCTCGTTCCTGCTCGTTTCCAACCCCCAACCCCCCCCGGACACACCACCCTCTCGGACCTCTGTCTCTGTTTCTCGGACTCTCGCCGTGTGTCGGGTTTTGTCTCCTCTCTGCACCCCTTTCGACCATCCCCCCCCCCTCTCTCTCTCTCTCTCTCTCTCTCTCTCTCTCTTTCACTCTCGAGTTTCGTTCCTTCTGTCGGATTCACCCCCTTGCAACCCCCGTCCCCTCCTCCAACCGACTCGCTCACTCACCCCGCTGCAACGGAATTGAAGTAGTCGATATCGTCCTGCGGCCTGTCTCGAAATTAAGAGAAAACGACGGACTCGGAACCCTACCACCTCCCCCTCTCTCTTTCAACCCCCGCGGCTACACACCCTCTCCGAGAATTTTTCTTGCTCCCTTTCAATCCTCTCTCTCTCTTTTTCTTCTCTCTCTTCTCATCTTCGTCGCAGCTCTCTCTCTCTCTCTCTCTCTCTCTCTCTCTCTCTCTCTCTCTATCTCTGCTAATTTCTATCCCTTCTTTCTCCCGTTTTACTACCCCCTTCCGCCCCTATTTTCGTTTTTTCTCTGCTGTGTTGGTAGCTTCGAGAGAAACGCGTGGATGTGTGCTAGACGATTTCTTCCTTTCTTTCTTTCTTTCCGTGTTCGTCTCTGTGCTTCTCGTCGTCGACGAATTTAGGGGATGAGAGGACCGACTGGATGGTGGTGACTTTTTCGAGGACACGTTTCACGGAGACCAGACCCTTCGCGGAAGGGGTTAATCGCGTTCGACGATGGCCTGCGATTATTGGACGGCTCGGACGCCGTTTGAGAACGTAAACACCGGAGCGCACCCTCTTCGGGGGATGGTTCCGCTGGTAATTCGCTGCGAGACGATGCTGTCCCACGAGGGGTGACTTTTTAGAGTGAACGAGACTCGGTTGGTCCTCGCGGCTTTTGCTGATCGGTTGCTAAACTGCGGATCTTCATTGAAATGCCCATTTTTGTATTTCACCCCTTGAGAATTACGTGTAACTTATTAAAATTATTATGGGAAGAAGTAAAGGTCTATGCAGCTCCTATTTCGTGCAATTGACTTGGACAATTTTGATTGTCTAGTAATCGCTATAACCATGAAATAACTTGTAATGCAAGGGGGTAATTTTATGAAAGCGAGGAGCTGAAGACTCGTTGCTTCGGGTCGATCGATCGATTGATTTCGACTTTTTCAAATTTATGAATGAAACTATGAACTTACGTAAAGTAGCCTGAATGCGGTCCCCCCAAAGTAAACGACACGCCACCCTACGTGTTAATAATTAGTATCCAATGTCCGTTAACGAGGGGTAGCTTCGAAGAGTAGAAAAATGTTCGAGGGGGTTGAAAGGAGGGTGCGATATCGACACGAAGCAGGACTCAACTTTTAGATCGCGATGTTCCGAGGCCTCGAAAGACTTAATTCCGCCGGAATGAGAAATTGTCCCGTGCCACGCGAGTCTGAAAGACGAACGACTTAAAAATTCTTCTTAATCGCCCGTTTTAATCGCCGAAAATTCGACGAAACTTTCGGCGAAATTGCCTGGTTTTCCTGTTCGAACGATCGGCGCATCAAATACCTAAAGTTCAACCGATCTTCACGTTTCGAAACCTACGATAAATATGTCTAGAGAGGAAAAAAAATGGCGGAGTGTCTTCTCTACGACCGAAGAGGTCAGGACTATCATTTTCTCGTATGCGAAGCGACTCCAAACTTCGAAGCCAGTTTTCCTTAATTACATTACATACTTCGGACTACAAATCACCGTGTTCTCCTAGTTATACGATAGACTCCCGAAGTCCTACCGATTCACGTCTCATGAGAGAAAGGGGATCCGGAGACTACAAACTACCGTTTTCGTCATAATGGCGGCGTCACCTTCGACTACGAATCGCGGTTTTCTTAGTTATGGGGTGAGCTTCCCAGAATTTACTCCTCCTATTTACGTATTCGTCGGGGTACGCGATAAAAACGACGCGGAGAATTCATGGGGGCCGAACATTGTTCTCCCATCGGTCCGCCATGTTGGATCCCGTGGAAAACTGACGGACCATTTTCGATCCATCTTCGCGACGTGTTCATACTAGGCACCAAAATAACAGTTGTTCCAAAATTTTCTACGATAAAAATCATTCGTGACAAGTTGAATATTATTGAAATTTAAGATAATCTACACAAAATATAAAAAAGAAAAAAAATTCGAATTGTTATTAGTGTTCAAAGAACTTGTATTAATCTTGTTTCTGGCGATCCTTCGGGCAGCTAATCGACTCAAGTTATTCAACAAGACTTCAAAAATATTATTGCTGACACAAACGATTGAATCCAACTTTCGAAAAATTCCTAGTAAACTCTACGAAGGAATTGCAACGTACCTGTTCTAGGTAATCGCTAAAAGTCTAAGCAGCAGGGAAGAGTGATCGCAAATGACGGTGCAAAGAGCGAGAAGAGGAGGCGTTTGGAATCGCGGCGGGGTGGGGCGGGGCGGGGCGGGGCGGAGCGGGAAAGCAGGAAAGCAGAAGCGGGAAAGCATCGTTCCATTCCGAAAATGTTTTGCTCTCCGGTAGATTGAACCGCGAGGGCAATCGTTCTTCCACGCAAACGAGCGAATCGATCTTCGTTATCGTGTAGGTCGCCGGCGCGTCGACCGTGTGCAACGCTTGTCCTCCGCTTTCTCGTCGTTGGACACTCCGTCCACGTACGCAGATGCTTTCCAGAAAGAGCCGCGGAAGAAAAGAAACAAGAGTAGAGAGACGGAGAGACGGAGAGACGTCGAAAAAGAGCGAGAGAGAGAAAGCAAGAAGAAAACGCGATACACTTTTATGCCGTGTGTTTAGATAACAAAAAAAAAAGAAAGGAAAGAGAAAGAAAAGAGGAAAAAAAGGAAACGGGGCTCGTTGACATGCGACGCGCGCCCCGGAAAATTGGAATGGACGTTCCGAGAGAGCGCCGGTCGTCGCCGACAGTTCTCCTCTTCCTCTTCGTGCTCCAGCTGGCCCTCTTTCCCTCTTCTACTCTACTACGCGTCCTCTGCCGACTCTCCTATGACTCCTCTATTTTTCCCTCCCCTGATCGCATGATCTGAAAGCGGACCGATTCGAGCGGACCTCGGCGCATCGGAGATCGCGATCATCGTTTTCAATGGCCACTTTCTCGAGCCCCAGATATCTCCTCTGTGTGCCCACCACCCCGTCTGTGTGCGGGACCGAAACCCGCGTCTCGCTTTGTCGCATTTCACCGTTACCAACCCGCAAACCCGGAAGTCTCGGGTGTCGCTGGACAGCCGACGTCCATGCAAATTCCAGAATTTCTTTTACCCGGCGCGATCCACTCCTCGGGATGAATAAAAATGACCTGGTTTCTCTACACGCCGGTTCAGGTTTCCCGGCAGATTTTCCTCGATTTTGCCCGTTTCGAAATGGTCTTGGATGGTGGCACGTGACAGGCTATTTATTCTCTCAATCAATTACTTTGATTTTGTCAACGTGTTAAAATATACATCATTTATTTTTCGAAGCAGATCGAATAAAAATTGAATTCTAATAAATTCTCAGTCTTATCGTTTGTATAAAAAGCATCACGTAGCTAATTTTGATGATGTTCAATTTACGATGTTATGTTTAACACGTCGGGGTTTAATGGCAGACAATCCCGTATCGAGTTTTAATAAAATTACACAGTATAATGGTAAGAATTGCAGCGTCGATTAAATTTGCAAATGGAATCGTCGATTATCGCCAGCGGCCTCTCTCTCTCTCTCTCTCTCTCTCTCTCTCTCTCTCTCTCTCTCTCTCTCTCTCTCTCTCTTCATAAAGCCCCGTTTCTATGATGGCAGAGGGCTCGGCCGGCCCTGCAGGGCTTCGTGCGACGCAGATTAAATGCACTTCATGTAAAATTCAACGCGACCCGCGGCAGCTTCGGGGATACTTTCATTTTTAAAAAAGTTCCATTAGCCGGCCGGAATTTTTATATCTCGCCGACGGACTCGTTCCTTGTCGAACACGGGATCCGATCACGAGACTCGAACCTTTCCTCGTCGTGCAAAAAGAATATAAAAAAAGGGAGAACAGGACAAAAAGAGATACAAGAAATTACAACTCCTTTCAATCATACAAAACCAACATTTTGCCAAGAGATTTTTAAAAGAAACGTTCAATCACATTTTTCAAATCATTTTTTAAAGATATTTGCGAACAAATTTCTGGAGACAATTTCAAAAGCAGAAAATACAGAAGTATGTTCGAAACAGTCGTTTCAATAAATTGTATCATACGTTCACACCATTCTTCTCTTGTATTCATAATCTATTGTTTCACAAGTTAATTGTAACAAGTCTGACCAAATCTTCCCCCGACATCGAATCTGCAGCACGAATAAAAACAGAGAAATGCAGGCATGTTTAATTCGGCCAAAAAAAAAGGTGCACCTTGCAGCCAGACATCGATTAAGAAAAAATCCTCGGCCAAAGCACCCTCCGTGAAGGGTTGCGGGTGAAAAAGAGCAAAAGACCCAGTTCGCAGGGGATGAAGGGGGTTGAAAAACCGAGCATCGTCGGTGGCCGACGATTTTCCCTAAACACCGCGATATATCGATCCTGGAAGGAATCCTTTTCACGTCGGAGCATCGGGTCCACTCTCTCTCTCTCTCTCTCTCTCTCTCTCTCTCTCTCTCTCTCTCTCTCTCTCTCTCTCTCTCTCTCTCTCTCTCTCTCTCTCTCTCTCTCTCTCCCTCTCTCTCTCTCTCTCTCTCTCTCTCTCTGTGTGTGTGTCTCTCTCTCTCTCTATCTATCTCTCTGTCTGTCTCTCTCTTAGCCATGTCCGTCGTTCTTTCGTCCGCTAAATACCGCAGCATCGCGAAATTAAAATATTGATCGAACAGCGTCGCGAGGGAGAATACGAATTGCGGTGGATAGAAGAGAACAACCCCCTTTTCCTGCACCCTCGACCAACCCCCCCGTGTTTCCACCCCCGTCTCCGACTGCTCGCCCCCCTTTTCTGCATGTTTCCGCTGGTTCGCAGAGAAAAAGAACGGAGGGAAAAAAAAGGAAACGAATCGGAGAAAAAAGAAGAAGGGAAGAGGGGAGAGAAAAAAGATTGCGGTCCGGGTCCGGGTCCGAAAATTCGAATGTCAATGACTCGTCGAACCGAGCGCCAAACTTAGTTCGATATCGAAAGTTCGTCGACTTTTATTCACCTTGCCCGACCCCTGGCCTCGACTTTTCATCTTTTTGCCTTTTTGCGCAGAGACGATACGGGATAATTTGTGACGGGGTGGAATTTCAGGGGTGGCTTCCATCAGAGGACGGAGGATTTTTTGCCGTCTGGTTGTTTATTGTTCGGTAATTGCCTGGGGGATGCGAGTACCTCTCGATATCGGTGCTCGTTGGTTAGTTACGATTAAGTCTTTTCCGTTAGTAGCATTTCCATTGAACGTTTTCGAAGAATCTTTTCACCGTGAGAATTTTTGTAGTGTTTGAAATTTTCGAGGCTGAATTTGAATTTGTTCAATTGCTGCGGAGATATAATTGAGAGTGTACAAACAGTAAAATGAACTGTTCTTTCTTTTGGGAAAAAATATTGGGAAAGAAAAGACTGTCCTCGATTTCATGCAAAATGAATCAAGCGCTTTGTCGGAACGGCTCCGCTATTAACAAAGGCCCAAAAAGTATGGAAAATCGTTTCACGGGAAAAATCGATATTCCCTTTGTCCAGATAAATTCGGGTCCATCGGCTCGGTCGAAAATTCAATTTTTCCCGAAAAATTGGAACCCCTAGCCGTAAATTCCTCGCGTTATGGATCGAGTGCGCGGAAACTATAAATTTCTTGAAACAAAATGGCCGAGGTTGGAATAGTTTCAAAGGAAGACGAATGAAACTGCATAGGGAAACCGGAGCTACATGCAATGTTATTCGAAAAATCCATAACACAAGTGTAGACAATTTTAAACAAAAACGCCGCTGAAAGTGATCTAATGTAAGCCGAAACCAACGTATTCGTAAAGAAATTTTTGTCATCGATGCATTTTGCTGTCTAGTAATGATACATTGGAAAAAACAATAGCGTCTTCAAAATTGTCGAACAGCGATTTGAACACAGGAGAATAACGAGATGCTGACAAAATTGTTCTTCGTTCCCGACCGTACAGAAATTCATTTTCTCGAAGAGCCGGCCGGAAGTTCCATCAAGTTATGGCCGCGGGAACCAGCAAATCTTGTCGGTGCGGTTCGAGTTGTGCTCGCTGTGCAACGTGCACCGTTTCAATATTTAAGGGTACCGTAACCGCGTCGACAGGAGAGAGCAAACACTTTATTTAATTAAAGCGTAAATCGAGCGACGTCCCGAGCTAAGACCGGAAGCCCGCGGCACTCTGGGACGCCGTGGAAACTTTTTCCGGGAGAGTTTTAATCGCGGGATAAGTCCGCGTCGCGTCGCGTCGGAGAAGTTACTCGCGGCCCGAAGTTTCGATTACACTCCCGACCGACTGTCTTCTCGACTTCCGGGGGAATCCTGGCCGCATCATTGTCCCCCTTTATCGTCACACTTTATTAACACTTTATACAGTCGAATGGCCCTTAATGGTCCCCCAACCCTCCCGTTGCATTTTCAATCATGTCTTCGGACTGCTTTTCACGCTTCTGTACATTTTAAGTTGAAGTTCTAATTGTGTTCGAGGGGGGGGGGGGGAGGAAATTTAGCGTAAAATGTTGAAGTTTTCGGTGCCAAAAATTGTGAGAGAAGACTGAAGGCGGCCGTTCGATTTTTGAGATTTTCCTCGAGGTTCATTAATGTCCCCTGTTGTGCTCGGATTGTTCTATTAATACAGGACCGTCGTTATAGGACGATTGAAAGCTACTGGCTTTCAGGCCTGAGCGATAGCGCGTCACGAGGACGCTTCGCGCCCGAAATAGTCTCAAACCTCATTATTTTTATTCGGAACTTATGAAATTAGCGGCACACCTACGGCCGTTCGGCTTTCGTGCAACCGTCCGACGTTTATGTTCCGTCGACTGACGGAGGTTTTATCGGCGAGTGTCTACAGTTCCTCGAAAATCGCTTCGTTTCACAGCATCGATCTCTGGGGCGTGAAACTTTATAGATTTTCAGGTTACGAATTTTTCATCGCAACTTTCTTAAACCAAGTCTAATTTTCGTCGAGCTACCTATCCGAATAAATTGCTAAACTATTCTCATTCGATTCTTCGAACTGCGTTCGCTTTACGATGGATTTAGACCATGTCTGTTTTACCCGCTACCTGCCATAACCGAATATATCCCAAGCCATCCCCAAATGGGGATACCGTAGCAATAATTAATTTTTTTAAACCTTTTTGGACCAACAAAAATAAAAATTTGATACTTAATGGGTTGAGTTATACCGAATTCTAAAACGTGCTAATAAAATACAAGATGATGTAAAATAATATATTTATTGGCGCGAAAGTGATGTCGGTTCTTGAACGTAATATTCATGAAAATAGTACTGTTTCTTATATATTATTGTTAATTTGGAATTGCAGAAACTTACTAAACGACAAGGTTATAGAAGACGGTAAATATGTTGTAATTGACGAGGAATGGCAATCCGTTGATCGATTTCTACCGAAATGACTTTTCCACCGGTGAACAGATTGTTTGGCAGTGTGACTCACCTGGAGTTCCTCCTTGCACTGACGTTCCTCTTCGAGACTCATCCGTTTCTCGTGTTTCTTGTAGTAACGCCTCTTGGCGGCTTGTAGGTTGAACCACGTGTACGAGAAAGACTTCACGAATGGTAGGAGGGCCTCAATGAATGGATGGAACTCATCCTGCGAGCACAAACAACGACAAACCGATTAATACACTTGGAATATCCGTTCGAGTCTAATTTCAAAACGAGCCGCTACTCGTTCATTCGCAAAAAGCATTCGGATGTAAAGAGAATTATTTTCTATCGAGGATTCTGTCAACTTTTAAACGCGCAATCGCGTTCTTCGACATTTACACGCTTACAAACTGTACACTCGGGCTTGAGCCATACACGCACAACTATTCTTTGAACTGTGTACTACGATTTTTCACGATTATGACTCGGACGTCCTGGGTAGACTGATTACCAACGCGTCCCTCTCTCCTTCAGAAACGAAACTCACCCCCTCCACTACCACAACCCTTGGTAATAACCTTCAGACATTGTTTGCCAAGTTTCCTATGGGCAGAACGGAGGAATGGAAATTCTCGCCGTTGGGAAAATAATTCGACCGTATTATGGGAGGGTTCCCACGTTCAGGAGTGGGGGTGAGTTTTTACCCTACTTCTCGGTCAGTTGACCGGCGACGCTTCTACGACGAACAATGAGAAATTGAGGTATGTGACTTTCTGACAAATGTAATGGTTTTTATTCGAAAATTGCGATTATTTTTATACGCGGATGGTGTTGGTCTTATACGGTGAATTCTCGATATGTGTCAACAACACGGGTCTTGCCAGCGTCAGGCAAGACCCTCGCAGGGTATACTCCGCGGTAGTGAAGATAACTCCGAGACGTTTATCATCCAGGCTTTGGCGACATACGTAGAAAAATCACTGTATAACCATTTCGAGAATGTTATTTGGACTACGTTATTCGTGTTATTTGGATCTCGTATATTATTCTACAAAAAGTGAAACGGAATAGAGTTAGAATTGCGACCTCTTGAAAACCACCCCTATCCAGATCTCACAAAAACAGCCTAACAGAAATAGATCTCGAACTGCCGTCGCTTGCAACAGACGGAAAATTTGTATTTTCTACGAACATCCACACCGACGATCAAGTTGCCGGAGCTAAGCTAACACAACCCCTAGAAAATCAACCCTATCGAACACGGCAAAAACCCTCGGAACTCCCGTCCTCCCTTTCCGAAATCCGATTTATCCCTCGGGGTCTCTCGATATCCCGATTCAAAATTCGCGGAGACCGCTTTTAATAATCCCGCTGCCAGTGGTTCTCGCGCGATTGTTCGGCCTCGGTCCCGTGATTCCGTTCGGTGCCGATGGATTTTCTACGCGACGGATCAAACGGTCGGAAATCTCGTTTCGCCGAAGGACGACGATTTCCCGACAACGCCAGAAAGAAGAGGGTCGCGGAAGGAAGCTCGTCCTTATCGTAGCTTTCGTTCTCTTCCGGGATCGAAAGGTCGATGAATCTTCGTTTCCGGTCGGTGGGACGACGAACCGAACGGGGAGGGGATGGAAAAAAGAAGAATGAGAGTATGCTGCTGGCGAGAGGGAGGGAGAGAGCCGCGAAAGAAGGAAGCGGGAAGACGAATAAAGCTGAGGGAAGAAGCGGAAAAAAAGAAACGGAGAGAGGGGAGAAGAAGACAGGGATGGAAAGGAAGAAAAAGGCTTCTTCCCCCATCGTTCGCCGATTGTAGGTCGAGGATCGAGCTATTCCACGATCGCCGCGGGAGAATGGATCCGGCGAGCCTTTGTCAGGCAAATGCGGGTGGCAACCCCCGTCACGATCCTCGGTGGGGGGATGTAAACATCATTTTACGGGGAGGGGATCAATTTTCGGCCGACTTCTCTATGGAGCACTCTCGCATGAAAATCAGCCCCGGTTGCGGAATATTCATCGGTGGAACAATAACGTACGTGCACTCTCGTACCCCTCTCGGTGCCACCAGCCCGCGCTTTCGGCAGGCGGCGAGAGGGGAGGGGGTGGAACCATCGAGTTGTAACGATGTGCTTGATCGACGGGTTCGAGTGGACGAACGCCGGCTAACGGCGCGTGATGGATGCTCGCCGGAGAGCACGGTTGCCCGAGGAAAATGTCGCGGTGGTGGAAACAACGTCGTTCCGACACCCTCTCGAAAACCCCGTTGCCGGTTCCGCGTAAATAAACAGTCGGGCTTTCCTTTCCTTTTCTCCAGCGCAAATCCTCACCTGCAACCCTCCACAACTTCCGGAACCATTCGCTCCATTGAAAACTATCGGCAAACCACCCCCAAAAATTTTATCGAGAAAAAATTCACCCTAGACCACAAAATAATAATTACTACGAATTCTCATTTGCAACCCTTGGAACGTCCGAAACTATTCAACCCTTTCTGAAATGTCCAAAAATCATTTTCATCTCCCAGCTCACGCTCGCAGAAATAATTCCTTAGCCGAGAACCACTGCCTCTCACGCTCCTACCCTATCGATAACAGCTTCAACAACTCGAGCAACATTAATTTCTGCTTTACAACCCCTGAAATATTCGGAAGCACTCGACCTGTAGAAAAATGTCGAAAAATCATTTTCATCCCTCTGACACAGCCAGAGCTAATTCCGCGACCAACAACCACCGATTCCCACGCGTCTACTCTATTAATGGCAGCGTCTTCAAGTATTCAAGGAACAAGGGTACGATCGGGGGAGTTGTAGGAGAAGCCGAAGAACACGAAGGGTGGCCAGTGAACAAGCGTGAAAGGACACGCACCATCGAGTATTCGCAAGCACTGCGGCTGCTCTGGCACACTACCGTCTGTCTGTCCCTCCTGCCGTCCGGCTGTCAGAAGCACCGATTCTCGCAGTAACAACCGTCAGGGTCGCAATACTCCTCCGCCACCCTGTCGCAGATTGATCGTGGCCTCATCTGCACCACCGACGCGTGTACCTCTTCCCGCCTCCTTTCTCGATTTGGCCAAAACCGACCACCGTCGGCCTCCAAAGTGTCTTCAAAACAATCTCCCGTACACGCTTCTTTATCCACCCTCTTCAAGATCCTCTCTGTTCCGGAGCAACCTCGGTGAAGTCTTCGTAGAATATTCGTGTTAGACGAGGCTCTGTCACCCTTCGCTGGCTTGCTATTATTTTTTCGGTGGTTCTAGGAGACTCCCAGTCCGCCAAAATGTCTATACTATCTTCTCTAGCCACCCTCTTCGAGGTCTTCCCTCGTCTGACCGATTTCGCGAAAACTGGGGTAAAGTCTTTATATTTAGACGACGCTTCTCTCTTCTTCCGTTATTTAGTATCCTTTTCAAGATTCAAGGAGTGGTTCCTGCGTGGTTCCAGATGGTTCAAGGTGACTCGAAATCCTCGGATCTTCCGATGACGATACTCTGTTGCCAAAAAACAACCGCGTTTTTCGGTTTGAACACTGAACTCGAACGGCGCCGCGAATCTTTCGGACACGTGGACGCTCGATCGTGGCTTCCCGATTGTTTTAATTCGAGCTAAAAAATTTAAAAACTAACCATTTACCGAGATAACGAGGAAAGTCTCCGGCCGAGTAGTTTGAAGAATCGACGAATAGGAGTTACGGTATTCGATCTTGTTGTCAAGCGAGACGAGCGTCTAAAGCGTCTAATGTGAAACGAACGAGAGTGTGAAACGTCATTTTCTCGCGATTATTTTTGCGTCTCGGTGGTCTCTTCGGCATCGGGGAGGCTTCCCTTGCGAGAGTGTCCCGCTTTGTCACCGAGATTCGCTCGAGCACACCAAGACAGGAGCAAGACGCGTATTCCGACGGCGAGTATCTATAGGACACGTTATTTTCGGACGCGAACGAAAATCAAAGGCGTTAAGGAGGCGAACGGTGACGCCGCGGCCGTCGTCATCGCGGATAACACCGGAGAAAAAGACGTCCAGGGACGTCCCGTGGCCATTTTACTTTTCCCGGGGGGGGTTGACGAACCAGCGAATGCCGGGAAACCGTGGAATTTCAATTCCACCCATTTGCTTCGTCAAGAAAAATGAAAAATTGTCGCACTCGAATAAAAAAATTTCAAAAAGCAGGAAGGATGTAAAAATCGAAACTGTAGGGGTTGATTTAATTTTGCTGAACTCACGGAGCTGTTGTTAAAAATATTTGTCAACGTCCACGTAGCCATTACGGAACCCCTGGGGTTGTGCGAAAATTAATGGATCCGTCGCAGATCACGGAACAAAAGAATACTAATTGGGAAGTGGATTTTCAGAAGAAGCATAAGTGTTTCAGACCGTTTAACTGCGACAATTAAGCGTCAGACGTTTTCAAACGGATCTCTGGTAGATTCGAATTGTTTTTCGCAGACAGTGCGCACGGAAAATATAGACGCAGTGAAATTTTGCTATTTTCGTTGCCGACAGGATTGGGAAATCGGCATAACGAATTTCTAGAACAAAGTGGCGTCACCCGGCGGCTGGTCACGTGACCACCAGCACGATAATCATGGAGGAACGCGCAACTAAACGTCACCGTAACGTAATTAAGCAAGTTTCGGAGACGAATGCTAAAAATTCGCTATTACTCGAGAATACAATATCGTAAAATAATTAACAGGTACTAATAATTAGTTTGACCAAGCTTCTAACTATCCTAAGTAGGTGTTCGTTGCTTCGGAGTTTCTCGAAGGGAACGTGTTTTCGATGCAACGGAAAACGCGGGAGCGTCATCGCGACAACATTCTATTTGCAACCGGGGCCTCGCTGCCGCGAGATTCGATGACAGTGTGCAGCATCAACAAAACGAATTTAGTATCCGCGCGGAGAAAGAGAATTCCCGGAGACAATCCGCGGCGTTCCGGCTGCCTCGCTCGCTAACAATCGTTTCTGCGAAATTTCGCGCGATATCGAACTCGAGAGCGCGTCAGAACATCCGGAAAACCAGCTAACTTGAGCCTTTGACAAAGGAAAGTCATTGTGTTCGTCAACGAACCTACAGACCGCTGACAGCGACTGACGCGCGTTGCCCGACGAACAAAAGAGTGTAACAAAATACTGAACGATCGAACATTAAAATTGGAAGAAATTGGAAAAACATGAAACACTTTGATCTCCCCGATCGAGACGATCAAAATAATCATTCGAACGTTACAATTTACAATTTCGATACCAAATAGAACTCTTTAATTTTGTGCATCCCATTTCTTCGGAGAAGGGTCTAGAGAGCCAGATTTATTTCAAAACTGTGCGTCAACCACGATCCAATTTAATTCTGAAAACATCGATATCCCAGTTTGTATCGTACGAGTATCATTGAGTGGAAGCGAATGGACCGGACAAAGAGTCCAGCATGCGTCAGGATCGTCTACTGTCACCGGAATCCCAGAAGCAGAGCCAGGAATACAAAAGTCCCTGCATGGAAGAGGAACCGGGACGAGCGCACGTGTCGCGCGGACCTTCTATTTTACGAGTCGAGAGACTCGGTGCGTAGTTGTCGGCAATAAATCGGCGCGGTTCTGCACGGCTCGCGTGTTTATCGCAACGAGGATACGTTTACGCGCCGATCTCTGGATCCCGCGTGGAGGAAAAATCGCGAAAACACGGCACTTCGAGGCAGGAACCAAAATCCACAACTTCTGCCAATCAGAAACGATCGATTCGATTCGTCGATCCCCCAATTCACCGATCGGTGACATACTTCTATTATCCAGACGATCCACAGTCAATTATCACAACTCGAAAAATGGCCACGAGATCCACAAACTCTGATCGTCACGGTCCTCGTAAATCCCCAACGAGTCAAGGTTTAATTTTTCGATACTGATCTATTGACCGGTCCACGGTCGGAAATCCCTCTTTCGAAAAAAAAAATAATGGCCACGGGATTCGCAAACCCTGAGCGTCGTCGCGATGCTTATAGATCTCTGCCGAGGGGTTCAGGTGTACGATTCTTTTTGACAAAATTGTTTGTTTCTCTAAGGTCGCTAATGAAACGACAACCGGAAGCCGTGTATCGATCATCGAAGAAGCGGTTCGGCCACGATCGAGAGTCCCTCAGCGAAGAGGACGATCGAGACCGATCTCTCGTGAGATCGATCTTCCCTCGGAGCCTCTAGCTACTTACAAAAAGGATTTTCGAACACGTTCACCGACTCGGCGAGTTTCGTACGTTCTAGATCTCATTGGGATCGATATCGCGCGGTGTGTTCCGTGGATCAGCTGATCCTTCGCAGGAGCGTCGATCCGAGCAGCGCAGTTCCCGGGCTGAAACTAGCCGCGGGTTCGATCGCTGCGAGATCCACAGGGGCGAGTAGATCGCGGGGCCTCGACACTGATCCACTCGATCCAAGGATCTGGTAGGCTGCCAATGGGTTCACTCGATCGGTTCACGGCGATCGAGAGCGCACTGTGTACCGTTGCTTTCGCCTCGATCGTGCCCCGTTAAACTCCACGATCCTTCACCTCGACGAACTCGATCGTTTGATTTTTTTTTCTTTTCTTTTCTTTTGCGAAAACTCGCGTGCGCGCAGAACTACGATCGGGGGTTGCAGAGCGATCTATACGGGGCTCGGGGGAAGATCTAGGGGCGCGCGCGATGCACGAGAACCGATCTGGTGCGAGGACGATCGATAGATCTCGACGCGAGACGTGAAAACGGGGCTTGGGACCGTCGACGTCGGAACGACGAGCTCGACGTCGGTCGTCGCGACGACACTGAGACGCCGGTCGTCGAGACGCTTGTATCTAGACGCGCGCCGAAGGCACCGAGCGGCGCGGCGCGGCGTGGCGGCCAGGTACGGCACCCCAAACAGTTATTAATAGCCCCTGTCCTAGCTTACTAGATTTGCCCTCGAACCAACGCAACTTCTCCACCCCTCCCGCCCATCTTGCTCCTCAAACGACCAGCCGCTACCGTACTCCCCTACGGTCCTCCTCGAACGAATCTCCCACTCTAACCCCTTCTGCCGCGACTCTAACACCCGTGCTACAGCGCGAATCATAAATGGCACCCATTTACACGTTCGCCACCGCTCTCACAAGACACTTGACGCTCACAATCTCGGAATTTATTTAAAGTTAGTCGAGTCAATTGTATACACTGCGTTGTCTGAATACGTAGTGCACAGAATAATATTTCTGTGGCCTCCTTCTGCTAAAATATTTGGTTTGTCCTTTATCTTAATTGACTAAAAAGTTTGTAAGTTTTGACAGAAAAGAGAAACAGAAAGCACAGAATTATTCCTTAAAACGTGCACGACAATGTTCGCACTCGAACACACTCGAGGTGGCCCTGCACGACAACCATTTTGCTAGGAAGCTTCCCTTCCCTGTATCGTTTTCGTTGAAATTTTTAACGGCGGACGGTACTTTCGGAATTTCTAGTCGAAATTCCGTCCTTCTTTTTCCCTTCCGTTTTCTACTTTTCCCGGCTTTGCGTTTCAAACGCGCCGTACCCTTCCCGCCGCGACTCTCCCCAAGCCAGGTCGATAAATGCGGTTCACCCTTTTTGCGGTTGGAATTTTGTGTTTCGGTTGTTGCGGGACCGTGGCCTTTTTCTTCTGGCGCACCGTGACGGTTTCGAAACGGTGGTGGTTTCATGGGGGCTCGTAGAAAATGGAACTCCGTCGCATTCGAAAATATTCTCTGCTGTCCCGGACAGAATAATGCAAATTGAATTATTAAAAATTGAAGGAAGAACGAAATTTTTTTATTTTATAAAAAGACCCGCAGCCTAATAATTATGTGAGAGTCGCAAGAAAGGGTAGTAAATCGGAGGGTAGTCGAGGGTACCGAACTCTATATTTTCATAATTTTTAGTACGTTACGGGAATGAGAAAATCGAAAGCCTAAACGTCCCGAAAAGCGAGAAGGCAGGACAGATTCTGTCGAACGCGGTAAAATTTCCGCTGCGACACTTCTCGATGGTAGCTAACCGGGGAATTCCCGAGGGACGATCAGCAAATTGCGCGAAACTCGACGAAGAAGGCCGGTCACACAATTGATTCTTGCCACGTTTTAATCCCCCGCGGAGGCTGCCTGTCCTGCCGGCCGCGTTCCGCGTCGATAAACCCGCGGACAAAAAAAAAACAATGGAATCGACTTTTCGAAACGCTAAAAATAGGCTTGCATCGTGAATCGACGCTCTCGGTTCTATGGAGCCTGAAAAACATCGCTAAACGGGCTGCCAATTGTTCGGACTCGGTCGTACTTTACACAACAGTATCGACGAAACTGCTGCAACACTTCTATACAAAGAAGAAATTCCTTCGACAACAAGAACGGGAACCTAATCCCATTTCATTTGCAAAGTTTCAATCCATTCGAACCACTTCCGTTCGTGTAGAACCTTTTAATCCGTTCATCGTTTCATTCGATGTTACACATGCGTCTAAGGTTCAATTAATTCGATTAGTAATTATTTCGGGGGCTATTCGCGACTCGAAAAATCTCTCAGCATTCTCAAAATGATCCCAACAGCATCCTCAAAACATCGCACAAGTTTTCCCCCCGGAATCTTCCTGAACAATTCAATTTCTTCTGAAAAACCTGCCAACTACGGTCACGCGGATTTCACTTGAGAATCTGCGGCCTCCCCAAACAGCGCTCAACAGCCTGCCAAGTCTCAATCCACTTCACCGATACTCAAAAACACAATCGCATGAAATTCTAATTATCGTGTGCATAAAATGTCTTTTTTATGCTAATTTCTCGTGCGTCCGTAAAATCCGACAAAATCCCGAGCGAATCGAGACCCGAGCAAGCGGAAGAACAGCAATCCCCTAAGCACGTAGCAGGGCTCGTATCGTCATCGTCGGATCTCGAATCGAGAATCGTTCCAAGACGAGTCCGTTTCCAGCCAATCTGTCTTATCTAGCGAAAATACGTCCGTCCGAGCGTCGCGGGAACAGAACGAGGATGAGTGTGGGGTCCGGGGAGTGGGTTGGTCGCTATCAAAAATTGCGAGCGGTGTGTCTGCACCGGGGCTCCATGCATAACGGGGTCTCTATCTGCCGCGAAGTCTATGTCAGTGTCTATCTTAGGTGGCGGCGAGGAGTTTGGCTATCGATCGGCTTCGCCAGCAGCAGCAGCAGTAGCAGCAGCAGTAGCAGTAGCAGCAACGTGCTCCCTTTCGTTCCCCTTTTTCTTTCTTCCTCGTCCGTGTCTTGTTCCGGCCGTTCCGCCGCCGCTTCTCACCCCTCCGCGCGTTTTCTTCTTGTTCTTCGTCGTCGTCGTCGTCGTCGTCGTCGTCGTCGTCGTACGCGGAACAACCCACGCGGACCGGACCCGCAAAACACGGCTCCACCAACGTCCGACATTTCGCTGTCCATTTCTTACTGCGGAGAGACCCCGCCACCCCCTCGACCACCCCCGCACTCTCGTTCCCTCGTGGCCACCTACTTCGTTTCCGGGAGCGAGTTCGACCGAGTCTTTGGAACGCTTAATCCCCCGGACACGCGCGATCGCGACTCCGCGGACACGATTTATGGGGGACCACCGTCACCCTTGCTACCCCCCATCCCTCGGATCCGCGTAGTCGTAGGGAGTGAGAAATTCCTTCGGGGTGTCGGGAAATCCACCCCGCGAGATCGCTCTGTCGCGGCTAGCGCGCGGTTTTTAACCGACCCTTCATCTGTGACGCGGTTTTGCCGACTTTCAGGGGCCTGGACAGTGGCGTGGCAACTGTCTTTCGAACGGGGGGAATTTTTATTTTCTGCTAGCGACGTTTCGAAAGATTCTCCCGGTGCCTGGGATTGAAAATGAAGTACTACCACCAGCAGTCATATCCCATTAGTCAGAGACCTTGCTACCCCACAAAAGTTACAGAATGCGAAGCGACTTGAGAAAATGAAAAATCTGCTGAATGAATAGTGTCCTTAGCTGTTCACCTTCCATTGTTTATTATATGCAAACGCACTTTCTTCGCGATATACTGAAACAATTCCGCAGAAGAAGGGCAAAGATTCTCTTAATATTATGCTATGTACTACGGATTTAAACAACAATTTTCCAATTTATAATTAATCCCGGAAGACATGTTAAATCTCCGGTAAGAAAAAAAAATAAGAGATCCGTTAAACGAGAGATATGTGTCTAAGAGGAATGAGTTGTTTATGCTAAATTGTAGCTGCGCGCAATGCAAGGACCGCCCCGCGGGTGGTCTAACTTTCGGAACGATTATTGCATGGGTATGTTCGTCACACGAGGAGCAGTTTTACCAGAGAATCAGGCCGGTAATGCGCACGGGCAGCGTATCAGGGCACACCATCCCGAGTAAATATCGCGTTCGCCGCGCTAATGACTGTTCTAAGTTTGCTGGAGACGAGGACGCCGGTTCCCCGGGGACAACGAACCTTCTCCGGGCTATATCCACGCGACATTTCACCGTCTAAGTGGGCTACGAAATTCCGGATAGCCGTGGCAAAAAGTACGCGCGCGAGTTGCTCGCCGGGAACTGTTCCCAATTCCGTCGGCGGCACCGTGATCGAACGAGAGCTAAGTATCGCATCGAGATCCGATTTAGTGTTGCGTCGATTTACATTTATTTTATAATGCTGTCTCGCATCAAATTCTCGCGTGCGATTCGTTCAAAAATGAAAGAACATTGTCCCGTCGACGTCGAGACGAGAAGGGATGAAAATCTTTGGAAAATCTTGTCACGCGACTCATAGAAAATTCTGGAATTACATTTAAAAATTATGCGAAGATCGGTCAACCCTCTGCAATCTTCGCTACCCAAAAGAATGAACGTTACTTAAATTATTGACACAAACTACGGTCCCGATACCCTAAAAATCGCAGAACCCTTCGGGGAACAGTAAAATGCGCACACGCGCAAAGTCATACAACACCACAGAAACGGAAGCACAACTTTCAATCGCGAAAAAGAGAATCACATCCCAAATATCTTTTTATAAAATTAAAAAAGAAAAGGTCGCAGCAAATAAGATTAAACCTACAAGCAATAGCAAAGCTAGATAGCAGCCCCCAGGCCTCGCACCACCGAGCATCCCCTGGAACAGCACCGAACGGCAGTGAAAAGCTCGAGAGCGCCAGCAGCCGCAGCTCTAATTCACCCTTAATTCCGCCTAAACTCGGTTGTCACCGTGTCGCGAGCGAACAACCTTCGGAAAGAAGGTATCGCGGTTCTAGAGAAGAAGCATAGTCTTCGGGAATCTGGCTAGTCGTCGCCGGGCATCCCCTAATTCATCAGCCAGCCAACGGGAAAGCAAACACGCCGGAGCTGGGCAAACAGACCGTGCTCTAGACTGGATGAAATCACCAATGAAAAGGACCAAGCGTGACGAGGACGGTGCTACGAGGAAGGGAAAGAGTATCTCGCTCCGTTAGGCGACGCGAACAGAGCTATCGTGTCAAGGAGCAAGTGCGATCTAAATATAAAAAGAGAGAAAAATCAGATTGGAGCGTGTGACGACATCGGGACGCCGCCGTTACGTAAGCCTCGTGATTATCGATATAAATAGGCGGGGATCCCTTGCATAATTAGGGGCGAGGAGTGCAGGGGGTGGCACTTCGCGGGAACGAAAGGCTGCATTGCTGAAAATCAGCTGACGAACACCCTCGGACCGGCCGGAGACATGACAAGCACGCGGAACAATCGCGGACAGGTTCGCGTGCGCGAACACCGTCTACAGGCTGTTTTACAGTACGGTAAACACCCTCTCTGTGTGTGACCTTGTTCGGAGTTATGGCCGCGTTTCGTTTCAATAATTCTCGATACAGTGCATTCTCGATATATGTCGAGAACACGAGTCTTGACAGCGTCGTGTATCGTGCAGGAGTCATACAGGAGGAAACACATTGGAAAATTGGCTCCGTGTTGAAGAAGTTTACACGCGACGATTAAAAATTGTTTTTCATCCCCCCGATGAAGAAGACATTTGTTAGAACCTTTTTTCGTTTCGTTCAACGACCGTTTGCAAAATACGTGTACGAGATACGGGATGAAACGGCGAGTTTGGGATCGGCGATCAACACCTCGGATAATCGTCGATCCAATTAGCCCCTCCGGGCGAGATCGGCGACCAGGTTTCGCGCGATTACGTAATTTTCTGATCGGCCGGGTCTGACGGAGAAAATCCGACGGGTACATGGATTTTGGAACGAGTGAATTTTCACGGCACGAGTTTCCCGTGGCGAGCTTCGAGGCTACGAGCCAGCAAGGAACCGGTGTGTACATGGTCGCTCGCGTGATTTCACCGGTGAATCAGCCCCGACGGAGGATTTCCGCGAAACAAAAAAATCGAGAGAGCAGGTTCTGCACCGGCGAGGAACGTACCGGTAGCAAAACACCGGTGTTTACGTCGCTGCCGAATGCGTACCGCAATAATCCGCTGGAAAAAGTTCGACGACGTGCACGCGAGTCGCACGTGCGCCCGCGACCACTTCCGACCAACCCTTCTGCTCCACTCTCTCTCTCTTCATCCCTCTTTCAACAACAAATAAAGCCGTCCCCGGGGGAGAGAACGACTCGGGAAACAACAGAGAGCAAATCGCTAATTGCGGAAAGTCGAAATTTCGGGCCACTGGAAACTAGTTTCGAGTCGCTACCCTTACGAAGAAATTTTTAAAGGGGTAGATCTAGGGGATGTCGACCGTAAGAAGATTGTTTTCGAGTGGTTCGAGCGTTTCTCGAGGAGCTGAGAATTTTTAACCGGTGGGAATTCAAGAAACAATGCTATTGTATTACTTAGTGACGTGATAGAATCTTAACAGAGCTCACAATATTTTTCGGGAATGCTTGCAAGAATTTCTTAAAAAAAAATCATTTTCGTGGCAGCAAAACAGAAATTATTATTTGAGAACGTTCAGTATAGAGAAATTGCTGAATATTACAATTTAATGAACCGGTGCACAGAAGTGCAGATGAATTCAGACGTTTGACAAACTCGTGTCAAGATAGGCAGACAAAAAACATACTTTTCAGTGTCATCAAAATCGCACTAACGACATCCCCAAAACGACACCTCGCAAGATCTCCCCCAATCATCCTAGAGGATCCACTCGAAACCACGCTGTTCCCAAAAAGCTTGCAACTACGGTCACGCGGATTCGACTTGAGAATCTCTCGCCTCTGCTAACAATCAAGGAATCCTCACCGGGCTGAAAAGCCTGAAACCGTTCCACCGGCTCTCAAAAAGCAAAGTGCCATCAACCGGGACCCTAAAGCACCCAGGATCACGCTAGAATCTCTCAGAACGTTTAGCAGGCGTCACACGCGGAAGCGTCGAAGCGTGGCACGCGGCGTGGTCTGGCGCACATCGGAAACACCATCGCTCTCTCTCTCTCTCTCTCTCTCTCTCTCTCTCTCTCTCTCTCTCTCTCTCTCTCTCTCTAGCTCACTCTCTCAAGGTGCCAATACACTAGCGAGTAACTTGCTTAATTTTTTACGACTCTGGTGACACGTGTAAACTGAAATAGCGACAAGCGTAGTAGACGCTTCTGCGAGTTGGTCTCGAAGAGCGAAACGATGCCGAAACGATATTCGCAAACAAGTGTGCACAGTTCTGCGAGTTGCAGAAAAACCAAAAAAGAAAAGAAACATCTCAAGTTGCAAGCGTATTCGCACCCTCGAAGCGTAAAAAGCGGAAAAAAAGCAAGGTAAAATCGGCCACTGAGTTTTTCGGGGAAACGTGCGTGCGAAGAAACGTAATATCAGCACACCTGTCCTACGGAAGGGGCCTGCAGGTAAGTCGAGACATCCGGTTCCACCATGCAGCTCCTCAGTGTGTCCGGGATGAACATTAGTAGCTGGGACGTCGTCGGCGGTGGCCCAGGCTGAGAAAGCCGGCTGGCACGTTGCTGACGGTCCTCCAGCGAGCGGGTGCCCGCCAACAGCGTCGTGGTGACGTGGTCGGACGCCTACGATCACCAGGGGACCGTGGTCCAGCAGGGGAACGTCCGGCGTGCGCCCGGTGACGTTTTCCTCGGTTGGTCCCGCTTGTAGACGCACCTGTCGGCGTTCTTGGATGCGAGCCGGGCCCGGCGGTCCCTGTCCGCTTCGAATCCGCAGTAAACGTGGCTGGTGGTGTCGTTGGCGAACCGTCGGCTGTCGGGTGGTGGTGGAACACCGCACCCAGGCACACGCATCCTATCTAACCGCGAGCCACAACTCCTAACTCTCGACTTTAGGCCCTCTCTGTATGCTCTCGTTCTCTCTCTCTCTCTCTCTTTCTCTCTTTCTACACCGTTTCGGCACGCAAGACACGGCTGGCTATACCTATCTATCTCTCTTTCTCTCTCTCACTCTCTCTCTCTCCCTCGATCTCTTTCAAGCTCTCCCCCCTGCTGCCTCCCCTCTCCGGAACTTCGCCCTCCCACCCCGAGAGCTTGCAGTCCTCTCTTCCTCTTTCCTCCGTTCACCACGAGTTTCCTTCCTTCGTTCTTCTTCTCTGGTTCTTTGATTTCGTTCTCCTCCGAATTTTCAACCCCCGACCCCTCTCTTTCACGGTTCCGTGTCTCTGTCGTTTTCGATTTCGCACTCCGGGTATCGCTATTGTGTTGTTCAATCGGACAATTAATCTTTCCCACTGTTCGATGCGAAGCGAATTTTGTTGTTTCCCGTGTACGACGGTTTCTCGCGAGTGTCCGCTCGATGCAGACGACGACGCTTCTCTTTCTCTTTCTCCCTCTCTCTTTCTCTCTATCTCTCTTTCTCTCTCTCTCTCTCTCTCTCTCTCTCTCTCTCTCTCTCTCTTTCTTTCTTTCTCGGCGTCCCGACGGCGGAGAGACGTCGGCGACGAGGAACCACGGACGTCGTCGTGCGAACCCACGGACAACCCGGTTGCGCTCGTTCTCTCGGCTCCCTCTAGCTTTTCCCGTTCCCGATCGGGAGACGCCAGGCCCCAGACTACGCCGACTCCGAGCGACCGGCGCTGCGTCGGCGTCGGCGTCGGCGTAAAAAGCACCGGCGTCGCGCAAGCTCGCCGGGAGCGCGCCGCGAGGACGCCTCGCAATCCCTCCCTCTCTCTCTCTCTCTCTCTCTATCTTTTTCTCGCTTTGAGTGAGAGAGAGAGAGGGAGAGATGACTCGACGAAGCGAGGAAACCGACGGCCAAAGAGTGGAGGACGAAGATAAAGGGAAAGAAGGAGACAGCGAAGACGAGAGGAAACGAGCGAGAAGATGTCTACCGAAAGGGAGACAGAGAGTCGCGGAGAGGGGCTCGGGAAAATAAAAGAGAAAGAATTAGAGCGCGAGGAGATAAATAGATAGAGAAACGGAAGAGGAGACAAATCGGAGGAAGGATAAGGGGAGCGACGAGATTTCGGGCCAGGGTGGAACCGGAAAGAACAAGAGGAAGATGCTCCTCCGGGGCGAGAAAGGGCAAGCTTCGTTGATTTTTCAACCCCCCTCGAGAGAGCCGCCTCCGATTGAAAATAAAAGGCCTGGGAGACGCGGGACTTGGGTGTTTGGTGAGAATCAAGGGTGACCGGGGTGGTTTGAAAATCCTACTCGGGCGATTAGAACGAGGCGAATTAAAGGGGTGCAAGCAATTTTTCTGAATGTCTACGATCCTTGGGACTTTTTTTTTGAGTCAGAAGAATAAATAGAAATTCTTTTTCTAAATGGCAAAGCAGTGTGAAGATCTGGAACATTGTAAAATGTGGTTATTTGTCGATCATTCCCTGTTAACGCGATTGCAATTTATTTATCACAAAAATGACTGGCTGCAATTCGTAAATAATTTTAGTATATCGATACGTTCTTTACAACTTTCCAAAACTATTAAACCGAGAAGTAAATTCCTATTTGGTTTCCGTGCACTACGACAGTCGACGATTTTTATTTTACATAAAAATCCGCAGTCCAGTCGTGTGTGTAGAATGCTGTACAAAGAAAAATCGATTTTCATTGGAAAGAGCTTTCCTGTCGGTTCAAAATCGAGAATAAAAACAATTCTTCAAAGTAGTACCAAAATTGAGGCTGTCGTGAATCAAAAGTAATTTCTATAAAGTCACCCCATAAAATCGTGAGAATTGCAGAGAAACGATCTCGCGGGTGCCGATCGTCGGAATTAAAGCTAGCTGAGCGACGGAGGAACGATCGACGGGAAAATCCGTCGAAACGCAGAAGAATGCGAGCTACAACCCCTTCAGAATGTCTACTCGAATGAAGGGGGCGTTCAGGAGGGGATGGGCCGTAGGCGAGACAAGAGGGAGGTCCGGGGGGTGGCTAGGAAAACTCTCTAATCGTAAGCTTCTATTTATCTGGCTCGTTTTCGTCTACCTGCTTCTTCCTCGGCCCTCTTCCTCGCAGCTACCTAGAGAGAGAGAGAGAGAGAGAGAGAGAGAGAGAGAGCTGGCTGTCGCAGCAGCGCGCCGGTCTCTCTTCTTCTTCTCTCACTCGCTCTATTTCTCTCCCTCTCTCTCTCTCTCTTAGCGGTGGTGTATTTTTGGGCGCTCGTTAGGAATTAGCGATGTGGGCCTCGAAGGTCTCTAGCAGCCGAGTTTCTCTCCCTTTTCGGCCGCGTTTCTGAATAAACGGGTGAGGAACAGCCAGAAAACGAGAGAAGGGTTGCGGTGGTTTTCGGGGGATCAGCGACGCTAAAACCCCCGTTAGCGGGGTTCGCAACGACGCCCCACCGGCGCCGGAAGTTTGTCAACAATCTTTGAGGGGGAAGGGGGGGTGGAAAACCGGGGAGAGATGTTCACCCTCGAAAATAGCGCGGCTCTGGAACGACGGTAATCTCGGAATCGCGACCGCCGCGACGAGATTACGCGCCCTCGGCCCCCCTAAACGCCCCTAGAAACCGAGCAACCACCCGTACGGGCGCAGCCACCCCCGCGGAAGTTGGTAACTGGCCGCGAGACGACCGCGGGCTTAAAAGTTTCCGCGAGAGGATTCTGTTTCCGGTGCTTCCGCCACCCTCCGGCCACCTTCCCACCTCGTTCTTCGACCCTTCAAGCCCCCTCCCCCTTCCCCCTCCCTCCGCTAACTGTTTCTCTGTTTTTAATAATTGCTCCTCCAAGTTCGCTGCTCCGAGCGCACGGAACTCGACGTGGGATACGGTTTTTATGGGGGTGACGTGTGGAATTAAATACTCGGAGACTTCTCGTGCAGGAAATTCACCCCTTGTTCTATGATCTTTCTCGCTGGTACCGGTGACCGAAGGTTTGTTAATAATCTTGATTTAACCCTCTGCGGTCCTGTCTCGAGCCAGGCTCGACACTGACGTTTGCACCGGTTTATTATATTCGTCAATGTTGGAATTATATGGTACGTAAGAACAATCTAAATAACTTAGCGGAGCTACGTATGGAAGTATAATTGAATTATATCATTTTGTAGCAAGTTCCGAAGTAGAAGAGAGGGAGCACGTTGGGCCGCAGTGGGTTAAGGGATGATTTAACCCTCGTACTACCAAGTATCCTTTAGTTAAAATTTCTTACTATTTAATGTGACATTCTTGAGGATATTCTTTGCTTTGAATGCCCCGGTTTCTCGGTGACTGTGCAACTATGATAAAGAACACCTTTTGGCAGTGCGAGGATCGAGGATATTAATTCTACACCGAAAAATTAAAAGAGCGCATTTACTGAAGCTACAAGGAGCTTTTTTCCGTGAGAAATACAAATAATTTAACAACCCTGAGTGAAAGAGTGTCTGTACAACTTCAACGATCGGAAAACAACAAAGTAGACTCGGTGTTAATGATTTAAATAACGAACTACCTCTATTATCTCACAATGTCACTAGCAGTAGAAATCAAAATTGACTTTCGTCCAGGTTGTTGCACTTTTACAGGTCAATTTGAGAGTCTTTTTAGTCAACCTAAGCTAATCGGATTATCAGCTTTGAGGGGTTGATTTTTTGAAAGCCCGAACGAGGATGGATAACTTTCGATTATCAAAGAATTATCAGGTTCGAGGAACATTCGAAGACGTTTACCGATGGCGTTAAAAATTTGGTAATCGGTGTGTCTGTGTGCCAGAGCAACCCCAGCTGACCGGCAAGCTCTATTTGATTAATCCTAGCTCATCGGGGTAGCCACAGCGACCGCGGAGAAACTGCACAAAGCCGATATATACCGATCGAAACTCGCGCGAGGACGTCGGGATACCTCGTCGCCGGGAAACTCGCGGACTGCCACTGGTGAATGGCATTGCTGATTGCAGTGCGACTGGCCTGCAATGCACCCTTCCCCATGGAAAGAGGAGTCGCCGCGAACGTGACGGATTCCATGATTCGAGATGGCCTTTGTGACTCGCGCGACAGGTTGCGGACTGTCAGGAGTCACCTGCACGTCCGAGGTGTCTTCACCTCGTTACAGAACGCGCGAGATATACGGTAAAATCGTCGGAGAGAAACTACGAACAACATCTTTCTATTACAGGCAAAATTAAAAGAAAATACTACGCCATTAAGTTATTCAAAGCGGACGCAAGCATCTTTTGAAAAGTCCGAATGATTCCTGAAGCAGCGAAGAAATACGCTCTGGAGGAACAGAGCAGAAAATATTGCTCGCAAATGGCTCCACAAACTCTTGCGCTTCTAAGTTGTTGGTCAATTTGTCAAATGCAAGCTAAATTCGCAAATTTTGTTCTTGTGGTCCATTATTAAAATTAGGATAGCAGGAGAATAGGAATTTGTCCAAAGGTGGCCAGAGACCGAAAGGGTGTACAGGGTGGTTTTCTTGCTGATCTAAAAAATACCAAGTAAGGAAAATTGGTACTATAAAGGAATGAATTTTAACAGCGTGGAGAATTTAAACAATTCAATGTGTGGCTTTAAACCTACGGAAGGGTAGAGACGGCACACGTTCTGATTCTTCTCGTTTATTTGTATTTACATTAGTATTAAATCATATGGTTACAATGATTCGTAAGATAAATAGAACTTTGTAAATGCAAAAGGAATTGCACGCATTATGCACACACCGCCCTCTCGTCCATTACTCTGAGAAGCACTGTGGTCACTGCTAGACCGTTTCTCTCGAGTAAGCGCCAGTCGAATAGCATCTTGAAGAGGGACCATCGGACACCATCCAGCAAAAATCGTAACGCAGCCGTTCTCTCACACGGTGTTCGAGTGCGGGTTCCAGTGGGAGTCGGTGAAAGTTTCAAGTACACCTTCTTGTTCTTTATAAATACGCCGCCGTGGAGGCTTCCATGGTGTTGTCTAGGGCACCCGAGACTATCCAAGCTACCCCTCTAACTTTTAAAAAAACTTGCACGTAACACAGAACTCGAAAAAAAATGTCCGACATTTATTTTTCTAGCGACCATTACCGAAATCACCCCTCTTGCAAAATTGGATTCGTGCGTGCAAGTTAAATTTTTAAAGATCTCATAAATTCAGCATTCAATATTATATATATATTACTTATCATATCTAGAATTTTCTAGTATCTCTTCTTCTCTATAATTAATTGTTACAAACATGATTTTCAACCCCCATATCCAGGGGGCCACTTGTACATGAATAATGGGTGCTAGAGAAAAATGTGAAATAGTCTTTCAAGTTCTATGATACAAGTTTCGTTAAAATTGGAGGACTCTCAGTTTACTCTGGATCACTCGTACCGTTAAAGATAATCGTAATTACAGTCCCTCGATCGTTCCGCTACGCTAAATAGTGTTTTGGCAGTTGTCGAACATATTACAATACCCAGTGTCGGTGGACGTTAGTTGTGTTTACAATTACTAGTGTTAACAATGCACTGATACATAAACAATGACTTCACGATTAGGAATGTCCGTTAAAAAACTTGCCCGCAGAATAAATCTCCTCTCGCACCATACTCGTATCCATTCGTTCCTTCTTTTGTGCTAGATTTACTCGGTAAAAGTACTCAATATCAAATGATAAGTATTAAATGGACCACCGGGAGGCGTCCCGTTAAGAAACAGATCCTGTTGTGTAAGGATTACGTGCCGTTATCTACAGTTCGAGGACAGATCTTCTTGATCCTTGTTCAGTACGTTGTCGTATAAATGTACACTTTTATCGGGATCGATCATGCACACCACCGATTAAAAGATGATGGAAAAATTGTTTTAGACTTCGAAAAAATCTCGGACTCGCCCTGTAACGCTACCTCGGCAATATGTAAAGTTTATAAAGTACGTCTTACACAATTTTATATCCCAGACTTGTGAACGTTAAAATTGATGTGAAATGCTTTCTTGAATGGTCGCCGGTTGTTCGCCATTCTTGTAGTTACTGCTTCGGGAGAAGCAAATTACATTTTCCTCCGGATTTTATGGTTTGTTATGGTTTAGAATGCAGTGAATCAATGCCGTGTTGTACTTACATGAGCGTCAGACTTGTTACTCGTTACACAGACTGGAGATAACATCGATTAATCGAGAACTGTTATTTAATGGATGTTCGTGGACCGGAGAACAACGGGAATTGGCATTTTCGAGTGAAGGGTGGTTCGGGATACAGGAAGTTATCCTTAAATTAGTACTAACTGTGTTAACCAGCTTATGGGCACTGTTACTTTTAGCGACCTGACGTTTCCAATTATTGCTATGTCGGCAACACACTGTGTCCCAGGAATTAAAACTGAAATCACAATCATCGGTCAATCAATTAGAGCGATACATTAGCTCAGCCCAAAAGTTCGTACCCGATTCGCTGTATTTTAATACGAAATCGGGCACGAATTTTTACACTGACTTAATACTTTAGCTGCACTGTCCAGCGGAAGATTTTGCGTTTAAAATTACCCTTTTTAGAAATTCTTCCGCGCAAATGCGAGCTCTTGCATTCATAGACAGCTTCATCTCGCTGATCTCTCTATCGATCTCTTCCATGAAGTGGATTACAAAGTCCACGATCTTGTGTTTGTACATTTGTTCTACATGCATATTTGTGATTAAAAAACTAATGTCATAGCCCTGCAAAAAGCCGTTGAATGTCATAAACGTATTCCAATTATACCGTTTTAGTTCAGCCACGAATATGCAGATTTACCTCCACAGGCTTCCTCCTGAGAATGACAAAGTGCTCTGCTCTCATTGTCATGAATCTCGTGAAGTTATGACACAGTATTTTCTCCAAGTCATCGGCTTGTTTCACAGCGATACTTATTCTCATACTGTTTATACTGGATTCTATCAGCACCTTTTCTTTGTCATTTCTACTGATCAATATCGGTGTCATCAGGAGTTCCCTGCTGGCTCTCACTTCCACCTCGGGCTTGTTGTGCTTCTCAACAATCTGGGACGAGAAGTTCTCCAGACACATGGCAGCAGTGAGCGTCCTCCTCACTGCTGTCAAATAAGGCTTCAGAGTCGCTGACTAAAACAGAAAAACCAAATTACAATTACAATGCAGTACAGCAGATTTGGAATCATTATTCATCGAACGTCTGAAGTCCTGTACGAAATGTTGGTAGTCGGAAAACAAAGGAGTAGGTTCGATACTACTTTTCGGAGCTGGTGTTAACGCTTCAGCTATCCGAATTACATTCTTCACCTGAAAATATGAATACCTTACGACCGGCCTGGGTCATTCGACTTTCAATTGAGACGAGAAATACTACGCTAAATTCCAGCGATAAAATGTGTAACGAGACCCTGACGAAAAATGCGAATAACAAATGTGTGACTCGAAAGTCATGTAGCATTCCAGAACGTTAAGAACATCGTCTACTAATTGAATAATGGCTAAAGAATGTTGTGTGCCAAACTAGCCGAGCGTGGGGCGTATATTTACAGCATAGCAACACTCTGATAAGGAATTGAATGACTTCGAGAAACATAAGTTGCCATAACCTATTCCACGAGAATGTCGAGGAGGCACTTACCATTTTGCGGGGAGGCTACGAAAGTCACGATCGAAATACAACGGCGTGGCGACTGTTCGAACGGTTCGCTGTTTTCATAAAAGATCCAGGGAAACACGTGAAAGATGACACATTACGTTTCCTGCATATCAGGAGGGGGGTTGAGCTCGGCCGGTTTTATTTCAACGGCGTGGGGCGTGTTCCGAAGTTTACTGATAACGAGTGAACGAGCGATTCCTTGTCGCTGGCGCGCGTCGGGAATCACCAAGGAAATGGCCTGCGGTCGTCAACGGATTTGCACAGATTCACAACGCATCCTGCCCAAAAATCATCGCGGTGCCTTCGTTGTACACCGACTATCAAAATAGTTGTCCGCCCCACTCTGACAAACCAGGGCTCGACAGACGAAACGAGACCTCTCTCTTATTCGGTATTGCTCAATGACGAACAGTCACAGAGCATACGGTACAGAGTAATTGGACCCTTCCACTGTCTCCTTGATTTTTCAAAGTAAAATTCCTCCTCATACACGTTCGTACAAGTCACTCATTTCTTCTGGACGTTTGTATTTCAATTATGAAAGACCAACACACGTGATAACACAAAGGATTCGTAGAGAGACGAAACTCCGGCGTTTTCGGCAACTAATTTCCACTGCGCATGTGCGTACAAGTATCTACATCGTGAACACATCCACAGATGATGAGAGTGGCGCCTCTTGTGTCAATCGCTCAAACTGCTAGCCAAATGTTACCGACAAATGGTAAATTTCCAAATCACCAGATGTCGTTAATTTGTTAATGCTAAATGAAAAAGAAATTCTCGCATTCTCTTACAAGCGGCACCACTATCATTTATTTAAACTGATTTACTACTCTATCAATCACACAAAACTCAGTGGTTCTCGTACGAAATAACAAATAACATAAGATTCGAAGTGTCGTGAGTATCGCAACACTGAACCGAGCCGAGTGCAATGGTTATTTGTAAATACTATAGACAAGGCAATTGTCGCTACGGACAATACTGTCAATTTGAACATATAAATATTTTTGGTAAGACGTGAAATTTGTAACGTAACCATAATGCCACTGACAAAACGTTCTGTTTTGACGTAGCCTTGTTCGTTTTGTAGGGAACAATGCTAAACCCGAGACTTACAATCAAGACGAATATACGGCGTACGTATTAATGGATATTTTAGAAATTACCATTAATGTTTAATAAATTTAGAAGCGCTTGACTAAATGATATTACTATTGCAATAAGGGTCGCGGTTGCAAAAGAAGTGCTCAGCGCAGAAAGAGGACAACAATGGCTGCTATCCTGTTTCGCACCTCTCAAACAGAAACCGAATATCCCTGGCATGGAAGATCTATCCCCGGAGGAAGTTCGGTGGGAGATGTATCAGGCACAAAAGAATGGGATGATCGAACAAGCGGTATATACACAACTACTCTAGTCTCTGTTATGTAATGAAAATTCTCTTGTATCTTTTATCCTTTATACTTTCTCAGAAACTACGGTATCAACAACTGTGTCAAGAGATGAAGGCTAAAAGAGAGTCGTTGAAGAATCCTACTTACGAAACTATAGAGATGCTCGTAAGTAAACGATAAATACTCGCAGTACTTGCAAATTCTCATCGACGAACGTATCTTTTCAGAAAGAACTACAGGGGTCAGGTCAAAAAGGTAAATCAACCACGAGTGGAAATACAGCTGGCAAATCGTCGAATTTTTCATTTGCAACTCCTCAGTTAGGTCTCCCAGGCAGTTCCACAACCCCCAATGTATTCGGGAATAAAACGTTCGGAAACCAGAACAATCCTTTCGGAGGAGGTTTCACTCCCACGAGTAGTTCATCAATATTTGGCAGGACCACCACGTCCAACCCTGTTTTCGGAGGGTCCGGTGGCTTCGGCAACAGTCTAGGCTTCGGTAGCGGGACCAACACTAGCTCTGTCTTCGGCGGAACGACGAACAACACTACCACCACGTTCAGTAGCGATCATTCATACTCTAACAGCGGTTTTATTTTCGGTGGAGGAACGTCGCAGTCGGTTTTCGGGCAGCCTAGCGTTTTCGGGGCATCGAATCAACAGGTGAACAACCTGTTCTCCAGGCCGCAAACATCGCAGTCAACGACATCGGTATTCAGCGGAGCAACGTCCACGCCTTCGTTGTTCAGCGGCTCCACTTCTCAATCCAATACATCCTTGTTCGGAGGAGCCAAAACATCCACGGCTAATCCGTTCGGCACTTCTTCCACTTTACAGAACACCAACTCTATATTCGGGACAACCTCGTCGACCGGGACGTTCAACTCCGGGCCGTTTTCTCAGTCGAAGCCTGCGTTCGGAGGAGGTCCTGTGTTTGGCAGCGGGACGAACTTCGGGAACGCGAACGCGCCCATGTTTGGCGAGCAGCCGGGATTCGGTACACCCAACAGCGTGTTCGGAGGAACTAACACCACGCCCACCTTCAGCTCAGCTGCTCAACCCACAAACGCATTCGGTGCTACTGTATCTACACCCGGTGTGAACCTGTTTGGCGGTGGTACTCAGACCGCACCGGCTATTTCAACGCCTAACGCGGCTCCGTTTGGTGCAGTCACGACAGCTACCAACAGCCCATTCGCTCCTGCGACCTCGCAGTTCGATGCGACCAACTCAACAGCTAGTCCCTTTTCTAGACCCGCTTTCGGCATGTCCACGACCACCAGCGAATCGTTTGGCACCACCGTGACGCCGTCCAACGCACCGTTCGGTACCACTACAAATACCGGACTCGCTTTCGGTACCCCTAGCACCACGGCATCCCCATTCACTCCATCTACAATCAGCGGGGATCCGAAGAGCTCGCCGTTCGCTACCACAAATACCACGGTTACGACTACAACCACCAATCCGTTCGCCCCAAGGTCACAGCAGACAGTCTCACCGTTCGGCAATTTTGCGCAAAGTCAAACGGCCAACACTGTCACTGTGTCCTCCGGTGGACCGTTTGGTAAATCTACGTTCGGCGTTACTATGACCGCTACGATCATTGACGATAGTGTCTACTCGACGGAGGATCAATTGACCGAGGAAGAGAAAAGCATGTACTTGGCGGAAAAGTTTATCTTCGGGAAAATCCCGTTGAAACCGCCAACCAAAGAAATGAGGTAAACTCTACGGGAGATTAGCAATATAATTACAAGCTGTGATATTTGTTTAATGCACGATCAAGAGAAATTTCACAGATCCTCAACAACGATCAATTATTTATATCCCTAAGAATTTCCATCTGAAGTAAAACATATTTTATATAAATTCTTTGTTCAGGTCTGAAGCTCAAGGTCCGCACAAGGTTAGATAAATAAGTAACGAGTTGTTCAAAATGGTAATTCTTCGCAACTTGCCTAGTGTTATGATCAGGTACTTCTAGATTTTTTATACAATTCAACGAAATATTTGTTTTGTAAACGTTTCAAACTGCGAACCAAATACATAACTATCAAAATTACTAGCTCGATGTTCAACGATGTAAGACGGAATGAAAAGAAGTTTAAGTAATGTCTTTTAATTTAATCATTCGCATAATTATATACATATTTACAATAGTCAATGACTCATTCCTTATTCATACTTACTTTATCACACATTCTTGTAATGTATTACTCCAGGAGGAGGCGGAGGAGGAGGAGGAGGAACGCCATTACCAAACTGGCTTCCTTCCGATACCTGGAGACACCGTTAACTTTTAATGATTAATTTATGAAGCGCTAACTTCGCCGAGAAACGAACCTGTGGCAAATGGCAGAGCGGGTTCGTCGGATAATTGGTTCTTTGTGCGTAAACCGTGGTTTGATTCGGCGGCTGTGTCAAACCAGTTGCTATACCATTTGGTGGTTTGTACCCCGTAATCTGACGAACAAGTTTAATGGTTACTTACGCCCTTAGTACTTGACAAGCATCGTTCCGAACCCTTCGTACAGTATTCGTCTCAAAAGTGATCAAAAGGTCACTGTCAAAAAATCTCAACTCGTTTGAAAACTTTTTGCCAGGCATTGTACTCCCACTGCTATTTAAGACGTCCCCCCCTTGTATATTGGTGACATAATTAAAAATTTGCTAATCCCCAAAATTTGTTCACTCTCGTAGCAAATACTGTACTCGCATCTCCCTTAACAGTACAAGTTAATATTTATGCAAGTACAAAGGGTTAACGCCGTCAACAGATCCACATACTTTGTCGTTCATCTCCGGAAATATGGTGCTCAAATTGAAGTTGGTGAGACTGGTGCCAGAGGGATGATGGCTCATGGCCATGGGGTTACTGGAGACAATTCCTCCCCTTGACATGTTGGGATTCATTGAAAATCCACCTGTCCCGACGGTCGGAACACCCTGAGGACCAGCAACGGCTGACGGTGGCGGCAAGCTATTTACAGCTTTGGTGTACACGTTCGCTTGCGGATGATTTTGATAAAGAGGGCTGGCGTGCGGGGGCGGTGGTGGTGGCAGGAAACTCGCGGAATGATGATAATCCTCCGATGGCGAGTTAATTCCAGATAGAGGGAACTCCAAGTTCTGCATGCTCCCATCCAGACCTTTCCTTTTCCCCTTTTTCGCGTTCGTGGAGTATATCCTCTTGTCGCAGTGCGGATGCTTAGCGTAATGCTGATGATTCTTCGTGTTGCTATTTACATTGGAAGTTGACGTGGTTACCGTCGAAGTAGAGGACGAGGTGACGGTCGAGGAAGTTGCCACGTTCGACAGAAGAAAACCGTTCGCTTCCATATAATCGGTGTTGTCGTGCAGCGGCATCATGTAACTGGTAGGCGTGTTAGATATGCTAGTTATGAAATTCGAAGTAGGGTAAATGTTAGCGTTGGAAGAATACGTGTACGAATTGAAATTCTGATTGACCATTTGACCGTATCCGCTCCCGTCGTCTGCGTTAGAAAAATAATTAATTGGCATGACCGTGTCCGCGGTTGGTAGACTAGTTTGAAATTTGTTCTGAGGATAATTGGTGGTGAACTTTATAGACGCGTGCTTGTCCTGAATCGGATCGTGGACGCTGCTGTTGGTTCCTATCAACGCTTCCGCGGTGTAATTGCTCTTGCAATTCCTGCTTCTCCAATGAACATTATTCTGTTGATACTTTTGCTGCTGTTGCTGTTGTTGTTGTTGTTGTTGTTGTTGTTGTTGCTGCTGCTGCTGTTGATACCCTTGCTCGGAGAAGGTGTGACCCGATGACTTTTGCTCCTCGTGTCTCTGGTGGAGCTGATCGTTACCCGACGTCTGTTTCCTGATGTCCATTTGTCGCTTGCTGTTTCCTCTAGGACTGGTATTGCTCTTCCTCTGATGCTTCCTAGCTTGCTGTTGTTGTTGCTGTTGCTGCTGTTGTTGGTGTGGATGGGAGAGATGGTGGTGGTGTGGGTGATGATGATGCTGCTGGTGGTGTTGCTGATGAGACTTCTCAGCCTTCTCGTGCTCCACCAGTTGACTCACGGAAAGGAAAGACGAAACAGAGCCTGGATGTTGTATAGTCTGACTGTTTAAAACAGTATGGAAGTCACGGCCGGTGACGTTGCTTTCTTTGTCTTTGCTGGGGTCTTTGCTCTGGTCAGACGGGACTCTGGACGGCACCTGCCCGAACAAGAAGTTCTGCTTCTCGGAAATATTAGTACCCAAGTTCAGGTCGCCGACCAGAGTTGGAAGACTGGAGGGCACAATGTGCTGGTCTATGCCTTTCACCGGTTGACTCTGTTCAACGTGAACGGTGGTCTTCGTGGGAGACCATGGGAACGGTTGCTCCTCGGAATAAAACACGTCCGAAGTCCTCTTGGGTTCGCTCTGCAGCACCGGTAAATTAGGGAAACCATGAGCCGCCACATCGTAGTTATTATAAAACTGATTAGGCGTCCCTTGATTGTACGACGGAGTTTGAGCGAACAGATTGTTCTGGCAAAAATCGAACTCCTTTCCAATAGGTGGTAAAATCATGTCGGCGATGTTGGTGTTGTGCTTGATCTCGGGTGGCATCATCCAGTTCACAGGAGCTCTGATAGCGTGCTGTTGTTGATTCGTCTTGGTCTTCGCAGTGCTCTGTTGTTGCCCGTGTTTTCCATCGTTGTTGTTATACGACACGCTGTCATGCTGAAGAGAGGGGATCTGTCCCTGGACCAACGGCTGGTACTTGTTCTGATTCTGCTGCTGGGACTTGTCCGGATACTTGAAGTTCGAGCTGGTGTAGTCCACGGAGTATTTCATCTGCGTGCTGACCTCTGGCAAGTCGAAATTGATCTGGGAATCGTAGGTCGACATTGGATAGACAGCTTTGTCCTGCTTTTGAGGCATGGACTGGTGATTCTTTGGTCCATGTTGCTGCTGCTGCTGCTGCTGGGCAGACTGCTGCTCCATCCCGGAGTACTCGTTCTGAATATAATCCGACTCTATGTTGTACTTGGACTTGTTCTTATTTTCGGGGTTGAACTTCGCGTAGTCGTTGCTGCCGGACGAACTTTGACTCTGCATGCGAGTCTGTTTGCCCGACGGCTGGACGTTCGTCTGAATGTTCCGCGCTTTCGAAGGATCAACGAACGACTGTTTCTGAGGTTCCATTCCGGACTTCATTCTGGACTTGTCTATACCAGCCACGGTCGAATTACCGGAGTAAACATCATTCGCCAGCACACCGGTGTAGTTGGAGTTCTCCTTGTGGAGAGGAACGTAATTATAATTCTCGCAGATCACTTTCTGCTCCGAATTATCCGTCTGGCTCTGTCCTTGCTCGAACTGCACCAGATTGTTGTTACCGCTGCCACCGACAGGCGACAAAGTGGTCCAGGATAGAATGCTGAAGTTGGAGGAGTGGGCAACGGTGGTCGTTGACTTGGTGTGATTATCAGTGACCGTACTTTGTTCGTAGTTGGACGTGGCGACGAAGGAAGTCGGCTGCTGCGAGTAACGCGAGACAGGAACGTTTTGAATGAGAGGTTTGCTGCTGATAGGATTCGAGGAGCTGACGTTCTTCTTGATGTCCTTGTTGGAGTAGGAACTGTAGCTCAGAGTGTCCTCCCGCTTTCCCTGGAACATGTTCTCGGTGTTCTGAGTCAGAACGCTCTGGTCAGCCTGCGAGTTTATGGCGTCCTTCACCCCGTACGAGAACGTTTGAGCGAAAGGATCAACGTCTATCTTCTTCGACGACGTGTAACTGGTCTCGTGTCTGTGATCCTGCGTTTCCTGCGGCTTCGACCTCAACATACCATTCAACTTCGCGTCCTGGTCTACGATGTTACTCACCGACGACTCCGAATCCTTCATTTTCTGGTAGCTGTGTTGGAAATGACTCTCGGACGAGTTGGGTATAGAGTCCTTCGAATAACTTTGAGCTCTGCTGGTCGCGTTGCTAGTTGAGTAAGATATTATAGAGTCCTTTCGCGACAGATTTTTGTTCTGATCAACGTACTCGTTGTGCGTACTGTGCGGAGTCGTTAACACGTGGCTGTTCTTCGGCTGCGAGTTGTAGACGGTTTGTATACCCTGGTTGGAGAGAATGGGAAGCGTGTCCTTGGGCTGTATAGCGTAGTCCTGCTGCATGCTTTGAGACGACGCGGGAAGAACTCTGTCAACGTGGCCGGTATAACCGAGTCTGGTGTTGGATACGATGCTGGAATCAACTAGAGCATCCTTCGCGTCGACCGCGTAATCAACCCGAGAACTACGAGACTCTTTGTCCTTCATTTGCGGAGTATAGTCTATCTCCATGGTCTGCAAAGGCAAAGAAGAAGCAATTGTGGTGGTCGTTGTGTTGACCAGCTGCGAAACCAAGGACGCTTGCGACACGTCAGGGACCACACTCTGTCCTAGTCCAGCAGGATTCACTTCAGAGATAGTTCCGTTGTTGCAAACAGTCGAGCTCTGTTGCAGATTGGTGAGAGTGTTGTCGACAACGCTCGAGTAACTCGACAGAAAGTCTTGGGAAGTAGAATAGCGGACACTGGTGTCGCAGGTGGACACTTGAACCGGGCAACTAGCCTGATCCGTCTTGTTCGAAGTGGATGAAGTACCAATTTGGGAGTCTATGATGTTCTCGGTAGTGGGTATGGTGTTCTGCAGGCTCCTCGCTAGCTGGTTCTGGCTGTTTCCTCCTGCTTGAGTGTTCGTGTTGATCGCGTTGCTAGCCGACTTGCTGGCAATGGAGTACACGGTCGTCTGAGGGAACGAATTAGAAGCTGCAGGCTTTTCCAAGGTTGGTAGCACGCTCTGTACTATCTTGTACGGCTGCCTAAGCGGCTCGTCGTTGACTACCTTGGGCAAAGCTTTGGTAGCGGTGTTGCACTCCACAGAGGCGATGATCTCCGAGGCCACGGGCTCGCTTACAGGAGGATTCTGACTCTTCTTCTCCTCGCAGGCCACCTTCAATCGTTTCTCGGCGATCGAATGGGGCGGCGATGACGTCTTTATCTTGAAACTGTTGGGCTCCATAGCTCCAATTTGCAACAGCATCGGCGGAGTCTGACTGTGGTATTTGAAGTCCTCTTTCATGTCCTCCTCGAGGACCTCGGTTTTACCGTTCAAAGACGACACCAACGGGAACGCCATTAGGAACGCTGCCGTGGGTGATATGGATTCCGAGTTATGGGAACTGGAAGGAACTTGGAGGGAAGCGAATATGTCGTTGGATAGGTCGGAGTGGAGGCCGTCGGCTCTGTTACCAATAGGCACGAAAGAGTTTTCCGTGTTGTAGGACAGTGAAGCTTTCGGTGCCTCGTCCTTGGATGTCTTAGTCAATTTAGTCTCGTCTTCGACGATGCTAACTGGCAGCAGCGACGATGATTCCGTGCTGGTGTCGGGTGGAACTGTCACACTCGGTTCCGGTTTCAACGTCGTCGTAATATTCGTATCGAGGTTCAGAATGATTTTATTGCTCTCCAGGTTGGCCGTCCCTTCGACGGCTTCAGAGTCTTTAGGTGTGACCTGCAACAAGTTGTCGAGCTCAGTGCCCAAGTTGCACACTTCCTTCACCTGTTTGGAATCCACGGATTCTTGCACAGCCTCTTCTACCTCCGTCAGTGGGGATTTAGAGCTTGAACTGTCCATATTGTTGCCTGATTTTTCAAGCGCGTTGTCCTCTGGGAGATTGAACTCGGTGTCCGCTGAAACGACTTCGTTGGATTTTAAGTGCTCCTCCGAGAAAGCAACAGGCGACACGCTGTCTGATGTTTCAACCTTCTTGTTTTCACACGGTATACTGTTTATAGACTTTGAAGAGTCAGATACGTCTTTGTTAGGAGGACATAATAAGACTGGACACTCGGTGTTGGTCTCGGCTTCTTTCTCGTTCGATTCTATCAAGCCGTGATTGTTATCTTGACTTTCTGTATTCTCGCCTATTTTCTCTATCACGTGCCTCAGACTCTCGATGGATTTACAAGTTACAGCGAAATCCGTCTTTGTTGCTGTCAGCGTCTTAACAAGGCTCTCATCGTTTTCGTTTGTCTTCTGCTTTTTGTCGGCTGGCTCGTCGGTAGTCCCCCCTTCTACGCTCGAAGATCGCTTAAGAGATGCTTTCTGAGAGGAATTTGAATCCTCGTTTTTCCCGCTTTTTTCCCTTTCGATATTTTCGTCCGTTGTTTCCGGGGGCTGTTGACTCTTCGTGCTTTTCGCGTGATTTTTGTTCCCTTTGGACTTGATCTCTTCCTTCTTAGTTTCTTTCGGTTTCTCCATTTTCTCTTTATGGACCGCTGGGATAGGAACTTTGTACGCCATCGTTGTCTTCGTGACCTCTTTGCCCTTGGGCAGGATGCCCTTGTGACCACCGATTTTCGTCGCGTTGATTATGTTCTTGACATTCGACGCCCAATTCTGCGACTCTACCACCACGTTCGTGCGGATGCTCGGGACGGTATTCAAGGTCACTTTCTGTACAGTGTTGATCAAAGCCTGGTTACAAATCGAGACGTTCTGCACACGGTTCGTTAAAGGTTGCATGACAAACATCTGATTCTGTTGCGTGTTGCTGAGGATTATGGGGTTTGTTGACGGCTGTTGAGCGTTCACGATGATGTTCGACGTCATGGGTGCTACCAGAGGCATTAGTTTACCGCCAGACAATATCAAAGTGTTCGGTGTTAAATTAGTCATGGAATTGTTTACACAGGGAGTTGCAGATTTTTTTCCATCCTTCTTCTTCACCTTTTTCTTTACCTTCTTCTGGGACTCTACTTTCTGTAATCCTGCAAGTCGCGTGATAAATGTAAGATCTGCTGATTTCTTTTATTCAAGATTTAATCATACCTACCATTATTTGTTTTAACATTTAATGGACCATTCTCCGATGCATCGGAACCTAACGAAAAAGAACTATAAATTTTTCTTACACGTTCGAAGCACGGCTCCAAATAAGGAACAATATTTACTTGTGTTTGTTTGGCAACATCCAGACTCCTTCGACCCAGATTCTGAAACATTTCCTGCTGCATCGGAACATTCGTCTTTACTATTCGCAGAATTCACTTGATTCTCCTGGTTCTCAATCGAGCTATTCACATCCTTAGAAATATCACTATTCTCTGCCAACTTTTTCGTAGATGACTGAGAAGAATTCACAGATTTTCTCTTAGAAGGCACTTTAAGCTCTGCAGACTTTTTCTTCTTGCTCTCGGAGCTTTTAACTGAAACAAAATGTTCCTTATATACTTGGACTCTTTACGAGAAGGGACTATCTAAAGAGATCCTTTAATCTTACTTTCTTCTAGCTTATCGAAGTACTTCTCTGCATCCTCCACATTAAGTTTATTCGACCATTTTAATGGGGATATCTTTTCAAGGGCTGGTTCTGCAGGTACAGTGATCCCAGCCTCTCGCAACAATGTGGACAACAACTGCGTGCGAGAGAACAGCTGGGTTACAAGCTTTTTGAGACGAGCCAATTCTTCCTCTGTGAATCGATAACAATATATTAGAGACATCTGAAATAGTGTAACCTAACCAGTATCTTGTATACAACCATTAACCATGTATCTCTTACTGTGTGCCTCTGAAGCATGAGTAGAGAACAATTCCTCTGTGCGGCTATGGAGGTCTTTGATGTACTTTGATGCATGGATCAGGATGTCGACCTTGTTGCGTTTGCGACCATCCTGGTGTGGTGGCAGAAGGTCTGCCAGGGTTTTGAAGTAAGTGTTCATACGCTTTCTTCTGTCTCGCTCCCATGTTTTCGCTTTGCTGAAAACACAGACACGTTAACGTGCACACGGTTATCGCAGGAGAAAGGGAAAATGTCAATTATAACAAATTTTGAGTGTAACATGTTTCAAATTTCGGTGTATAATGCTGATTACAGTAGAAATGCTAAATTTTGACGTTCCTCCTTTCTTCTGTGGATCCTTCATTTTATTTATCCGAAATATCGGACGTGAGACAATTCAGAGAAAACGTTTGGAATGGTTGACGAGGTTAGACTAACAATCTGTTTGGACACTTACGTGTTCTCCTTTCGTGGCATAATTTATCCCCTTGGCATCGTTTCGCGCGAAGAATGCGCTGCGAGAAGCGCAAAGGCGTCACTTGTCACTGACATTACACAAGCTTGAAAACCGTCGTCCAAATCCTGACATTTCGATCCTGTCTCGGCTCGATTGCGGAAATAAAAACTCTGACGAACAGAGCCGCGACACCCGTTCAAACCTGCCCGCCATCTATCGATTTTCCCACGCGAATAGTTGCTGTCTTTTTACCGGCAATCAGTATCGCCCATAAAAATTAACAATTTTTAATTTCATTCTCAGTGAATTAAACAGAAAGTAATTTTGCTAATGCAGATTCCTGTTTATATACTTATTTTAATAATAATTTTTTAATAATTAATAATTAATAATGAAAAAGATTTTTAAACGCGTCAAAGCACAGACGAGACAGTACATATCTCGTCGGTGTCCATGCCACAAATTTAATAATACACAGAAGTGGATTCTGTTTTCTGCTAAAAATGATGCAGGTTCTGGTCCAGGCTAAAAAGATGATGCAGATTCTGATCCAAGCTAAAATTTAGACTAGGGAGCAGCACTATACCGGGGACACTAAAATCCCGGGCCTGAGCACTCTCATTTCCTCTCTGCTCCTATCAAAAACTATCGTTAAGTATCGATATTTTTCTATCGCTATCTCGAACGATAATCTATAGCGCGGGAAAGAATCGAGAATCGACATTTTGAAACCCTGAAAGGGTATCTAACCTCCAAGCTGATTTAAAATGCGTCTTGTCTGCGGAGTAGGTCGGTAACGTGTAATTCCTGGTTTCTAACAGAGATAAACGATGTCTGTAAGTATATCATACAATTTTTTCACTTGAACACCGTTGTTCGAGAGCGAGTCGAATGGTCTAATTGGTACTTTTCTTTTTACAGGCGCCAAAACAGGTAAAGGTTTGTTACGGTGACAACGTAACCTTGAAATTTATGTTTCAATATACTGTTTCTTGTAGCAACAAAATGCCCATGGAGAGCCCAAAGAGAGAAAGAAAAAGGAGAGCATCCTCGATTTGTCTAAATACTTGGAGAAAAATATTAGGGTGAAATTCGCGGGCGGAAGGGAAGCCGCTGGGATACTCAAAGGGTACGATCCCCTTCTCAATTTGGTGTTGGATAACACTACCGAATATCTTAGAGGTAATTTAGCAGATTATGCAACATACTATCTCGTATTCACATACAACAAGAAATGGGACACCGATCTAATATAATGCTGAGTGACGCTTCAAAATAACTTGGCTTCTGCCAGCCATAAAAACTGTGCATCGGCCATATCCATATTTAGCAAGGAACTATATTTGCTTATCAAGGTATCTTTGTTTCTAGATCCTGACGATCCCTACAAGCTGAACCAAGATACTCGCATGCTGGGTCTGGTCGTGTGCAGAGGTACGTCTGTAGTGTTAATCTGTCCGGTGGATGGAATGGAATCTATTCAGAACCCCTTCATACAACAGGAAGGTTAATCCTATTTTCCATGAATACTTATAGCTTAAGTTTAATCTTAAGAAGAATCTTTTTGTAACGGAAATGGGTGTAATTTATTTTACATGTGAACTATGTAAGTGAGCTTATATGGTAATAGATATGATTTTCTTAAAAGATACGTGTGCAAGTCTTCCACAAAATAAATAATTCCATTCTCTCCTATACGCGCGTAATTTGAACAATGGCATTGCAACAGTCAGAAGCAAGTGGGTCACTCCAAACCAAACTCGTTCCTTAACCACGGATACTCTTTGGGACATTCGAAGCAGGTATACAGGTAGCGATAAGACTTGAGCACTCTGCTCGGCAATTTACAACTATTCGGTGAATCGCAGGCGATTTCGAACGGTTGAAGTTGACGAGCGCCACACTGCCAAGGAGCGAACCTCTCGATTTCGCTTAGGGGTGTCGGGGTGCGCATCCACTCTATTACTTGGTGGCTGGTCACAAAGTACACGTCTTTCAACTTGAGCACATCGTCCACGAATTTCTGAAAGTATACAAGCAGATGTATTAGATCGGTGCAAAAGTCCGTATTAAAATACGAGAAACTGCTTACCGTTAAAGCGTCGAAGTATACACGGTTGCGAAACCAGGACGAGTGAAGATGCAGGCCCAGCGGGGCTCGGTTGCTAAGATAGTGCCTCTTGAAGTTCAGCATCAATATCTTGTACACGTCTTCGCCGGACAGTTCCGCCGAACACGTATCCAATCTTGTGCAATTGTATCCCTAGTGCCCCGCAGAAAACAATCATCTGTATTGTATTGTTATTGCGTCGCCACGTTTGGCGGTTCACAGTTTTCCGGAATATTGTAAACAAGATTGTTAGGTAATGTTTGTTTATCGCTACCTACACCTGCCAAAAGCTGATTTAATGGGAGCTCCCAGAGACCCGGGTATGCACGGGTTGGACAGAGCTGCTCGACACCCACGCAATCATGAGGTGGTCTGTGGTCCAGCGTGTACGGCCAGAACGGTGGATCGGAGAAAGGAGCTACCATCGACGAGTCGTAGAGGAAGCCGAACTCCGACATCATTAGAAATTGCCGGTTCCAACCGACGCGTAGGAACGGGGCTCTCAGACCTGTAGAAATATGTTTATGAAAATTCACAAACAACTGTCTAAACGGAAGTAAACATCGTCATTTGTACAATCGTGAAAACTGTCCGCCTTTTGAATGTTCAACTCTGGTTTTATTGGACAGCGAAGATCGCTCCTTTCTATGCACCGCCTATTAACGGCAACCCGCTTTACATCGGAGCATTCCTGTACTCTAGCATATTTGAGCCGCCTATGGCAAACTAATAAAATATGCCACACACAATGTCACTATTTGAGAATTGCTGCATACGAGAAGAGACGATCTCCTATGAGATCAACCAATTTACCGACTCTGCTGTGTACAATATGATACAAAACGTAGAAAAAAGGGCGGGGGTTGTATACCTCTGATGTCTTTCAGCCTAACTGCAGCATACTTGTTAATGATATTCGCCACGCCCACCATTTCGTCGAACCAGTCCTCTATAGTCGCATTCTTAGACCACCAATCTTCTGGTCCCCGATGCCTGTACAATTGAAATCAGTTAATTACCAGATGCTCAAACCCAAGGTAGATCCCACGAAAAATTTTGTGGAGTCTGCGAGAAAAGGGCTCAAGCGAAAACAATAATAGCCAGGTTAATTCAGATTACTGAACACTACCTTCAACACCGAAAAAAGGATTCTCACGTGACAGAGTGCGCAGCGATCTCGTGTCCAACGTTCCACAAGAACTGCACCTTCCTGTAATCGGTGTACTGATGGCTGATGTAGAAAGTGCCCCGGACAGGACATCCATTGGGATTTTTTCTGTCCCCCGAAAATATCACTGCGAGCAACGCCGGCGATCAGATAACGGATCAACTTTCTCTGAGAGCGCGTCGCAAAGGAGACGGTCGAATTTCAAATAATTAAAGAAATTGACTGGTCCGAACGTGAGCCGTCTGGATCCATGTCTCGAGAGAAATTCGACCGTCTACATGGTAAAGCGTCGCTTACTCGAGTACAGCCCGAAATTGTTCGCGTCGACCGCGTCGTCGAAGGTGATGGTTATCATCTGCGGAATCGTCGACGCCGTCAGGTTACCTGGCACCTGTGTACCGTCCTCGGAACACCAGCAATCCGGCAGGTGACAATTCTTCGGATCGCAGGTTGATGCTCCGTTTGGGTCGTTCCGGAAGTCTATGGATGTTGAATGGCAAAAATTACTTTTGTATTTTACTTAAAGAAAAGAACGCTTCATCAACCTAATATAAACAGACGTCTTACCACACCAGCCTTCGTCGGAGCCGTCAGGACAATCGACGCTTCCGTCGCAGAAGTACGCATCCGGGAAACAGGTGCCATCTCCGCAGGCGAAGTGCCCCTCCTCGCAGTCGCCATTCTGAAGAAGGGGTCTGGGTGGCTGGGTGTCTGCAAAGCTTCAGAATTTTCGAATCACCATTCGACGTAAACGAGCAAGACCATAGCTGCTGCTTCAGCTCGGATCGCGGCTTGGATCAACCTGTACCTGAAGTGACGTCGCAGTTGTCCACGTTCGCCTTGAAATCGCAGATCTGCCTGGCGACGTCGAAGAGCAGCCCCTGCGAACACCTGAACTCGAACACCTCGTTGTCTGCGGACACGTTTAGACATTTTTTTCAGAAAAACTATGTATTCAACCAACTGCATTGGGATTTTGCATTTTTTGCCAGTAAAAATGATCAAAATTACATGAATTATATATTCCTTCGTAGAGTATATTTCGATAAACATGGATCGACGTCGCCACGACTCCATTCTTTTTACCGATCTATGCATTGAATTACGAGTCGAACTAAAAGTCAAATTGTAAAAAAAGATTTTAGTTGGTGCGATAACAGGGTATGTGCCGAAGATACGAAGAAGATCATAGTGCAAGGGGTTAAGAGGAAGGTTCAGAGGAGCCGATCGCGACGAAAGTGGAGCGTGATTGCGAGGCAATTACCTAAGCAAAGATAATACTTGGCGCACTCGGCTGGCGACCAAACGTCTCGGGCCGGGGCGTTCGGGTTCCGATAGAATTTTTGGTCGTCGATACAAGGCGTCCCTTCCGTCTTCTCCTTGCCCCGAGCTGCGCCCGCTGAAACACAGAAAGCGGTCAAATCGATCTTCGCGTATCACTGCGAAAAAGTTTAATTAAAAGTATCTTCGCGCGTTCGCAAACAGAGCCGAAAAATCGTTCGACTCGAAAGACAGGCTCTCGCGGACTTCGCAGCGAGAACTTTCTCGAGGATCCCTTTCGCACTCGAGAGAAATCTATTCGCCCCGTTTTCTCCGGGTGGCAAAAAAAAAGAAAGAAAGAAACGAGAACGACGTCACCGTCACGCGACGCTATCGAGGCAACGGCGAACCGTCTTCTCCACGGTGGATGACTTCCGGTTCTTCGACGCCGCGCGCGCCCAAAACACTGCACCGTCTTTCTTGCACTCGAAAGTGTTTAACCCCCGGCTTCGCGGAAGCCGATCGACGCGACTTACGATGAGTTAATTCGGATGTTTGCACATTTGCGAATGATCGAATATGCGCGGAAAACTCACCGGAAATGGCGAACGCGGCGAGGAGCAGCGAGCGCAGCATCGGTCCCATGTTCGATCGAATGGCCGAGCGAAACGGTCCGCTTCTCGTTCCTCGTACGAGAGCTCGCACTTTCCAACTGACACCTCCCTCTCCAGGACCGAGCCTTATATGATGAGTATTCGCTTTGCCTGACTATCTTCCGTGCCGCTTATTTTCACTGACCGCCGATCGGGGAAATGTGCATCGAGGCGCACCGACGATTTTCATTTCGACTCGAAAAGCTCAAGAATTTACCACCCGTTCTTATCGTTGCTATCAAGCGTCCGTACCATTCCAGGAAAAATCAGTTACATCCTTTACTTTCTCTGACATGATTCTCTAATTCCTTACGCGCGCCTGTAATTAAGCGGACGTTGACGCTCCTTCAATCGTTTCTGTCTGACCGAAATCACAACGCCCAGTTAGCAACGATTCAACGAAATTGTCGTAGCAATCGAAAGCTAAACTTTGTAGTCAACAGTGTAAAATATCCATAAAAATCAACATTCTTAAAAGCCTGGGCACTTCCATGTGCAAGAATTTTGAAAGATACATCAGAAAGAGAGGTGCACAAATATCTGTTAACACCTGTACTGTAAAGACTATTTGATTGTTATGTCTTTACAAACGCAAGGTGACCTCTCTCTTTAACACGTTCGCTACCATTATTTATTTCACTGTTTACCTTCTTTGTTGAAATGTTTTTAATAAAAGTAAGTCAGGGATGTATAATTCGACTGTCTTTAAGTACACTGTGAGATTGTGGACGTCGCGTGTCTGCAACGGTGGTGGTGAACGCGTTAGAGGCGTCTTGAAGGAAAATTCTTAAGTAGAAACTTAAATGGACCTAATCGTTGCTAGTCGTGCGGTTGTTAGACTAGCTAAAGAAATAGTGTAGGACCGCGATAGTATCGGAGAAACAAGGTTTGAAGGAAACGTCAGAACGGGCATCCGGTTGCCTGCGAAGGGGTTGGCTCTGGTTTCCGGCAACCGGATGATCAGGCCCCGAGGAGCCGCTGAAACTGGGCCAGCGGGCCGCGCGGCCCGGCCGGCGCGTTCTCGGGACGAGGATAATTACGATATGTAACACGTAACCGGAAGTGGAGGGATTTTTATCGACGCAACATTCCGCACCCGGTTGTTCGGTAACCTGTCCCGCTTCGTCGAGGAAAGTTTTCCGCGTGACACGCGCGCGACGCTGGCAGCGGGGGCAGGGCACACACCTGGGTGTCTTGTCTTTCGTTTTCGCGTGGAAAACGGTGCTCGCGAGGCGGCGACCGTGAGCCGCTGTCTTCGTCGAGCCAAACCGCCCGCAGCTGATGCAATCGCGTAAAATTGGTATTTTACAATAGAATTAGCCGTTTCCACCGGTCTCCGTTTGGACGCGTTCGATTCGAGAAACTACGGCCGGGTATTTCAGAAGGTCGAGGCCGTTGCGAACGCCACGCACGTCGACCGATGTTAAATCGCTTCCAGATGAGAACGCGTCGCAATTCACAGGTATATACTTATAACGCATCGTCGTCGATGTTGCACATCTCGTCCTCTGCTCTTTGGTGGAACCTATTTCGCAGCAGCACGGACAGCCTTGGATACTCGATTCGCGGAATCAATGTCATGGTCGACGCGACTCTGGTTTTCTTGATCGTTCCCTGCGAGCTACGATTCCCCTTCGACGCTTCAACCCCTTGCAGGCTGCTTTGCAACCCCGCCGCTGAATTTGCGTCTACGTATTCTCTTTACATCATTAACCGCTTGCACTACGATTTGTTTTATAATTACAGCGAATAGAACCTTTGCATCGTTCTTAATTTTCTAGAAAAACAATAAGAAAACAAAATAAGATTTTATTCCAGTTGAATCCAATTTATTGGATTCTGCTCAAAATCCTTGTCGCGAGTCTGACTCGATGTTATAGTGCAAGGAGTTGGCGTTGACTCAAAAAATTATACAGGATCAACGTAACGTCTATTGTAACTGAACTTTAACTTTTGTGAACTCTGAACGACTCTAAAATAGATTGTCCATCAGTCTAAAATAGTTACACTAGTTTGTTTTCAACTGTACGAGATGGATGCTTCCTTCCTCGAAGGACTAAATCAATTGTTCGTGACATGTTATGACGCAAATTGTATCAGATTTCTCTGGGCGAAATAAAAAGATGCCGCATGACGTCGGTAGCTAGCGCGTCAATCACTGTCCGTTTTTCTGCCTGCTCTAGCTAACGTTCTGCTAACACGTACTCGCCTACGTTTAATCAGATTCGTAGCAGCGTTTTCTAATAATACTTTTGATATCGTTAGCGACACGAGGACGTGTCGTTGACTAAATAATTAGGCGAGCGAGTCGCGGCGGATGCTGGTCAAGACGGGGCGACGACAGCACAGGTTAATTAACCGACGTCGAAGAACGACTCGTTCCTGGTCGGATGAATAGCATTCGCGTGCATTCGGCTGGTGGGCGTGGTTTCGTTACTTTTGCGTTTCTTCGGCAATCGAGGCTGAAACAGGCAGGCAGGCGTTCGGCCAAGTGAACGCGAGTGGCCCGAAAGGCCATTAGCATCTCTCTTCCCGTGGCCGGGAAATTAACGTTCTCGGGTTCCTGAAAGGATCAGAATTAGAATGAAGTACCACCACGAGGAAAAATATGGGAGCGCTTACCCGCCCCGAAATACACTCGCGGACCAAAGGACACCGAGGATCCGTCCCTGAAAGCTGCGAGTCCGAATTCGAACAAGGTACGAGCACAGTGGACTTTACACTGAGAACAAAAACGATATTCAAAAACCATCCAACCTCTGAGATAATAAACAATTTCGCTGATATAGCTGCTAGATCTCTTTTACTAAGATACGAATAGCTGCTATAATACTGATTCGTTGAATAACAATTTAGAGCGTGAACATTTCATGTAACGCTATCGAATCGATGCGACTCGACGATAGGAAAAGATTCTAGATAAGACCGCAACCGGGTTGTTACGGTACCTTGACTTTGACTGAAGCTCGAATACCTTTTCGCCTGAACGACAACGAAGGTGAAACGCGACCGCAACGGGTAAAAAGATATTCATAGTCGACTGAGTTTGGTCTTCGATCGCCGATTGTTATGAAATCGTAAAATTATTCGCGTGGAACCAACGCGCGCGAATCTGACTTTCTATCGCCCTTGTATGCGCAACCAGCTGTACACGGATACGATTTACTATATTTCTCCTAGAAACATCGCACAACCATTCCGAATGATCATTGTTTGACGCGTTCGCCACCAACGACACGCATATATGGCGTTCCCAATCTTTGTCATTTTAAGTAAGCAACACAATATTCATGACTTCCTCTTGCAGAATTATTTCGACAAAGGAGGGGCATTACACGTGATAAAATATTTCAACGAGGAAGGTAAGCAGCGAAACAAATGTTGCTAGCGGACGCGTTAAATGTCGGAGCTTTAAAATTATTTATACAGTGTCTTTGCCCACACAAGGGACAAATATAGACTGACAAGTAGACTACAGAAAAGAATACTATAATACTATGCAGCTTCCTGAGATAGTCTAGAGTGGAAATATTTGTTTTTCTTCGGCATAAGGATTCTTATCGTTGTCTTGTGTCGATCCTATCGTCGACTACGCGAATAGGTGTCGACCGAAGGATGAATGGAAGAAAGGCGGACGAGGAGTCCTCGAAAGAGAGTGACCACCGATGAAAGCGGGCGAAAGCGATTCGCTTTCAGCGGCGGGTTCGGTGACTGTGTCACGGTGACACACCTGAGAGAGGAGCCCCTTCCCTTGAGCCGCGAGCAACGTGTCCTTCCCTTTCGGCGGGGTACTCTAAACTTAGCAGACGCCTCGAGGAGACTCGAGTCGGGTTCAGTGCAGAATCACCATCCTCTCGAGCGACTTTCTCCGTCTCTGCGCGGTCTCCTACTAGCGGGTCCACGGATCTTTTCTCTTCCAGAGGGAAACTGGCGGTCGCGCTCAGCCACTGAATCGTTGAGGTCCTCTTTATCCTATTTTTCCGGGGTTATCAACCAGAAGAAAACAAAACAATCAGAAAAAGAAAAGAAAGGAAAAGATTCGCGAAGATTATTCGGGAATATTGGGAGCAAGGTATCCGTTGAAAGATACCTCGGAGGATGGCCTACAGCTGGGACAATCGGGTCGATTTCATTGTAAGGTTTCTCTACGGTTAGTAGAACTCCGAAAAGCGCACGGTGTGACACCTCCGATATGCTTCCCGCGAGCGTGTGCTTGCAATTAGTATGGTCCCCTGTTGCACGGATTATCCTGCTATGCTGACCACGTGAGTACCGCAAAGACACCCGCCTTGCTTCCATCAATCCTAGAAACCCTGTAGAAGGAAAATGTCGAGGAAACATTATTCCCTTCTCAGCTCCAGTTAGTACAGTTATAACTAGACTGCGGTTAAATAAAAATGAATCTCTCCCTTTAATCATTTTAACGAGTTTTATTCGTTCTTGTCGTAAGTGCAGAAAATCCGCAGTCTAATTGTAACTAAAAGAACAGACTACAACGATCGATACTTGAAGATCAAATTCTGTTTGTGCAGAGCATCAAAGCTAATATGACTCTGCGTGAAAAAAGCTACGCTTGCAAGGATTTTTCAGATAACATTCTTCTCGCCTAGCTCGATTATCTTGCGGATGATTCCCAGCACAATGCGAGTCCTACTTCAAGAAGAGTGTCCTTCTATCGAAGTCCTTGGTCCAGTCGTCCTTTCCTAGAAACTAAAAAGCGTGCTAACAGAGTTGCAGTGCAAACTAAAGACAGAAAAGCGAAGTATAGGGGTACAAACCTGGGGAACAGGGATCGGGGATCGGGAAATCGGTCCTCTTGGCTTCGCGACCGTCATGCTTGTTTAGGATTTAGGTTGACCGTTCGAAGCGAACCGCGGCATCGTCGGGACGCCCGCAATCGGCCGCTGCCAAGATTCGGCTTGGCTCTAATTTCTTTCATGGAACATTCGCGGCCTTTTTCATCGGTCCCGATTCACCTGCAACGTTGCAGGGAAATCGACGAGTTTGTTCGGCGGCGCAACGTTCGCTCAGTCTCCAACTGTTACTCGATATACACATTCGAGAGCTGTCCGTTTCGGAGAATGATGCGCGTTCCGGCTTGAAAATAACGAGGCGAGGCTAACTTTAGAGCCGCGCAACTGTCCAGGAAAAAATAAAAGGAGAAATGTGGCTAAACTGCCCTCGCAGATAATCACCGAGATTCGCAGTACGTTCGTCTTCGCCCTATAAATTATTCTCCCAGGCTGCAGAATTATTTCTTAAAGCGGGTAAAATCGACGTATCGTAACAGTCTCGAGCCCCTGCATTTTTCTCTCTTTCCGAAAAAGCAGCTTATCCTAAGAAATTCAGTTAGAAAATGGGGAGTTGATCGGAACTTGGAAGAAATCCCGGTAGAATTTAAACGAATGTGGCACTTGGAAGTGCGTTTAGATAGTGAATGAGAGGATGTTGTGCCAAAGTTGTTAATTGTGCCAATGATTGAGACGTTGTTCAAGCGTTGCATACATCACTGCTTTCGAAAAGGCAGCCTGAGAGATTTATTTAGGAGAATGGGGGTCGAAGAGATTTCGAAAAAGTTCCTGTAGAATTTCAATGAAAATTGAAAGTAGCTCTGGGCTTTGGAAAAGAGGAAATTGTGTCAGAGTCGTTGATTCTGTCACTGATCGAGTTCGCTGACGGGACAGCGTTGGAATCGATAACTCTGAGCGGTTTGAAAATACCATTCGGACCGGATTGACGCTTAGGGGTCGTGTACTTGGTGACGAGCGGCGATTTCTGCCAGAAAACGAAACGTTTGGAGTCGGTCCAGACCTGTTCGAACGACGAGTAATCTCCTTGGGGCATAAATTCGCGCGAATCGATCGATTAATCGGCCCCGTCCCGTTTCGGGGGTACATACCGAGGAACAATGTCGATTTCCCGTCGAGATGAACGCCGCTCTCCGACGTGTTTTAGACACGGACAACAATGGCATGGTGGAGAAGCACGACTTCGAGTGCATGGCGCTCAAGATGACCCTGATCGAGGGGAAGGGCGAGTTCAGCTACAATCGGTACCAGGAGAACCTGCACATCATGCTGTCCTTGTGGGATGAGATCGCTGAACTCGCGGACTTCAACAAGGTAAGGATCGTTTCAGCAAGGATAATGGCTTTTTGCTAGCTGGACACACCTGAAAAAAGTATTTGATCGTATAAATTATACGTCCTTCTGTGGATCTATTTGGATATTCGACCCGGAAAATACTTGAAATTTACTTGAAAAGATATGGTTCGCAACTATTTGTTTCAACGATTAAGTACTGGTAGGTTGTTGCATACGAAATGTCCGGTTTTAGTTTTGATCAAGAATTAATATTGTAGCCTACAGGTTTCTTGTAATATCATTTTAAAGGTATGGAGCTGATCTCTAAGGTCTTATCTTCAGTGTTTATTTAATTATCTAATTTCACATTTAAATGAAGCTTAACCGCTTGAGCACTATACGCCACTATAGCGGCTTCCGTGGAAAGCGTCAGTTTGAACGGTAACGCCACTATAGCGGCTTTTGTGCCAACCGCGACCAGCGATCAAGGAACTTGTAATACGTTGACAGAACATGTTGGTGACAACGGTGGTTACTTTAATAAATACGATCTATTTGGAAAGTTACGCTTGCTTAACTTCACTGCTTAAAATCCGACATTTCCTATGCAACATCCCAACATTTTGCCAGGCGTAGGCGTTCATGTACACGTTTCATTGAAACCTCGAATTCAGGACGGTATAGTGACCATCGAGGAGTTCAAGGAGGCGGTGCAGAGAAGCTGCGTGGGACGACAGTACAGAGACTTCCCGCAGGCGATGAAGATGTTCATCGACAGCCACTTCAAGCTGGTGGATCTGAACGGTACGGCGAACGATCACCCTTTAACTTCCTACTGAACGAATAAATATCGTCATCTATTTATTAGCACGATGCTTGAATGTCATCGGTTCGACACTCCTCTTTTCACTATATGCGAATTTGTCGCCGTTCAAGCGTTGTGTTGTTAGGGGCAGGAACACACTACTGTCGCGTCAGGCGAAGACAACTGAGAAGAAATAATTTCGCGTGACATTATTAGAGTGTAAGCCATATATGTACAGCGTGTCCCATGTAAATCGATCCCCTCGAATAGCTCTGAAATTATTTATAACACCGTGGAATGTTTTAAACAAAAGTTGATCGAGAGGGGACATAATTTAATGTCAATGACTTTTATGTAGGTGGAGGCGTGGGGGACGTCTGAAGGTCACCTTTACTCTTCTTTAATGGAACCATATATCTTTCATTTCCGTTTGGGAGATATTTTACTTTTTGCAAAATGCTGCTAGTAGCATAAAGTTAAAATATCTCCCAAAGTAATGGTTTTTCGGTATAAATACCGAAATAAAGTTGACCTTCGTACGTCTCCACCTAAAAGAAACTACTGAGATCAGATTATGCCCTCCTCGGTACCATTCAACTTTTGTTTTGAAACATTTTTCGATATCGTAAGCAGTTTCGGAGATATTCGGTGGGATCGGTTTAATCGGGACATCCTGTATACGTATTATTATTTCCTCTGCATGTAACGCGATAGCAGATGATTTCACGTGGCGCGATAGCAGTGTGTTTCTAGCTTGAATGGGCGACGATTTGAATGCATTGCGTGCACTTAGACGACGGAGTGATCGCCGCCGACGAGTTCCGTTACAACTGCGTGACCAGGATCCCTGTGGACAACATAAACATCCTGGACGAAGCGTACCAGAACCTGCTCACCGTAAGACCACGCGTTCCAAGCTTTTGCAACGGGTTTAAAGCGGCGCGATTACACCACCCCAGCTCGCAATGCAACCTTTCCATGCTACTTGTCTATAGATAGAACTACTTCTGACCTTACCAATGAAATGCCTCGAAACGCTTTCGTTACGGTCTCTGGACAGGGCTCTCCATAGTTAGCCCTTTCAGGGTCGAACATATGCAAAGGGTTCAGAAAAGCAAATGCTGAACAGAAAAGTTTGATTCCTTCTACTTCACCTTCTGGTAAAATGTACTTAGGAGTTCAAACTGTCTAATGTTCAGGAGAGATTGCTCGTTGCAGATCTTTATGCCAATTCCCAACAAGACAAGCTTCGATTAGAAGATACAGTGGTAACGTCGTTAACCCATTTACATCATAAGGAGAAATGAAAAATAATGTTCCTATCAATCTTTCGTACCATACCGCGGTAGAAAATATATACGTATCATTGATAATAACAACAAACTAACTGTTTTAGGCAGGAGAATAGATCGTGTATACACACGAATGCATGAAGATCAGCAGCGTGTACGTCGCTATTCGGAACCCTTTGATGCGAGCTTCGATGCCTACACGAAAGCAGCATTAGACAACTTTTTGTCGTCTGATTCGTTGTTCACGACAAACAATTGCTCGATGTTGCTTCGTTGTAAGCATAGGTTTGGATTGTTGGGGCTATACTAGTTGGAAGAGTACAGTTCACGAGACTTGTTGAATTGTAAGAGCGGTTTAACGTTGCATATCCGCGTGTGCAGATTTTACTTCCACCGAGAGTACGGTTCAAGGGATTCGGCCCTGAAAGAACGACTCGCCGGGCCGTTTCAAGATGAAATTCCGCGTGCGCACGCTAGCCCAGCTTCGCATAGCAATCGAAAAACGCAGCCAGTTGCCCGTGTAGTTCACGGAGCCGTTCACGGGCGCGGCGCGGCCAAACAGAGCCGAGTAACGAAAACGCGACAGTGACCGGACTAATTCTGCGCGTTCGACGCTTTGGAAACAATGGTTTGACCGTTTGCCAACTGGTGTGGCTCGCGTGGTGCCGAAACACCGGTCCGCCTAGCGACTAAAAATGTTTATGGATCGAGGTGCGGTTTAACAAGAACGCGCTCGCGCGTTTAATATAAACCGAACGGTTATACATGTATTTACGCGCGTGGAAATTAAACAAAGTCTGTGCGTCAAACGACGCGGTACGAATTCCGTCGATCACGAGAAATCGAACGATCCGACGCACAGTGGGCCGAAATAGCGAACAAAATTACTATTCTCTGCTCCTTACAAGTTACCAGTCGCCAGACCGCTTATCATTGTATTACCAATTTTCTAGGGCGAGAGTCTACCCTTATTAAACTACCCTTGCAAGGGGTGTGAACACAAACTAGATAGTGGATAGTATTTACTAGGGGTGAAAACAGCCCGCGAAGTTGGGGGTTATAGGCTAGGCTATTTTCTGTTGCCCTTAGTTTGGTTCGTAGATCGCGTAGACAAGTGATGGGAACGGCCCACTGCGCGACGTCTCGGAGGATGCATTTTAACATGTTCTGTTCGCAGGACGACGACAGGAGACGCGGCGGGCTGACCCTGTCTCGCTACCAGGAATTGTACGCGCAATTCCTCGGCGATCCCGACGAGAATTGCGCGGCGGTTCACCTGTTCGGCCCCCTACACGCCATGGGTTGACCGGGACCGGTTCGCTCGTTCGGCGACGATCCTCTTGTGCACGTACAAAAGACAACTCTATCCTATTTAATATAATTGTTATTTAATTTCTGTAAGACGACGCAATAAATCGCATATTTTATCGTAGTCCAACTAGATAGCCACGTCCCCGGTCGGGAAACTGTTCCAGTGAAACAGAATCTCGTTTGGCACCGGGTAACGCGTTTCAGGAACACGTGTTTAGAACGCGGTCGTTTCGCAACCGCCAGACGGATCTTAAATAACGGCACAAGGAAAGAGACGGGGGGGAGAGAGAGAGAGAGAGAGAGAGAGAGAGAGAGAGAGAATGATAGAATGAGACTACAAGACAAGTTGTGTCGTACAAACAGAAAAAAAAACGTTTATTCGTAAATTTCACGTGTTTAACACGGTTTCGCGTTGCTCGGACACCTCTTTGGTAGTATCGCCGTGCTCTGCTCCCTTGTCTCGAGAATTTAATACTGAGAATTTCTACTCTGATATGCAGTCTACTAGGAAACACAGTTTTGCACATTTGTATCGCCGTGACGCGAATCAATACCGAATGAACGCATCTCGTGTATGTGTGTGTGTTGTGTGTCTCTGACTGTATGTATGTACGTATGTTTGTATGTATGTATGTAGGTGTGTGTTCATGTGTTCGTGTGTTTGTGCAGGCCACATTTATACAACAGCTTGTTTCTCGTTTTTGCTTTGATCCACTCGCACATGCGGATACATACTTTTTCCTTTTAGTCTAGAATTACTTGTCTCCTGTCGCTGGTTTTTCTAGCCGCGGTCAGTATAAAAATCGTTCTTTGTATACAAATGAATTTCGCGAGGGAAACGGGACGCGCGAGTTCCGAACTCGCCGCCGCCGTACCGCTGATAACACGTCTAATGGGACGACAGGACAATGAAGAATACTGATTCAGATAAATCGATCGATCGTCGCAGACACCGAGCAGAAAGCGTCTACGCTTCCTTTACGAGACAATTCCACACCGACAAAGCACGCAACGGAACTCTAGAAACAGCTACACGCTTCTAACGTTAATCACTTTCAGTAATTCGGCTAACTACCTTCACACACCATCCCCCCACCAGCCCTTCCGGCTTGTTAAACACACAGAGTATCTCTCTCTTAACAAACGTACACAGACACCAAGCAGCGACTCGCGTCTCTCTCCTATTTCTTTTCTACAATGTACTTTCTACACCACCTTTTTCTCTGAACACACTCGCGAATCGAGGTTCAGTCGAACCCCCAGGATAATTGGAACACGTTACCTGCCGGTACGATAATTTCTCGTCATCTGTGAATCGCGCAGCTCACAGATTTACACGTTAGCTCAGACAGCAAGAATATCATCTAATAATTTCTGTTGGGTTTATCTTTTAGCCCTTGCCCAGCCGAGTCCAGGTCTCTCGAGACCCGTGCGTCTTGGTCATACCAAAGATACATGTGGCTTCAGTATTTTTAACAAAGTCCTTTCGTCGTTTCTACTATAATCATCGTTAGACAATACTTTCTACCGAAAAGACAAATGTAACGTTTAAACTATTTGGTCTGCTGCATCGTTGCTGCATCGACCGGCTGTTCGAAGGTTCGCCCTCTACAACCCTGTACAACTTCAACGTCACACGTTCTACTGTTGTAAACATTTCGGTCGGACTTGAAAAGAACGGGTCCTACAGGGTTGAAAAAAGATTTCGAAAATTGATCGCGATCGTTCGGAAGCCTGCGAACAAGTGTCCCCGGCAGGTAACGTGTCGAGAGAGGTTCGCTCCGTAGAAAACGTTTTTAGAAGTCCAGTATTATCTCGAGGGATAGTTTTCCTTGAATCGTGTCGCATCGCCGAGAAAAATAAAGCACGTGGCGAATGTGTTCTTCGTGTTCTTTGCGAGGTCGATTCCGAGCGAGGAAGATCTCGAACCGTTTCGATTTGTTGCTTAATCTCGACTAAGGACGGTTAACGCTCGATTGAAACGGCAGGCCGAAGATTCCCGTCGCGCGGAACACGTTGGCGAAAAATAGAACGCTGACAAAAATGATACGTCGATGATTCGCTTTCTATCGAATCGTTTAGTCATTCGACGACGAATCAAACGTTGTTACGCGTTATCAACGTATCCGGAGAGACTGTGTCCTACCTACGCGATGATAAAAAGAAAAATGCACGCGCGCGCCGATGGAGCACGACAGAAATGCAAATACATTTTTGTTTGTTTGTTTGTTTGCTTGTTTCGCGGATTACTAATGCGATACACCAATTCACGCGCTCTTCGCAAAAACAGAATTAAAAGAGAAAATACCGGAAAAAAGCGAATTGACATTCGTTAAAAACTAAGTTGCATACCCTAGCCGTGATCGATCACGGCCGAATTAAAGATTACGTGAATACAAATTCGTAAAGCTTCCGATAGCGATAAAGTAACGCGGTAATTAAGAGCTTTTTTTCTTTTAAAATGTTCTTTCACAAACAATAAATACCCTAAACATTTATGTGTATGTATATATAGTTGTGTATATCGCAATCTTACGGTAATGGTAATAATATTAATAATATACAAAAGTCCTTCTTCCTAGTTACAAAAAAATACCAGACACGAACTTCATAGTTCAGCGTGCCGACTTCAACGTTCAGTTACTCTTCGTTTTTCTTTTCTTTTTTCTTTTCTTTCGTTCGAATCGTACAACCTGTTTGTTTCAGAATCACGTAGAATAAGGAAAAGAAATTTTTACACGTCGTCGGCGTCTCGAATTACGATGCATCGTATGTATGTGAATATGTGTATGTGTGTGTCTGTGTATGTGCTCGACGAGAGTTGATATATTCGTCAGTCTCTCTCTAAATTAGAAAAGTTCCTATCGTTCTGACGATTAACGCTAGAATGTCACACGATAATCCGCCGCGTCTATGTAGTTCACACTGGCGTAGGAAGTGGTTGGGAACTGATTGTTGTCATCTTGGAGTAGAGGAGAGTGAGGCCCGCGTTCTTCACTTCTAAATTCGTTCCTAGCCCTGCTGGCACAGTAACGGGCCCTGTTGCGCCCTCGGCGCGACATCACGCCTGCAATTATCAATCAATCACAATCTCAACACTTGCCGATCATGCCACCTTCGACACTCACAATCGCTACTATGATTAGACTGCGGATCTCCATGCGTTAAGACTCTTGCAAGCAAACCTTTCGAACCAATATTTTCAGATTCTTACACTGTTAGTTTCACGCTAATATTTTTCATTCACGATTATCGAGATTGCAAAGATGTATCCGTACGGAATTATTCAACAAATTTATTTCTTTGGGAATTCTCCGTAAACCTGGTGTTAGATCCGCAGTCTACTCAGAGGGGAACATTCCAAAGAGAAATCTCCAAATGCAACTTTGAGGGGACGTAGTTCTTGCAAAAATGTTGCGCACAAATTTTGTTTAGTGGTCATCGTTCACATTGAACGAGAGAAAACAGCTCTCAAAGTACTACTATATAAAGTCTGTTTTCACGCCTCGAATATGCGTCTAATATTTTTGCAAGTAGTCCTCCTAAAGTTGTACCAAAATTTAGAGATGTCACTTGAAGATGCTCCTTTGTTAGACTTGACTAAATACAACAGCTATTGGTGCAATCAAAGAAGTGAAGCACAATCTGCAAGTAAAATAGGTCCATTTGTTCGCAGTTACGCAAAAGAACATTGATCCGATGAAACATTGGACGTACTCCACTTGTCGATCGAAAACAGAATAATGCTAACGGTGCAATAAAAGTGCTCCAAAGTAAATAGAAAGTTACGTTACGAAGGAAAGAAGGCATACGAGTTCTGTTCACCAGTGGCTATTCACTTTTCCATATCCCTTCGATAACTGTGCACAGCGCATCGATATAGTATATGCTGAATCTGATAGCTTACATTCAATGCAATTACGTTAATAAAAATATGGAATTGGCTGAATTACGTTTATGAGGGCCAACTAACCACAAGAGCACACGTTTACAACACGCAACAACAGCATAAAACACATTATACAACTAAGTCACAGCATGTCCAAACCATGAAAATGGATTAGAAACAAAAAAAAAAGATTGTGATTGGAACAAAGGAGAGAGAAAAGCGTGTATTTGCGGAATCCCATCCCACACTCATCGACAAATACACACACGGATCCTCTTCTAGTGCGCAAGTTTCTCGTTGTCAAAGTGGTATGGAAAAGAAGCTAGTGTTTGCGAGAGGAAGCTGAAACTAGTGTTCGTAAATGCAGATACCTTTCTCTTGGATGCTAAGCAAGCACGATGGAACGTGGCGGTTATTCCACCGGATGTGCTCAAAGTATTTACAAATAAGTACACACGTTCTCTTCCGTTCGTGTCGCCATTTCTCGGTTGTCGAATTGGCCGACACCGAGCCGGGAAGCGATTTATCGTGGTCAAGCAATGTCGTGGGGCGGAACATCGAAATGAGGTAAAGTACGGTTTGTCACGAGACACAATTGAGAGATAGAGAAAAAAAAAGGTAAAAAAAGAATTCGGCAAAGAGAGAGTGTAGAAAAATTTTTGGGTATCCTGCGTACCTATCTTTCGTACTCGAGCACTCTGAAGGTGGGTGTGCTTGTAGTGGGTGTGGGAGGAGAATTGAGTTTGCTTACACGATGATTCAAGGAAGTCTCCTGCACGTTGTCCAGATTTCCTTGCATCGCTCTCTTGTGATTTGCTAGCTTCTCTCTGTTCATTGGTGTGCCTGGAACCACCGGGAGCCATAATAGTTTGATCTTACTCGATCCTTCTCTTTTTCTGTTCTGTTTTGCTTTTGGTTTTGTTTTCTGAGAGGGAACTACGTTTGTTAAGGCTGGTCAGTGTTTTACGGCGACGGAACTGACACAAAAGCATGTACAAACACACCTCAAGTCTCACGAACAAACCTTTCGACGTGTTCGTTGCCCGTTAACAATGTACAGGGATATGAAAATTAAATTCATTTATTATTACGACACTGGTGTCTCCGACGCTAGAAGCACCGAACGGTCGAAGAGTCCTCTTTTTTTTAATTCCTGCTAAATTTTTTTTCTCATCTGTGGATTAAGTGTACGCTGTTTGGCGGTCTAAAACATGTTTGAGTCACCCTGTATACTGTATTGCGTGAAAGATTACTACATAAATATTATTTAAAAAAAAAAAGATTAAACCGCTGTTCTGATAGCCCACAATCTTAAAATTCACAACAGTAAATGTCTAAAATGAGTCACTTCGATCCGCCCGATAGTTCTGGCGTCAATAAATGAATCAAAGTAATTGGTCAGTGATATGTGATTGGCATGAAGGTCTACCGTTTGCAAAAAGTTTCTTTGGCAAGCATGATTGCGAGTGCTTTATCTTACCGATGTAGCTGAGCAACACTGGCAAGAATATTAATCCGTGCGCAGCACCGAATAATACGATGCCCAGGTACATTCTGAAGTAGAAAACCTGAAAGAAAATTCAGTGTAACTAACAAGAGAACTTACATTGTCTACCAGCAATTATTTCACAATTTTAATAGATCCTCCAACAGCTCCAATAGCTCATCCCCAGTAGCTTAATATAATCATTTTGTTGGGGATTATTATATGAAAGGCAATTTCTAAGCTTTCTTTAGATGCAGCACAATTATTGAAAGTTCTATTAATAGGTTTCAAATTAATAGGTTTAAAAGTTGTTGGAAAAACATTTGACAACACTTGACGTTACATACCTGAAAGATCTGACTTTTGGCGAATCCAAGTACCACGATTCCGCCGAACTTGGTGAGCGTGATGCCGCTGAAAATCGAGCTTCCCATGTTGGTCAACGCATCGGCTACTCGTTCGATTCTCGTAGTCTTCACCGACACCGAGAACGAATGTACCAAGTGGCTGCAAAATTCAACGGCGATACCAACGGCCTAAAAGAAATAATCGTTCATTACTATACAGTATAGCCAGGAAAAATGTACTGTTCCTACATCGGAGATTGAACTGCCCACATAAACTTACCATAACGAGGTTGACCAAAGATACAGCGTTCAACGTAATGTGCCACCAGTACATTAAACCGCCGATATTGACGACGATCATCGTGATGGTTATTATAACCACCACGGAGGAAAATATGTCCAGCCCCATCAAGAAGAAAGTCACCACGAAAATGGCGAACAAGGATATGCCTATGCTGTACAGAGTGTCCGGCCACATGGTCAGATATTGTTCGTAGAAAACGTAGAACACGCTGTACGGGAACACTTCGACGCCGCCGGTTTCATTGTTTTTCATCAGGTTACTGTTGATCATGTCCGTAATGTTCGCGGATACGGCTCTAGCGGCCCTCATCGATTCGTAATAATCGGCGGACGATTTCAAAATTGTATGATAAGCCATGAAGTAGGACGCCCCGACCTGCGAGAGGCCCGTTTTCGGATCGGTTGCATAATTCACACCGTGACCGTAAGCGGCGTGTCCTGCTTTCGCACAGGTATCGTCTGGGTTGTCTTGCAAGAAGTACGACACGTACTTCTCGAATTCGGTCGTCGCTGGTCGGCCGTTTACCATACTGATGTTACACGAGGCACACCGATTCGAGAACTCTGAAACCCGTTACAAGGTGAAATAAATATAGACGGCCCAGGCACCTCGAAACATTTAGCAAACAATTTGCAACAAAAATATTCCCATACCCGAGTGTGGACAGAACGAATTGTTCGCGACGAAATATTTACAACAAGTAGGCAATTGGGTCCAGTCGATGTAATCGTCTAACCACGACGATGCGGGTTTCGCTATATACGTCCTAAAAACATCAAATTGCAACGATTACATCAGCTACTCCTGCACAATTTACGCGGTAACTTGTTTTCAACAGTGTTTACCTGTTGGACTGCTTCGACGCTATAAATATTTGCGTGGACACCGAATCGCTGTTGCAGTATTGACCGCCGCACACGAGATTCTGGTGCCACGGATCGGAATAGTTTAGGCCGTCCTTCACAACGAAGTACATCGGTGGACCAATCGATAAATAGCTATTCAAAAACTGGAAAGAAAAGGAAACGGTTGAGTTCTCCTTTTTACCGCATCCAGTATCGCCGATATCGATACATACTTTGAAATATTTTAGAACGAAACTGTCTTCAGGCATGGACAGTTCTTGGTCCAGACCGATCTCGATGTGCGGGACTACAGCTATGCTCGAACAGAGCCAGCCGAAAAAGACCAGCATGACAAACGCGCGCACCCATTTCTTCAACAACAACGGGACGTAGGCTACTTTGAAGATTTTATACAAGATTCCGTTTATCGCTTCCTCGCCGTTGTCTTTCTTCGAACCGTGCATGAAGCAACACACGTCCAGCCTGTTGTTCTACAATTCGAAGGAATTAAGATAAGAGAACTATCGCCGTGACACGCGCACACGTGTCAGCAATAATTAATCGCAATACGTACTGCTTGGCGAATAGTGTCCAAGGCTAATAAACTGACGAAGCACGTTACTTGCAGCACAAAGTCTACCAATAACGCCATGCCGGCATAAAGAGCGAAAGCTCTGACCGCGGGCATGTCGGACAACCCGCCTGCAAAAAAACATGTTCATGTTTCGATAACTATGTCTCCTTTGATCCTTCATACATTGTATGGTCGGTCACATAATTGATGGCACACATTTTAAATCGAAATAACCTTTTTATAAGTGTACCAAACGACTTATTACTCGTAAACCAATTGGCCAATTTTTTTAGGAAAAATTTAAGAAAAAGAAAGGGATGATCCTTCCAGCTGGGCAGAAAAGCTAAAGTCGTTCGGTCCATTTCTAAAAAAATTATTCTGATTTAAAGTGTGTGCCGTTAGTTAATGCGACTGACTGTATAATGGTTTGACGCGCACCAAGGAAGAAGCAACAGCTCTCGGACACGCTGGTCAGTAGCATGCTCGGCCCTACTTGGCCAAGGGTACGACCAATGTGCTCCGGTATCGACTCGTTTGGTCGGCGACCTTCTCTTTGATGGGTCTGGACTAGAATGAAAATGTTGTCGACGCCCACGGCAAGGACGAGGAACGGTATGACTTCAATAATAATGAGCGTGGCGGGAATGCCGACGAAGCCAAACAAACCCACGGAACAGACGACAGAAGCCAACACGATCAACACGCCGCCGAGGCCGAGAGTAATTTTAGAGTCGATCTAAAATTAAGGTTCGAATGTAAACAGTGGATGTTGCATGCGAGCTTTGCTCCGCGTCTTGGGGGAAAGCCACGGTTGTGTTTCCGCTTGTCACGACGCTTACCAGAAGCCGACTGCAGCTCTTCATCTGACCCAGCGAAATCGCAATGTACGCGAACATGATCACGTACGAAACAAGGATGGTTAGAACGTCGGACTGTGACTCGCGGTTCAACTCGTCCTCGATCGACCGTTCAGAGGTGAACGCGATGTCCATGAAATCCGGCTTCTCCGTTGCTGTCCAATTTTTCATGAACTCGACGTAACTGGAATCGTCAACGACGTTCAAAATGCTTCACTATTCTTCTTCTCTTCGTCGACGCGTCAACTTGACCACTCACCTCTTTTCCCACTCCATGGCAGGACCAAGTTTCGACTTGTCATGATAATTATTCACCAACAGCGTCAAAATGATGGCTGTCGCCTTCTCGTACGAGGGATTGTGAAGATCTTGACCTGGTTTCAAGAAACCTCCCACCGCGATCGCTGGCTCTACTGGACCACCATACGGCGCCAGACACTCCGGATTGTACGCGTTTCTATCAGTAAAACAGAAGGTAATAAATGCTAATTTTCCACAAAATTACACGATATTTACAGTAGGTACTCGCGCTCGTTGCATGAACAGTCAAACGCTGGAAATAATGCAAGAGTATATCGAAATTCACTTTTGATATAAAGTCATTAAATCCGCAGTCTATTCCCCACCTTGGACGAACAAAATGCAAAGAACGAGGTTCACGTAAAGGCCGGAAATTTTATGGGAAGTACAATGAGCGAGAACCTACTGTACTTCCTTCGTTAGCAGCCTACTTACTGAGAACAAACTCTGAAATGGTCCAGGTAATTTACGGTATAATTGTTCTCGTTGGAAGTCGAGTTGAAGTTCGACATACTGTCTTGATAGTATCCCCATATGCTTTGAACGACGCATTGCGAGACCGTTGGAGGTCCTGTGAAAGGACCAGTCAACGGGGCGAAACAAATGTCTGCTAGGGTGTAATTGTTCGGAGTGATAAGCTGCTTGATCTTCTCTTGGAGCTGATAAACTGTCCTCAAGAAGGTGTCGTTGAACACTGGGCCAAACGTTATTGGACCGTTTGACGTCTCGTGGACGATCTGGAGAAATGTATAAGCATACGTAAATTTAACGAGAGTACACGCCTATCCCCTGATTTATATGATTTTCAAAGTAACGGATTTTTAAAAACAAAAATTGACTTCATCCACTAATTCATCGACCGTCGAACCAGAATCGCCTCACTATCGAATGATGAAAGCGATATCCTACCAACTGAGAAGAAAAGATTAATAATCTACGATAGTGATGATAGTAATTAAACCTTTGGACTCATTTCTTATAAATCTTGTATTTCTATGAAATAGATTATATATAGCTGTATGTATTTGTTACTTCATAAATGGACTGACATTTTTTGTTTTTCATTTGTATTTTACGTTGAAATAAATGAACATGCGTGTTGCACTTACATTGGGCAAGCCCTTCGACGTTAGTATGATCTGTTCGTTTCTATAGAATGGTTCAAAGTGTTGATCAAAGTATTCCCTTTCGACTCGCGAGCGTGACTGGGGCGCAGCCCACAATTCCACGGGATCGGTGGTTACATGAATGTATTTTATACCGTGTCCCATGGCAACGATAAATAGGAAACCAACGAACAACACGAACCACGGTCGCGAAGCACACGCTGCGAAAAGAGAATCGAAGAATTTCTATAGTAAGATGAAACCATGGAAGAGTGTCTGATAACAGGAAATGCTGATGATCCCCCGTACCTGTGCCCCACCAGCAGAAGAATTCTGCCAGCAGTTTATCGGTGCCTGCGCCCAATCTTTCGATAAAGGTGGATTGTTGTTCGTCGTCGAATCCGCTCGGCAAGTCATCTGCAGATATCACACCTATAAAAGTGTCTGTGTTACGAACGGAGAAGTATATGAACATGACCAGAACGTGCTGCGGCAAATATGAGACAAACATTATAGAAAGTGTGCGCTGTGAACACATACATCAAGCGTTGTACACAAAAGAGTAAATTTAAAGAATCGTCCTGGTAACACGAGAAAGAGAGAGACACTGAGACAGAGAGAGAGAAAGAAAAAGAAAGAGAGCGGCAGCAAAAAACGATATCGAAGCAACACAAAAACTTTAGGAACGAAGCGATCGTTCTCTCTAAACACAGACAACAACTAGAACCGTAACTCTGGTATAGATAATATCTACGGTTTACAAATTTTTCATTAAGCTTCACAAGTTTGGATCATAGTATTGTGCTATGCGTGCTTACGTAAGAGAATACAAAACATTAACGGTGCGAAATGAAACATTAATGAAGTCATGATCACAGAAATGTCACACACTAAAAAGAAAATGCTTTTGCACGTTCTTAGAAGAAATATATTAATCATGATAACGGTTTTTTGAACGAGTCGATTGCAGCATGTATAATCTATTACCGAAATGACACACGGATTATACACTCATTGTTTTTTTTTTCATCGTTAAGATATAATGCTTGCATCGTGATTTACTGCACACGATTCGAGATGCATCGAGAGTCCTGAAAATGTATAAAGGTTTCGTGGTGAGAGTGTGAGGTACACTGTTCATGCTGCACAGAGAAGAAAACGATACGTGATACGAATAAGCAAAGCTGACACGAGACTGATCAAGCATGAGGGAATGCTGACTACGCAAAGTAATAGTTTAGGGGCAAGCAGAAGTCCATATATTGAAGATACACTTGGTAGGAACCTACTGGAACGCTTAGATTGTAGTGGGCTGTCTTCCTGGTCTGCGGCGAGAGCAATACGAGCACCATCTCCTGGGTGGTGTAACCCTGCGGCTAGGCGTCTACCCACCTGCCTTCCTACCTCCTCCCCTCGTGCGACTATACATATATATGCACACCATAGATACAACTGATGGTATTAGATCAAAGTCTTCTTCGAGGATTTTTAAACGCGGTTATGCAAACAGAAACTGTACACGGTTAATATTCTCCCTGATACTCAAGGATCGTTAAGGATGGAACCGAAACTATTGCTTCTTAGAGGGAGAAATTTTATAGTCATTGTATACCTATGTATTCTCCAATGGCTATCGAGAACAAAATAGGATTTTATTTTGATTTAAAGAAAATTCTCTGTTCGATAAGACTCTGTTCTCTGAAAAGACTCTGTTCGATATGTTCATCGCGAGTCCGACTCAATGTTATAGTGCAAATGGTTAAAAGGGTGAACACAGCCCTTCATGTTAGGGATGGAAAGAAAGAAAACTTTTTCAGTAGCCACCATTTTGAGAACTAGAGGGTGCAGACCAAAAAACTTGTTGCAAAAATACATGATTTTCGATCACAATGTAAAAAAGAATCTTGTTGTTCCACAGGGTTCCGTCCTTAATGACCACTACAACGCAGTCGTTCGTAACTCGCAATAATTACGGGTAATTGGATCGGTTAATCTCTCAAAAATACGTTCGTCGAACCACGACGGTGCAGGGTTCGTGAAATTAATTCTTCAACCACAACCAAACGATAGAATAAAAAGGGTAACACAACAGTAAAAAAAAATAAACCATCCTGTAACCAAGGCGGTAAAAATCAATGGCACGGATCAGTAATTTGTATTATTGAAACTGTGTCCGGGTCGAAAATTAGTCACCGATGGCGAAATAAAAAAAAAAAATATGCAAATCATTGATTCAATCAAATATGGCGTAAAGGTCGAAGGAAAAAAGTGTTGCACACGTGTACGGTATAGTGAAATTTAGCAGTTTCCTTGTACCAAAAAAAAAAAGATGTAGAAAATCTCCTGAGTAGGCGCTTACAGATTCAAGTTTCTTACCAATCTGTTTCCTATTACTGAAGCACACTATCGAAAGGATGAAGAGGACCGAACCACAGACATAGACAATGATCATTGTCACTGCGTAACCATCGTAGCCGAAAATGGTGAAGGGGTTTGGCAGAGGAGGCATCGGCGGCGGTACCGGGCAGCTCTCCTCGCAGTCCACGCAACTGCAGGCTGGTGTGTTTTTCTAAAATCAGACTTTGCTATTTACTCTGAAATTATATTATTCCGCCTATGATCTTTTTTACCAGGGGTTGTAGTTATGAAAACGCGAAATTAGTGTCAGTCAGCGCAATTACGACAATTCGCACCGGTAATTAACGTGCGCGTGCCGAAGGAAAAAGGTGTTCGACTGACCAACTTAGATATATTTGTGATTAATTAACATTCGTATCCCTGTTAAACACTTACGTTCAACGGCTTGTTGCAAGGTGTGATTTTAGGATCCACAGGTGTAAACGAACTGACCGGAGTGTCGGTGTTTATGTACGTTATTTGGAAAGGTACGTAATTATTGTTCTCCGCGTCGCCCATGTAATGGAACCACTTCAATGGTGTGCATCTGCTGGCACCCCATTCTCCGCACATTATATCCATGGCTAATTGTCCCGTACTGGGTACCGATACTCTGCTGCAAGATTTAAACGTGCCCTCCAGATATTTATTTGTTATGTAAACGTCTATCCTATTAATATAGTCAACACCTAGGAGGAAAAGTAATGTTCCGGTTAGTTCTTGCACACTGAAGAATCATGACGATGTATAAGAAACCTGTGTAATCACCTTTATCATTTAGAATCTCTGTAACATTAATGAATGAACTCTGGTTCGGACTACAAGTGAATTCACAAAAATGCTTTACTAAATTGTCTAAGCAGCTAGGACATCTGCTTATAAAATTCGCTGCTAATTTAATATTAGCATCCATGGTTTCCAGTTGAGTTGTATTACAACAGGTTCTGATTCCATTTCCAGAATCCTGGACTAAATGTGGGCAATTCTTAGCGAGCAACTTCTGCCCATCGAAATCCAGTAGTTTCGGTGGTCCACTGTACGGACAATTCTTTTTATGCATAAATAGGTCTGTGAAACACTCTCCGTACCAGACACACTGGCCCTCGTCGGCTGCGGACACCTGTTATTAGAAATAAAAGAAACGTTATGGCAACTAATTACGAATAAAACATTAAGTAGATCAGTTTATAGTCGAAATAAGGGATAAAGGTTTATTGCTGTTTCAATTATAGAATCTCTGGGCAATATGAATCACTGCCCAGCATTACGAGACAGAACGGATAAAGAATGGAGCATTACTTATTGTTGAGTCATTTAATGCGAGCATGGGAGATTGATATTAAATGAACTCATTGCTATAAATTAAATTAATCATCTTTGTCTCGAGGGTACAAAGGATAACAGGCTCTATCGTATCTGTCTCATTGAACTTTGTACACGTGCGATCCTGCTTAAAATTCGTCCAATAGAACAATTAAAAAATACTCGCTATGTTCGAGCGTGGTCGAAAATAAACCTTGACTCATTTTTTGGAAGATATTCGCGATCGACGTGATTTTCGTCCCAACTTCGTTCGCTTTATTTTTGTGTTTTTTTTTTTTCACGAATTATCAACGTTCTTGTGACTCAGAAAACATTCTAAAATTATAGCGATAAATCGACCGCGGCGAGCGTAAACAGAAAGTGAGCAACGCGAATCCAGGAACTGACGAGCCGAGCGCACAAAGATACCAAAGGAAATTCCAAGGATTCTTTTCCGCGGCGGCAATCGACATTATTAAGAAACGCTTATGGTAATCTCTGTTGACCTCGCCCGGGACAAATAGAGCTTAACCCACTACCACGTGTGACTTTTAAGTCACACACATATACATCGACGCTTTTTCTGTCAAAAATTAATATAACACCTTATCGGTGTACCACGTACTCGGAAAGTTTGTTTACGATTCACGGTTTCCCTTTCTTCACACCATCTACATATTCCTAAAAAATTCTTTCAAGCGAACGAAATACTAATCAGCTTGTTTATTCAAATCGAACAGTTAAGAAACCGACAATATAACATGTGATAGTTTTTATTTTACCGTATAACTTTTTTTTTTAGTATTCTATTATTTTTCGTAATTTAATCAAACCCCTCTAAATTTTTTGTAAATCGCTACAAATATTGTTTACAATTATAATTAAATCTTTTAAATCTTTAATAAACAATACAATAGCAAATACACGCTAAATAAAATTTGCTATTACGAGGTGATGTTATCGGTTTGTTATTTAGTGGAGTTGAGAATAAAAAGGGTAATCAGTTCTTCATCTTCTTGACAAAAATGATGACCAATAAATATTCTGGCTAAAATGAAAGGTGAAATGAAATTTGTTTATAAATGTACAATTTCGGAGGGAAAATTGGCCGATTTTCGCATGGATCTATGGATTCTTGGTTGTTGTTGTGTAGACGTTCCCGATTGACTGTAAGTCTAACAATAAGTTTCTATCGGCGGTTTGACGTTCGCGGATCTCGCGTCGTAGAATTGTTCCGTCGCCGCGAAAGGGAAATTGGGTTAGAGAGGAAGCTAAGTAGAAGCGGTATCGGCCGGTGCCTCCCTTCGCCGGGATAAGGCAAAGGTATAATTAAATTTAATAGAGTTCTTCGGTCGGAAGCGGCGACAGTGGGACGCGTCAACGGCGGCGATAGGCTTTCACGAGGATCGGCCGAGGTGACGTCACGAGAGTGCGAGACGTTTCACGACGCGAGAGGGTGTGGTGTGCGCGTCCGTATTCGCGTGTGTATTCGGGGACCGTCGGGATCGAATACGAAAAATGGTATCGCGATGGACGCACAACGTAAAATATCCGTGTTACAAAAGAGAAAGTACTTACGGCCGCGACGAGCCAACAAACGCTCAGCGCCAACAGCATTCTCTGCACACGCGACATACTGGCTTCTGTCAAAGTCCTACTATGACCTCGAGGCGACACATCGAACCAACGCATAGCGCGCTAACAAACGACGCTGATCGGCAGGACAGGTTCCTCGTTCGACGTTTCCTCGCTTCTATCCCGGATCCAATGTTATTGATTCCTATTGTTGCTCATTGCATGCACACGTGAGCGACGTATTCCGCCGAGGTTTTCTTCTTCACCGTCAACCAACAACACACGAGAGCAACGAACAATCGTGCTTCATCCACCGACTGGCATTCCGTACTGAGAAGCGACGCGCACCGCGCGCACCTTCGCAAAGCGTCGAATATGATTCAGTGCCGTTCGGATGTCCTCGGCTGTGCTCGTCGCCGACTCGGGTCTCGCCCCGACTACGCAAGCGCTTTTTACCGGGAACCTGAAACCCAGGGACCCATCACGATTCATCATGCAATGATTCCGTCGAATTTTAACGGCTTGTCGAACCTCGATAAGCACATTTGTTTTACACACGTACATAACACGTTATAACCGCTAACGTTAATTGCTCCGATTAACCTTTACATGGCGGATCATCTTTACAACTACCGTCTACGTTCAAGACTATTAATTTCTTTTTTTTTTTTTTTTCGAACAGTCTAACGTTTCGTAGAAAATTGAATATGTAAATTAAACGAAGCGCATATCTTTTATAGATGGGTATTGCCAGTCCGAATAGATCCTGTATTCATTAACCGCTATAAAATGTACCGTTCGAGATGACTCATCGATCCCATTGATGATTAAACTAGTGTTAGTTTAATCGGCAATCGTTGCATTTAACTGATCGAATAATTTCAACGATTAATTTTTTTTTTAATCGTAAACATTTAGCCGATTTAATTAGAAGTTTTAATTCAAGATTTAACCGAACCTCTCCCATGTACGAGTAGACCTACACACAGCCATAATTGTACTTTTTCCTATCAGTCAATTAATCAATCCCTACCCCATTAAACCAATGTAATAAGTATTACCATTCGCTCTTAACGCGTTGCGTCGCACGGAGTTGCATAATTCTTCGTAGGATACATCGCAACGTGTCAGGGCCTCTTTATTTCCAGATTTCGAAGGATCTGAAATTTGGTAGCCGACTATCTCTCGAACGATCTGGAACAGAACAACGAAACGCAACCGGTCGAGATTTAAAATTCAAATTCAAAAAGAATGTCCTACGCACTATTATCCGAAATGAATTTAACCTCTTCGAGGAAACGGAACATGTACAGGGTGTATCTTTTAAGATCAACCACCGTTTAAATATTTCCTTTGAACCGTCCGATTAAAATCATTTCCGACATTTCTAAAAATTCTGCTCTAAAGAGGTCTACGATCATAATCGATACCAGCGATTAGACGATACGGTTTTGAGAAATCGAACGATAATTATCTATGATTCCAATCGTTCGACTTATCGATGCGGGCGCCCGTCACGCCACATTGGTATACACACGTAACTGACGTATTTCGCATGCTTGTTCTTCGGCTTATCTCGCTCGAGCTGAGTCATTTTGTTAGTACCAGGTGAATCTAAATGGGATTTATCTCCGAAGCCGGCTAACGCGAACAAATATTATCACACGATAGCGATGACGATTGTTTCCTTTTTCTCGCCGGTCGCTCGAGTGTCGAGACGGCTCGCAGGTGTGCAGGTTTCGATGAAATACTCGAATCGATAACGAGACGTAGGACCGCCACCATTAACGGCCGTCTATAATTACAATAATTGTCGGTGTTGCGCAATACGTGGCGCTGTTTGCATACACCCCGGATTTCATAATCGAACATGACACCAATGACTCTAGATTTCTTTTTTCTTCCGGATGGATCGGCATACGAGACACAGCAATGCATTAAAATTCGAATGTATTCCAGCCTTGGCGGCAAGATGCTTTTCCAATCTTGCCCGTGGATCTATGCGTCGCGACGCGACGCGACGAGCCCGCGTCATTGATTTTCCGACTATATAAAACGATCATTTCCGTTTTATTTTCGAGCCGCCGACCGACGCTGGCCCCGCAACAGCCAGTTATTCCTCTATTGTCATTATATCCTTTATCCCCCAATTATTTAGCGAAAATTATCGGCATCGAGCGACCTTGCATCCCGGTCAATGAGCTTGCGCAAAGATAACCAACTGTAATCGTCGACGTTGATATTATCGTACTGCGTTTGTTGTATTTATTGTCCGTTCAACTTAACCTGTCGTCTGCGATACGTTTCAGTCAGGAACATTTGCGTAATACAAACAGTCCGCGATAAACTATGAAATTAAAAAATTGAGTAATTAAATGTGCAGATGCACAGACACGAATGTGTTCTGCGAATAAACAGGTTATCAACCAGGCAAAACAACAATGTTGATAGTTTCAGCACGTGATGGCCTACTGATTGGTCTACTTTGTATTGGATAGGGCCGCACATGTTGTGCAAGCTCCCTGTGTTTGGCTTGAATTTTCCATCGAACATAATATAACGTATCTTAACCTGTACGCGCGGTAAGATAACGACTCCAATAAAACCTGTCACTCGTATTTTTCCGCGATTACAATAGAATCATTAGACGGGGTAACTAAAAAAAAGTCTTCTATCTCTATAAATTGTACCGGTGCGTAAATGTCTGCTAGGTGTGACGTAATCGTTGCCCTAGGCATTGAAATCGTTCAAGGTCCCCGAAAAACCTTTACACGACGAATAATGAAACCAATGTTATCAGAAGAGAACACATGTCTGTCGGAGTCTGCATGGAAATCGAGAAACAGGGAAAATTAACCGAGATTGACGAGTAGTTTGATCATGCACACGCGTAAACTAGGTCACGGTCACGAACCAGACTATCCGGGTGTTCATTTTATTAGTCACAGGAAACGTTAAAATGTTTGCAAGATAAGACAATGACGAGGCAGGACGAAAGATAAAGCAAGCATGATCAAACGCATGTCATTAATCAGAATATTCATTGTGGAACGATAGGAGTTGCATTCGAATATAAAATTAAGTATGTTAGGTCCTAGAACGCTACTTCGCCCATTTTTCTTTTATGGTATATGCGTAATTGAGAGTGAAATAGGGTGTGTTGAATGGTGGAAAACTTGTCATGTTCAACCCTCTTAACTTTCGTTTGATTAGAACGAATAATAATAAATGTTTGTCGGAAGTCTGCGAGGAATCGAGATGGACGTACAGCGTGAATTCACGCGACGGAAAACAACGGCAATCTGGCATCCTTCAAATAAACGTTAATTTGGTCAATAAGCAGGTGGTGCGTTTTGCTCGTCCGTGTCTAGCTTCACGTAACCCGTCGCAGATCCGTGAAAGGTGCCACTTAACCTCTTCCTGTTTTGTTTTCCGCGGTTTTCGCGCGACCCAAGGAAAAGCATCACCCGTGCAATCAGTGTTAATAATTTTGATTGTCCGCGACGGTCCGAGCGTACGGAACGTGATTCGGTGAATGCGTCTTAATTACTTGTAACAGAGATCACGGTTCTTAACCCCTTCCCGTATAATAACGAGTGGGACTTCGAGATTTCAAACGGGCTCCGCTAAATACGAATGTTATTCCTTACCTTTTAGGTTGAAATAGATGTCTATTCTCTCGTAATCAACATTCGAGCATCAAAATAAACGTAGGTATGGAATAAATATATATATATTTTCTTTTCCTTCTAGGAACTTATTAAGAACAAAGAAGATCTATCGTAGCCGCGAAGAAAATTGTACGGTCAAGGGGTTAATTGCCAGTCCCCTCGGTAATTACCGCGAACGAGATATATTTTTGTAAAGCGAAGGAGAAAGTGGAGTCGCGCGGATGGACGAGTAAAGTAATAAACGATTTTTCTTCGAATAATGAATCGCTCAAAGCCGATCGAACCGACATCTAACAGCGGCCCGTGCAACTGTCACGAAGATAAACATAGTGCCAAAGATTCCCGATAAATCGAGTGACGAACGAAACGCAGAAGCGCCGGCAGCGGGAAGGTTTGCTCGTACAAGTTTTCATCGGTCACCTTCAGATCCGGGCAAACATTTCTTGCGGAGAACTAATCGCGCATCGATGAAACTGTATTCCTTGCCTTTACGCTGCCTTCAGCGAGTTCTCGTAAGTATTTTCACCTTCCGTGAAGGACGTCACCACCACAGCTGATGCGTTTCGTTCCTTGCGCACACTAGGTGGCGACACTTTACAGGAAATCCGTTTATATCTAATACCGCAGACAAGGCAGGCACGCACAGGTATCATAGATTCGGATTTGAACGAGTAACATTAATCCGTTGATACCAGTCGTCTCCTTTCGCGTAAATTCAGATACAAATTTCAATGGTATATTTCATTTAGAGCGCCAGGGATACCTATTTTTTGAGACGTCGGTATTTCAGATCATACGACACGGAACCCCATAAGGTGATCGGTCTACTTCTATGCCTTGTCTGTGGTTGTATTCAAACGATGCCGGTTAACCGGAAAATCCGAAAACCTTAAATTCCCAAAACGAAATTAGAAAGGCTTTCTCGGAAAATTCGAAACCGATTGACCCGTTTCCCTTGCAGCTCTCACTGTAACATTGCAATTAAACATTTCTTCTTTGCTGACGAAGCCGGTAGAATCGCAACGGGGCCTGAACGCGAGCACGCTCGAGTACCTGAAACCAGAAGTGGTCCTCAGCGAGCAGAGTCGAAGGTCGTTCATCGAGAAGTTCAAAGCTCGCGATACTACAAAGGATTTGGAGAAGAAAGTAAACCGGGCCGCTGTTCTAGTACCATTATGCAAGCACGAGGGCGAGCTGGGTTTCCTGTATACTCTGAGGTCCACAAGACTGACCTCGAATCGGGGCCAGGTCTCGTTCCCTGGTGGCATGTACGACGATAACGATCGTAACCTCGAGGAGACCGCGATTCGCGAGACTTGGGAAGAGCTCCATATTCCGAGAGAGAAGATCGACGTCTGGACTTCCGGTAACATGATCAACAAGAAGGACCTTCACGTGCTGCCCGTGTTTGGGTACATCGGCGAAGTCGATCCTAAAATGCTTCAGATCAATACTAACGAGGTGGAGGAGGCTTTCTTTCTCAGCCTGAAGAACCTATGCGACCTATCCCAATGTCGACATACGCAATTTCGAAACAATTATACTATGCCGGCTTATTTGGGCGGAAAACACCGTGTGTGGGGTTTCACCGCAATAGTCACACACCTGGTTCTAAACGTTCTCGTACCTGACGCATATCAACACAAACTTGTGTTTGTACGACCAGTTCTCCCAAAAAGCAAGGACAAGATCAAGGACAATGTTCGTCCGTCGTGAAATTCTGTACCGAATAATTGTACTTTGCTCTTTGCCTGCCCCATGACCATTGTAACCGATTGTATAAAGAATTAACGAAATTGTTATCACTTTCTTTCTTTTCAAAATGCATGTACCACTGTCTATGAAAACTTGCCCTGAGATTACAAAATCAAAAAAATGGAGAGTACCTTATGTCCACTAATATTTCAAACAAGCGTAGAAATAGATCCTCGGAGAATTACTATGGAAAGCATCCCGTATGATATCACATAATATTTGCGGAAAGGAACTGTCTTTATGGAACACTTTCACAACAACTGCGTTGCATTGTACATAGACAACGGTTCTCTATTGGAAATTCGAGAAGTAGAACGTGTTCGTGGCGCCATTCACGATGGAATGACTAAGCTACAAATTGGGAGCAATTCTAGAAAAATAAATTTCATTTCTAATCCAGTGACATCCGCGTAAATTGAAAATTCTCAAGATATGTAAATTTTCCTGTGGCACATTATCAACCACTGTTGAACCACACAGGTATAAAAGCACAGTGGAGGTATAGGAGTGGACCAATCATATGGGGTTTCGTGTCTCACGATCTGAAATACCGACATCGTTAACAACTAGATCGCTTACGCCCTCTACGCTGACGAACGATAAATGTTGCAACTGGATCCACGAGAAGCTTAGACCATGTACCTATAATAAATGGAGGGACCTCCGATCGGAGGAATGACAAACCAGCTCACGAGAGCCAAGCTAATAAACCCGCACACGAGTGCGGCCTAACCAACAAGAATTCAACAAGAGTAGAAGAAGTCAGAACTTCAAAATACTAACTAAATTGGGAACGCAACGACCTAAAGGAGCTTCGGGACCAACCGGGGTCGCCAATACCCGCGGACTCACCCACGGGCCCCACCCGTAAGTGAGCCCCTGAGGGACCTCCGATCGGAGGAATACCAATTTTAAGAAAAGGAACTTTTGAAAAGCTTAGAAGCAAATTTCAATTAGAAATCCAGAAAGTTGATGAAACAAAAACTCTGTGTTTCGGTTAATAATTGAAAGGAGCTGCCAAGAAGGTGAAGGTGGGCCAAGGGTAAACAAGGAAAGCATGAGGGAAAGCAGGAAGGACCCTTGGCCCACCCCGAGCAAGCATAAAGTAAATTCAGACACAATTCAATTAAATATACAAATTTTTATTATTAGTAAGTCTTCAATTCTATTCCACAATGTTATCGTAAATTATAATTGTGCAGCTATTAGCTCGATATTATTCTCTATTTGTAACATAATAGAAGATCTAATAAATAGAGAATATTACCGATTGCCCAGGTCTCACCACGAGGAGGTTGCTGCACACAAGACCCGAAAGGAAGCCAGAAGGAATTCAATACGCTTCCTTCTGACTCCCTTTCTTACAACGACGGTTTTGAGTCTTACAAACTAAATTTCGCATCGTGTGTCGAGTAATTATTGCGGTGAAAAAGTTGTGAATTGGAGAAGAAGTCTCCGATTCACGGGAGTTCAAAAACGAATCAGGCAGAAGGCTTTGATTCCTTCAAAGAGAGAAACAAAACCGAACCAGAGGAGAAGGCTCTGAATCGAGGGTGACGCGACGCGTACAATGCTTGCAGAACCAACTCCAGCCAGCACCGATACCCGACGTGTCCTCACGAAGAGCGATGGCCGAGAGAAGCGTTCAAACGATACCCTAAGTTTCCCCCACCCACCTGTCGCCAGGCAACGACTAGCGTTGAGGCGACTCGGGTGGACTTACGGCAGGGAGGATTTTACACGAGTGAACAGGTCTCTCGACCATCCCTCTCAATGGATCTACGCCGAGCACCGGTACCAACCGGTCTGGTACATACAAGCAAGGCCGACACAGCAGAAGGCTGTGTCGAAGTCAAAAATCGAGCCGAGCAAAGTCAAGTTGGGGCAAAAATTACTCGACATGTATACAATACTAACAAACAAGCTTAATAACTAACGCACGAACTTAAGTCGAGCAATTATTGTGAGCAAAAGAAAAGAACTAAATCTAACAAGTCTCTGAATAATGACAGAGAAAATAAAAATGGAGCACAAGGCTCAGATTTACGAAAAACAAAAATGAAAGAAGCGAACCAGAGCAGAAGGCTCTGGTTCGAAGGTGACGCTACCAACTGGTCACAGCAGAAGACTGTGACCGAAAGCAACAAGCGAAACTAACAAAGTGAATCTAACACAATAATTGCTCGACAACTAATACTAACTTATGAATAATGTGAGGTCTTCTTAATATTCGTTGTCTTCGTTCGACAATGAACAAGCTCAACTGTTGTAATTTAACTGAAACAGACTAATGATAATTAGGCACAAAATCGAGGAACTCCGAAGTAATTGAAGAAGAAACGATGACCCCGTACACGAGTACGGCCTACCTAATATGCTCAAGAGTGCAAATCTAACCAGCTCACGAGAGCCAAACTAACCCCGTACACAAGTACGGCCTAACCAACAAGAAACTAAGAAGAGTAGATGAAGTCAGAACTTCAATCTACTGAGGTGGCGCTTCGGGTCGCCCCGGGTACGCCAATACCCGTACTCACCCACAGCAGTGAGCCCCTGAGGGACCTCCGTTCGGAGGAATACCAATTTTAAACCACATACATAAATTTTACAAGAGGGACTTTTGAAAGTTTAGGAGTAAATATTCGATCGGAAAGATGAACAATTCCAATCAAAAATAAATCTAACGAAATTGGGACGCAACGACCTACAAGCTAGGGTTGCCCCGGGTTCGCCAATACCCGTACTCACCCACGGTCATTTCCGTGAGTGAGCCCCTGAGGGACCTCCGATCGGAGGAATACCAATTTTATGTTAAAAACATAATATAATATAATATAATTTCGGAATATCAATTTTATGTCAAAAATATAATATAATATAATTTCAAGAAGAGGAATTTGTGAAAAATTCCGAATTAAATTAGAAAATTTCCAAATTCGAATTAAAAATACATAAATAATAATTGACAGCGTTCGTTGAATGAACACGCATTCCAAAACAGAAAATTTATATTTGTGTTGTTACTTACCAGCTACTGAAAATTGACCAAGGTGAGCGGAGACCGCTTCCAGGAACCGCTGGCCGACCCCGAGCCAGCTGAAGGTGGACCAAGGTAGGCCAGTGATGTCCATTGCAGCTCTGGAGAGTCCCTGGTCAACTCGAAGGTAGGCGGGAGTAGGCCAGGGTAGCTCTGGAGAACCTCTGGTCAACTCCAAGGTCCTTCGCCCTTCTGGTCCCGGAGCACTTCCGCACCCTCCTGAGTGCGCACCTCGACTGACGGACTGAGCGCGACCGCCGAGATCAGGTGCGCGGCGCGCGGTGCGCAATTCCCTCACCACAAGTTAACTTCGCTAGATTTCGATCGCCGCGATAGTAATTATTGATAAATTTGTTATTTCTAGCTGCTTAATGTTTATAACAATTTCTTTCGGTAATGGTATCAACAAGCACTCCCTTGACCATCTTGCCATCTAATTTTTTAGTAAAAATACCTAGTAGAACTCGAGATACAGAGTAACTTTTGTACCATGAACATTCGCACGCATTAATTTATCGAACACAATTCACTGATACATTTATTATTTCTGGCTGTTTAATGTTTATAACAATTGCTTTCGCCAATGATGTCGACAAGCACTCCCTTGACCATATTGCTATCTAATTATTTAGTAAAAATAAATTATAGAAACCGGGATATAGAATAACTTTTAAGCCATGAATATTCGCACGCATTAATTTATCGTACGAAATTCGCTGTTAAATTTATTATTTCTGACTGTTTAATGTTTATAAATATTCCTTTCGCCAATGATGTCGACACGCACTCACTTGACCATCTTGCCATTAAATTATTTAGTAAAAATAAATTATAGAACTCGAAATACAGAATAACATTTAATTCATGAATATTCACACGCATTAATTTATCGTACCGGTAACTCCGGTAACGCAAAAACCATTTCGGGCCACCACAGTTCTTATGTGGATTACCGAGCAAAAAGTTTATGGCATCCATACAAGAACTGCCTCGGCGCGACCGTGTCCCGGTGTTGGCAATAGCTCAGCCGGTCGAGCTCCAGACCGGCCCCGGGGGAACGAACGCAGACGTAAACCTTTTGTTTACGTCTGTTGTCATACTTGTCGCGTGGGCCATCGTTTCCCATATTCCAAAATATCAAATCCGCTGCCCGTCGTCCGTGACTCGCTTGATCTACCACCTTATCATCTCGCCGTTTGTATAAACCTCACCTTCTGTTATAATATATTATTTCATACCATACAGTCCACGCTTACTCTCTGTCCTTCCCTATCGCAACTTCCATACCTTCTTCCGTGGCTATAGTTTCAAACAAATGTTTATAACAATTCCTTTCGCCAATGATTTCTACAAGCACTTCCTTGACTATCTTGCCATCTAATGTTTGAGCAAAAATAATTAATAGAACTTAATTAATATTTCTGGCTGTGTAAAGTTTATAACAACTTCTTTTTCCAGTGATGCCGACAATCACTCATCGACAGTAAAGGTAAATAATAGAATTCAAGATACAAAATAACTTGTAAACCATGAACATTCTCACGATATTTCATCAGAGAGGAATATTTCATGTCGAGCGACACGAAACAGCATAAGATCAGATGACTGAATTGGCCTATTCCTACATCTGGTCTGTGATATTAGTTCCACAATATTAGTTCCGACCGATACGGTAGGATGTGATACAAAATGGCTCTAGAACCCCGCGGACGTGAGACAAAAAAATACATTGAGTGATTGGTCTACTCCTGCACCTCGTTTGTGGTATAGGAATAGTCCACTTTTAGTAGAATTCGCTACCAACGCCATTTAGCAGTACGTTCTGAATTGTTGGTAACAAAACTTGGCTAGAAGTTTGAACGTTTTGCCAATACGTGGAATGGCGTTATTTTGAGATTTTACACAGCAAATGATTCTTGCCGAAATTTGCGTTGTGTCTTATGACGAAAGCGGCAAGAATCATTCACGCCAAGTTTTTGCCAGCTGCGGCATTCGAACAGGTTCGTAGCCTTGACTTTTCTAATAAACAAATAAACTGTCGTGTAACTGCATTCATCACTGTTTTGGAGCCAACACGGCGGTAACCATGCGAATATCGTTTCGGGAAAAGCTAACAAATTTTTATTACTGGAGAAGAAGACACTGAAATGTATTTTGAACGAATTTATTTTATAATAAAATTTGTCGTTTAATTTTTCTATTGTACACCATCGAATATCGAAACTTAAGAGAGCGCTCTCATTTCGTCCGGTGACTTTCCAATTGCCGAAAGCAGTCCTTCAACTATCTATATGTATTTGGTTCGTGTTCGTTTTAAGGTAGATAAACGGTACAGTTAGACGTTGTCGGATATTTGGTTTACGTTTACGTCCGATCCAGAAGTTTCCAAGGTGTTTTAGAGGAGATTCTTGTCACATATACAGAGATCTCGATCGGCAGAGTATTACCAGTTTCTCGATTCTTCTTTGGCGATAGTAAATTTATTTCTTCAGGAACAGTGCCAAATCAACTGTTTTGCAAAATGTTCGGACTGATGGGTGGTGATCTCGACGATGATCCTTTTTTTGGGTAAGTCAAACGAAATCATTTGATCTCTACTCACTTACCACGTGCGGCCAATAATTTTCGTTGAAATATTAATCGTTTCTATCGAAACATATGCACAAATTACACGTTAACGCAGTACGTTGCAATGGTAGCGCGTAATTGCCCAGGGAAGATAACGTTTTGAATAAAAAATCATTACCAAATCGCTTTTGCAATACATTACACAAACTAATGTAATCTCTGCATATGCTAGAATGGCACGATATGTTTGTCACTTTTTTCAAAATAAAAGTACAAACAACAAAGTCTGCAAACGAATTCGTTCCCGAAAAATCATTAATGTGGAATTGATCTAGGTTTTAACAATCAAAAGGTTAAAAACGTATGTCAAATTTCATATTCGATGTTAGTTGCCATAGTAATTAGATTCTGTTTTAGTCTCCCCTCCCCTTCATTTTTTCTAAAATTATTTGATTATCTCAATTTATTCAAATTCGATGAATTATGGAAGTGTTTTGTGACAAGTAAATAAAGTGCTTTAAAATCTTTATAAATTTTTTATCACAGCTCTCAAATGAGATCCATGAGACAGATGAATGACATGATGAATTCAATATTCAATGATCCATTTGGCATGATGGGTCAGAATGCTATTACAAACGGTGGACATGCAGGCAGACACCCGCAGAGTAATCTTCAGATGATGCCGTTCGGATTTCCACCGATGCCATCGTTCAATATGAACACACTTTTCAGAGATTTTGTTAGTAATTTAATATCTTTGTATTATGTAACCATTTTCATGAGAAATGACCCTGCAATTAATTTTACTTTCATTATATTTAGGATAATGTGGCACCAGGTGGAAATTGTCATTCCTTCACTACAAGATCGGTGATGACTATGGGCAATGGTCCTGACGGTCGTCCCCAAGTGTACCAAGAAACTATGTCGACAACAACTGCACCTGGCGGAGTGAAGGAAACCAAGAAAACAGTTCATGATTCTCGCACAGGAGTCAAGAAAATGGCCATCGGTCACCACATTGGAGAGAGAGCACACATTTTGGAACAAGAGCATAATATTCACAGCGGTGAACAAGAAGAACGTCAGGAATTTATCAATCTAGATGAAGGTATCTACATCTACACATATTATATCATGAATTGACTGCAGATCTTTATGTAAAATACAAACTTTCTGTTTGAACTGCAACAAATTGGGGTGAAATGAAAATTTAATGTCTATCTCAATATGTTTAATAGGTTGAAAATAATATAACAGTATCTTTAAATTCTTCTAATGTTTTTACTACTTTAAATTACATCTACTCATTTTTCTGATAAATGCATAAAATCCACATTCTAATTATGTTTAAACGAAATTTGTTGGACAGTGTTACTACTACGGGAATTTTTTTCTTTGTAAAACTAAACTATAAATGATATTTATCAGAGGAAGCAGAGAGTTTCAATAGCGAGTGGAAAACGCGTACTCGCAATGCAGTTGGTTCCAGTTCTCATTACAGCGGCCATGGCCATAGAAGCCGCCCCGACCATAGACAACTTGCACTGCCTGATCCATCAGGAGGAAGGTTGGTCTGCTAATTTTATATTTATATATAACAAAGAAAACCTTCACAGATTGTTCATTGAAGGTAGGATTTTTTCTTGCAAAGAAAACTATGGAACAATTGAAATTAGAAAAGGAGATAATCCATTTATGCACTAGTAATGCATGCAGCATGCAAATGTAAACTATGATACAAATTTTCTCGTATAAGTAAATAGTACATCGTGTTTCGATATATATATATGTGAAAACTTCAGGACAAAAATGTCACTCGTGTACAGATAGTATTTGATTTCTTACCGCCACCGGTGAACATAAAAAATGATAGGTAATACATTTTTCACAAATATCGAGACATTACTGTACTATTATATATTTCTTAGTAAAGTGATAGCGTATTAAATATAGATGTAAATTTGTATGAAAACATCACTGACGAATTCGAATTTCAACAGTGGTTTTAAGAAATCCAGAAGACGTGCCAGTAAAAAAAAGTGATAGGAGAAACGGGATGACATCACGCTGTCACTTCTACCTCACTTCGTACATTTCCTATCAAAATTTTGTATCAAGCATTCGAATAAAGTCATGCATGACCGATATTTATTTCCGTGTCTCTCAGTTCGGTGTAGCATGTCTACTAGTTGTACTCGCTTTATTAAATTATTTTGTGATATCCTCGAAATAATAGTCGATATAATTCTGTTCTTTCGAATCTCTTGTTCGTGTAACATTTATTCTTTTTATTATTATTTGTATGTACATCATTATGATTATATAAACTATTAACCATTCCATATTGAAATTGTATACGATGAATCGAACAACGCTACTATATGTTTAGCTGCGTGAAAAGAAACGTTCAAATTATAAAAGGTACAAATAAACCGAATATAATAAATCACATAATGTTGTACTTGGTTTTCTTTTTTTACTTGCACACTATCGATACTGATTATCGGAAGTTACGATCGGCCATTTTTTGCGGTTCTTATTTTCTTTTCTGTCACTGTCGCAATTTTCTTTTTATAGTATTGATGTGCTTATTATATATGCTTTCATAGTCGATACTCTAATTCTTCGAGATGGACACCTTCTTCCAGACGTAGTATTAGACCTTCACCTACATCTAAAGCACGCACCTCTCCTCTTGCTTCGAGGTAAGTCTGAGATTCACAGTTTTGCTTAACTAATCGATTTCCAGTGAACAGTTCAATGAACGTCCATGTGTTTATATAGGGTGAATGGCATAAAACAGAACACCTAAATATTTCTGTTGCAATTGAAAATAGAAACAAGTGTCAAAGAGGTCACTTATTTGACCTCTGATAGTCATAATGTCCCCTATCGTGGAGCTCCTCTTGGGAGCAGCTGCTGTGTTACAAAGTTTAAAATATGTAATGTCAATTAAAAATCATGGGTAACCTTCAAAAGACCTTGAACATATTTCGTTTCATTCTCAATAGTAATGAAAATATTTAGGTTCTCTGTTCTATACGACTGCATAATAAAGGTGGTAATATATATTCAACGATAATTTAGGTACATGCAATTCATCGGCAAATCTTCGAGTATGCAATTGTAATGTAGTACATAGTATATGGTATCGGTACATGGTACATAGTAGTAAAGATTATGGGCTTTTATTTGCTGCATGTTTTCACTGGATAGGTCTTTTAGTTTTGCGCTGTCTAAATCTTTTACTACTTTCTTGGTATTTCTCTCGAAATATTCTTGATCGTTCTATCAATGTTGCCTCTGTGTGTACATCGGGTACAGAGGAATCGATGGCTGTATTTATCTGAGAATTTAATCGTTTATCTTACGTTACTCGTATAATGTGGCAAAAGACATGGTATGGAATATATACCATATTGTGTATTACAGGTACAGCCGCAAATATTAAATAAAGTAACACAAGTACACAATGGTGACACTTTTGCAACGTAAGTACGTTGCGATTAATTCTACGTTACTTTTTTTACTCAGCGTTGTTTAACTTACTGATGTGTGTCTACAATGTACTTTAATTAGTTGTTTTTTTTTCTCTCGAATTAAAATGTGCTACCATTTACAAGATACTTCTCGAATTTTGTTTACACATGGACTAATCACGTAACAACAGGGCAATGTCTATTTGATATTTATCCGACGACTGCACGGCAAACGATGGATACTAATTTTTACTATCGACATGTTCACAGTTCCGAAGCATCTGGTCGTAGTAGCAAGCCCCTCGCTATCACAGCTAAACCGTCATCAACGGCGGCAGCATCAACATCTGCTCCGAGTACAACGGGAAATCGAAAACGCGAACATACACCAGATGTAAAAGTTAGCAAGAAGCGTCACGCAGTATCTGATAGTAATATTTAGATTTTCTGCTAAAATCATTTATATTATATTCTGGCAACGCTGCAGAACTTCGGTAAAGCCGTCGTTTAAACGTATCCCGATCTGAACATAGAAAAGAATTGTTTATTCTATCTGTAAAACTACGTATAATCCGTGAAACGAGTATTTCATGACATTTTCTTGTATACTATACATACAATTTTAGAATACTCTGTTTTTATTTTTTTTTTCTTTTTTAGCGTGTATCGAACGATAATAATTTAATCGTTATTTGAAGTGTAATGTGTCCGTATTTACCGAGGTTCGTTGCAGTTATTTCCATTTTACACATAGACGTACTATTTCTTAGCATCTATGTGGATAACAAAGTATAACTATATGTAGAGATTCTGTGGGATACCGTATAAGGATGTTGTATGGAAAGTACGAGAGTAAGAATGGGTAAAAATTATGCTATGTTGCTTTGAACGCGTACACAAGATACACGGTCAAAGGACTGTTTCTCCGAAAGTTTAGTTCCTAAGTAAACGAAACTCCATAAAAATATTTTCCTCATGATTCGAGTAATCGTTGAAGTATTGCCTGCTAGGACTCAAAGTATTTTATCTTCGTAGACGACTTATTGTCTGTGGTTAAGTTCAAACGAAATCAATCTGTTTTTTATTTTATATATTTTTTCTTTTCGTTTTTGGCACAAACAGTATATTTAATCTGAAAAATGCGTTCTTCAAGAGTGTACTCAACAATGCCAAATATAAGAAGGAACATATTTTGGGGTAGTGTATTTATTAATAAATTAGCAACTACATGATATTGTTTCCCTTGTCACTGTTCATTTAAATACAAAAAGATGATTTAGCATAATTCGAAATCCAAACAACAATAATAATAGTAATAATAATAGTAAAAAAAGACCCGAATACGAAGATCCCTAATACAATGAGGTCTCAATGAAGATCTACATAAGCGGTAAACTAATCAAGACTAACTCGGCTCTATTTCGACAAAAACATGGAGTACCCAATAGCTTCTAAAGCTTCACACTAAATGCTAATATATGCAAATAATAATAAGAACAATTTATAAATTATGCAGAGCGTTATTAAATATCAACAAGTAAATCCCAAAAAAAAAAATTGCCAGTATATACCCTGTTAATATTTTCATCGAACCAATATTATTTCGCAAAATACAATATGCTTTTATTAAGATTTCTCTTAAAAACATCAAGCTCTATATAATAACAAGAATAAAATGAATCTTTACGATACATAGTGGTAAATCGTTAACATGGTAGTAAATAAGAGAAAAGTGAAAGTAAGAGGAAAGCCGGCTAAATGATAACACGTTTTATCTTGTTTACACCTCTCAGGGTAAATTCGCGTCTGTTAACTCTTTGCTGTCGAACTCCGGGTATTTCCCTGCATGACGTTTTGGCAGTGAAACGCGACATTGTTAAAGAGTTAATTGTCCTCTGCTAAAGTGGATATTCTTGTATTTATGGTCAGAAGTTGCGCCACGAAGGCTGAATCGCTCACGACTATAGCGAGGGCAGAAAGTATATCTTCCAACGTCTCCTGTGGCAGATTTAATTGCCGAGCACATTCTCCAAGAATTTCCTTCTCTTCGGCGTCGGGATCGATCTGCAACAAATATTTTATCGTTTTTAGAAATGAATAATTGCACGCGCGCGTACAAAACAGAGAGTCGTAAGTACGGATGGATATTTCACCTTCGGTGAACTGCAGAATTTATTGAATGCCATTTTAACTCGTTTTTTGCCATTACTGGTCTGATAAAAAATTGTAAAAGTCTGTGTATTGTTCATGTCCAATACAACAGGGAAATACACGCCAGCGGTAACATGGCCTTTTGTGTCTCTTGCCAGGAGACTTCGGAAATTATAAACCAAATTTCTACGTTCTGTAACATCGATGGCTGTTAAATACGGCCTTGCTACGTATATGAGAGCGACTTGCGTTCTCTCCAAAGCATCCGGGCGGATCTTTCTCTCGTGCCATTCAACGTAATCAGGATCGTTAGCGCAGAGAAAATAGTTGTACTCTTTCTTACAATCTGGTTCATCCGACTGAATGAACCAACCTGTATGCGGGTATAACTTATCTTCCATTACAGTAATAACTCGAGCTACGTGATATCCAGGGTCGAGAAGCATAACACCTCGACGCCCATTTATTTCAATCTTTAGGCACACTAGGACATGTTCTTTCTCACCGCTGTCCGCGGCAGGTGGTCCGCCGACGTAACTAGCAACGTTGCAAATAGTCTGAAAGTAAACGGTTCTTACAATTAGTATAAATCGTCGAACATACACATGCGATCCCATTTAACATACCTCCTCGCAGGACACCAAATAGAGGCCACTTGATATACCAGGAAAACGTTTATTTAAACCCCTCAGCCGATTTAGTAACTCGAATCCTAGACCCACGCATGTATGATGTTCTTTAGTTATGAGTGGTTGATATTTGTGATAAAATCTTTCCAACACACTGTCACCGCTCGCAACATAGTCCTTGTAGAACCTGTTCATTGGGAAATAAATTGCGTTACGGATCAATTAGTTTAGAACAATCGATAGTTTGCCAAAGTTAGAGTCGTTCTAATCGATAGAATACTTACTTTAGGAAGTTCCCAATGGTATCGTAGCGATGCTCACGCAATAGGTGTTGCGTTTCTAATTCAACGCTGCCCGCTAGTTCCTCATACAACTCGACCGTTGACACGGTCAGGGCTGGTGACTCGTAATGGGCCCAGACTGGCAGGGGTAGCGGCACACCCCTGATCCAGGGCCCGCGTGCCTGCCCCTGTGGCTGGCACCATATCTCTGCCGTTCCGAGTCAACTTGGCCATTCGCTTCCCCAGCGGCCAACCGTTGGCACGAAGCCATGCTCATCCCTGCAGCTGCTTATTGGCTCCACAGGGCTCTCTCCGTGTTTTATACTCTTCTCTCGCTCTGAAAAACGAATATTATACTCAGAATTCATTCAAGTGTCCCGCAAAAACCATTGATTTCAATCCTAGCGATACGTTATCAACAGATCCTTATCGCCGCGGCGCAATCAGTCTCGATAAGAATTATAAGAGCTCTACATCCGGTGACTATTATTCCAAACGTTCGAACAGTTTACCGAAAGTCCACTGCTATTTGAGAACACGAATAAGCACAGTCCCATAAGATAAAATTTGCGAAATAAGCGCGGAGATCGGTTTTGTCGTTGGTTTGGTGTCCAACATGGCGACGGTATGTATACGTGGCGTGAATCAATGCACGACCAAATAAATATATGTATAGCAAGCCACGTGTCTACTGCGACCTTCGTCGCACTATGTTACTAATTCCCCATTAATACAGTTCGCCTCGTATAATTAGTCGAATGCAAACAATTACCGATGCCATCGACGTATTCGACCGTCACAAACGATATAAACATATCAGTTTCCTATCATTTTACACATCAAAACCGTTATAAATGCGACGCAAAAGAAAAAAACAAAGGATGGGAAACAATTTCTTGAAAAAACAATGAAAAAAATAAAGGCATTCGAGAACGCTTCAACAGCATTAACAATTATTATGAAAGAATTCCAACTGTTAGGCTTGAGTCATGTGAAGTAAACGAAACGGTCCGATCATTTGTTTACGTTTTGCTGCGCACATCCTCGACTCGGTCTACCCTAGGCATCGCGTATATATCATCATCAAAATCCGTGGGTGTCGTTCGTTACGTCATCAATGATACCGACTTAAAGAGGAAAATACGCGGCACTCGAGATAAAAGGCACTTTCCAGTTGAATCAGGCGCAGAAACTATCGAATCTCTACGGAGAGAGACCGAATTACCATTACCGATCGAGCATTTCATTCGCGGACGAGCATAGAACGATTTTCCAGAGGCAAAGAAAAAGAACGGGACAATGGAAAAACCGTTCGCAACTTACCCATACAATGAGCGCACCAAACAAACAAAAACTTTCCCTCGTTGGAAGCTCGACACAATTCACGTGTCCGAAGTCCGAGTGGAACTGGGTGGTGGAACGCGAGCGGGAAGATTATATACGTTCAGAGTCCGTTCGCCCTTCCCCCTCCCCAGGCCGCGTCCGAGTCTTCGATAGGTCGCCACGTGACCGCCATCCTCCATGCAAACTTTAGAAGACGCAGATCGCGCTCGTTTCTTGTTTCTTTTTCTCTTTGTAAATAAAAACCCAGGAAACCGATTTCCTCTCATTGTCCGGTGGTAGGTGAGCGTGTCCTTTGGCTGGTTTCTCGTGTTACAAGCGACGATTGTCTTACGATCGTCGCTTCGATACGAATTCGAAACGAATTTCGGGCTCGTTCGATGGAAATTTCGCAGGAAAATGCGTGTTTCATCGGGGGACAAAATCCTGTTTAACGCGATTGGTCTAAGGTAATCGAGCCTCTAGAAATTGAACCGTTTTCCAGCAGCTGTTCGGCTATCGAAGCCTTACGTCAGCACATCGTCTGGCTCGAAGTACGTCACGATGAGTAACAACTCCGTTCAAACGAAACGCTAACGTAATTATAAACGCAAGTTCCAGGAAAAGCTGGATATTACCTGGAACCTCGCGGGTTTGTTCGCGTTTCGCGCCGTCTCTCGTCGTGCTCCTTCTGTCGGGACTTTCTAACAACCTAATTCGACATGACCTTGAAACGGAATGTTGTTTTTCTCTGATTTTCTTCTAACGAGAATCTTATCGCGATAACGCTCGCAATAACGAGAATCTGCGCCGCGTTAGTAATTCCATTGACGTCACGGATATCTCGAATTCACGTATACACGCAGACACGTGCGAATTACTACATAATCGCGTTACAACGTTAAAACCCCTGGCTATCGGCCACGTGATTATAATGTGATTCGATAAAACAATATATATACATGCGCCGATTAAAACGCACTTTCGGTGCAGTAATTTTTGTTTATTTAAGTAAATTGGAAATAAACCAATTGTTTCTGGTAGAATTTGGCCAGGTTTTGGCCGGACACCTGCAATAATAGAATTATATGAATCGAATTATAGCCGAGACCGTTACATAATAATTCTCTGCAGTTTCATTGTATTCTACGACTTATCGTAGACTTATCGTTCGACTTATAGAAGAATAGTTTGCACGCTCACAGTTTTTCTGTAATACGGTTACCGGACGTCGGGTGCCGTACAGTTTCAACATGTTGCGCAACCGTACACGAATAGAATTTTTTCTTTCCATGTTCTAACACGCGACTAAATATTTTTCATGAGCATTGTAAACGCCACTCGGTTAGCATTGCTGTACCTATCGAATGGACTTTCCACTCGAGGCAATGTGTGCGAGCGGTTTTGCGTTACGGATGAATCATAACGTCCAATGAACGAATCCAGCATGAACGGGAAAGCGTGTAACAAGGGCTTCCTATATAGATGCTTTGTTCCTAGGACTCAAGAGCTCACAAGTTTCTGCTAACCTCTCGATCGATAGATTAAGCGCGGATCGATTCGAAAGAATTCGTCGGACATGTCTCTCTCTCTCTCTCGCTCTATCTAGATTGCAATTATTGCGCAAGCTGTAGGAATTTATGATTCATGGAGGTCAGTGACGTAAACATACACATTCTACCTGTCACTCGTTCGGTGTGTGAGTGCGTAGGCATCTGCATGCGTATAGATGTGTACAGAAAATCTAGCTGAATGAACTGTGCTTTCCAGCAAAAATCTTTCGCCTGTCTCGTAACATTATATTTAATGATAATGTTGTTTTACAAAAAGATTTATGTAAAGAGACACGTTATTCCGATAAGATTATTCGTCTACGTTGAAAAAATATATGTTATTCCTTGGAAGGTCAATTTTTTAGCAATGAAAGAAATCGATGTTGGCTGATTCGTGACCCGCGCAACAATTGAACAATGTGGTGTTCTGTTTTGTTAATGAATTTTTTAGAAAATTCGATTTCGAAACCAACAAAGAAAAAGACTTGTTTTGCGTTTCGTGCGAGTGTAAAGTCTAACGGGACAGTAGTTTTCCGATAAGTTTCAACATCGATGCGCTTATTCCGGCTTATCGGCGCAGACAGCTATATAAGCAAATTTTTCTTTGATAAGGATAATGTTTTTTGTTATCTCGCGAAGCGTCGCAGCTGTCTCATTAGTTATGCGTTGCATGCGTTGTTTATATTTGCACGCGCGTACATCTATGCGCAATGTAGAATAAACAATAGAATGTATATCGACCATTTGATTGATTAGATGCAACACGATACGCGTCGCGTATTGTTCAGAGTTGAAAAGAGCTATTCCGGTCGTTCTATCTGGTTCCGATTGCTGCGTGATCCAATTCGTTGATATTACCACTTGGGCTAATAACCAATGTTAAATGTATCTATAACAACCAATCGAATCCGCATTCCTCTCACACAACAACTTTCCAATTTTGCATTCGTTCCAGATTCGTGCCGATTGAATTATTTAAGCAAATCAATTTTTTTTGTTTATTCTTAACCTAATATTAATATTAAAAAAGAGATCTAGAACATATATATTAACTGATTTTAACGAAAAAAATTTAGCATATCTTTTTTAATATTCGTTATGCTTTAAAAAATAAGTATAATTAATACAGCCACAGTAATTGGGTCCCTTACCCTAAACCTCTAGCGAAGGAAACGAATGTCAGTTAAATTTCCATACTTGCAAATTGATCGATTCACGTAAACACGTTAACTCGATAATGAACACTTGTTGAAGCATATGTTATATGTTTGCATTTCTCGAAACGTCTGTTTTTCAAACCTTATCAACACGTTTCTTACTGTGCACGTGAGCTGAACAACGGTTTAATGCACTTAAAGAAATCATTGATTATCAATTGCAATTAACGATTCAATTTTTAACACTTTATCTCAACAACTCGGTTGTAGATATAAAAGAAGCTTAACAGTTTACACTGTTAAAGGGATTCCTTTGAAATAGTCTCAAGAGAAGTTTCTGAATTATATAAACTCGAGATGACGTAATTGTTGGTTTACAAATGAATTGAATTGATAGCGCCATGCATTACGATTATTTATTTCGGTTCGAAAGAAATTATAATAACGAAATATTTAATAAATTTCGTCTGAAATGTTCATTACGAGATCGACTTGAGCAAGCGGTTAAGAAATCTTTCGGAGAAAAACAAAATCTTCTTCTTCTTCTTCTTTTACAAAGAATATGAAGTTTAAATATTTTCGCATGACAAGTTCCATTGAGGACACGTGATTTGAAGGACCAATCAGATGAGTCTGTGGAGAATTATCGATGTCGCGTGCGCCTTGATAAGATTGAAAATTGCCCATATGCATAACGTGTAATTTAAAGTATATTGTGAATATTTTGTGAATACAGTGTTGTATAAGTAATTTTTCCTACGTTCGACCACTATCAATAACTGTCACGGGCTTGTTGATAACTACTCTTGTGCGTACTTATTTATTTTCTTATTATACACGAAAGACATAATCAACATGCTTGACATGTTTGCAATGATTCACGATAAGTGAAAGTTCTCGTATAAGTCGCACAATAATTACTGTCATCTTTTGATTTACTTTCTTTCGTACCCCCTGACGATTGATAATAAGAATTCCAACATTGTATAGCTTCTATTCTGATACTAGCTTAATTCTCGCGCGAACATATGTCAGCTGTCACATCGGATGACTCGATATCGTAATGCGTTGTAACGAATGATAATGTTGATCATACGAAAATTTAATTCGTTCGACTAGTAATGTATCCGCGATATTGTTTCTGTGTATGTATATTTAACGTAAGTGTGATGACTAACCTTAACAAGAGTTCATCGTATATTTTTCCATATTTCCAGATCGTATCAATGAAAGCTTTGCAGGAATAAGAATGAAGTTGACATGAAGTTGATATTCTATAATGTTGTTTCTTGTAACTGTCCGTTATGGTACAATTGTACAATCATACTAATTAGATGACAATTACATACTATACTGTAAAAAGAACAGTAACGATTAAATATTACACTGTTAAATGATTAATCATGTCTACTATGGAGGAACTGGAACTTTCACAAATGGAAACCGAACCCATTGACAACTTGTACCTAGCATTGATACAATGCTTTGCTATCATATTATGCGGGTAATTTTCGCATGCCAGTCAGTTCGTAATTCAAATTCTGTTATCGCAACCACTGTAATGTTTTATTTTCGTAGATATATTGCTGGAAGATTCGACATCATTACAAAAACAGAAGGAAACGGCTTAAACACCTTTGTAGGAACATTTGCTTTACCGTCCTTAATTTTCACGTCATTAGCAAAGCTAGACTTCAGCTTAGTAAATTGGAAATTTTTACTTGCTGTTCTGCTAGCAAAGAGTTGTATATTCTTTATTGTTCTCGGTGTATCTTTAGTCATTAAAAGACCCTCCAATCCAGGTTGTGCTGCACTGTTTGCGATATTTACTACTCAGAGTAATGATTTCGCTATAGGATATCCTATGAGTAAGTAAAGTAGGAGAAAACACATGTGCTTTTTACTCATACTATATTACTAATAATGTGTTTTTCTAGTTGCTGCATTATACGGGAAAGTACATCCTGAATATGCTGCGTACCTTTATTTAATGGCACCTATATCGTTGGCTATTTTAAACCCAATTGGTTTTGTGTTGTTGGAAATTGGGAAGCGCCAGAACGAAGACCATAGCAGCTACAAAAATATGATCTTCTCTATAATGAAGGGGATCGTACTAAACCCTATACTTTTTATGACTGTACTCGGGATAGTGGGAAATCTCATTTTCAGTCATGTAATACCATGTGCACTTGCAACTGTTCTAGATGTGTTTGGCAATGCATTCTCCGCCAGTGCTTTGTTTTTGCTCGGTTTGATGATGGTTGGAAAAGTACACAAGTTGAAGGGCACAGCTCTGGTTATACCAGGCATATTGATATCTGTGAAACTGTTGGTGCTTCCATTGGTCATAAGAGAGTCTATTATTCTGTTGGATGCTGGACAAAATGCTACAGACACACAAGATCTAAGCACATACGGGTTTTTGTACGGAACCATTCCAACAGCTCCAGCTCTCTTCATTTTCACTCTCCGGTACAACCTTGAAACCGACTTGATAGCATCGTCAATGGTTGCTTGCACATTCTTATCTGCTCCACTTATGTTTGTGTCAGCAAAATTAATTGACGCAGTTTCTGCTGGAACTACACCAGTAAATTATGTACATCAGTTAAATCTATTCTCCTTTGATGTAAGCATTGCTTCGATACTAGTATGCATATGGTTGATAATTTGCTTCATAGGATTGCAAAGGAAGAAGTACAAATGTGTCACTCATCGATGCACATTGTGCATTGTAGTTGCACAGGTCTGTACCAATGCATTTCAATCGAAAATACACACAATGTGTAGTAAACGTTTCTCTATAGATGTTTATGTTTTCAGATGGCCACAGCTATAGGCGTGATTATTTGGACCAAAATCGATGCACGTAGCAATGGGTCACCCCTATGGTAGTCTAATCCTTATTCTTTCATTTCACTAATTCGAGTACCGTGTACTATACATTTAATTTTACTGTAGGTATATCCAGTTCATTTTAATAACCACGGGCGTTTACGCGTGTCGAATTTGGACAATGGCAATAGCAGCAACTTTATTGTACTTAAGTGCTCGTTCTTTGAACTTTGTCAAGAACATGCAGAAGTGGTTTATGCCTGTCGGATGGGGGTACGACGATAAACAGTAATTTCTTGTTATAAATAGCATAACAGGGTAACTACAAGTTATATATGTTTACAGGGTTCCGCTTCTAATAGCGATTACATTGTGTACTACATTAAGTCCTAAGCAAATAGCGGTCGATTACAGGAACCCTAACTTTCAGCTCGGTAGAGCTCAAGCTGCGACGTCTACTTTCGTGTTGATATTTTGTTTTATAGGTACGTTGACACTGAACGAAAAGATAAGCAAGGTCAAACACCTCTCTTTAATTATATCTCTTTTTACAGTGACTCTCGGATGTTTGATTCTACAACAGAGATACCAGCGTCAACGCGTCTCAGCGTCCTACAGAAATTTAACAGATAACGTAGAAAATTCTGGGGATGATGGTGCCGAAAGGCACGTAGTGGATGTCGAGGATCTAGTTCCACCTACTTCCAACACACCGATGTATGTACAATTTCTACGATTAGACTGTACATTACACTGTCCAATAAATATTTTTGCGCTGGACAGTTGTCGCATGGAAGTTACGCGATGTCACCTGATAGAGTTACCACATAATTTCAGTATCGGCTGCGAATATTCGGAGGGTTGCCCGAACGGAGTGTGCAGAAGTAACAATAACGATTCCGACGACTGTGATCTGTATCTGCAGAGCGAACGTGAGGCAGCGGACGATCCACAAATACTTCGGCACCTAGTATTTCTCATTTTGCTCCTCTGCTCTATGTTTATTGTAAGTATGCAGCAGAATTTTCCGTTGGCAATATGCGCAATTGTCAACCAACCGTTATCGCGTAGTTGCAATGTAATCAATATTATACAACGCTGCGGCAGGGTTTATCTATATCGATTGGGACCCTAATTATGGAACAATTGACCGGAGTTTACGCGGAACTGACATTCTTGGACGTTGCTTTGAACTTTGGCCAATCGTTAATCGCATTCGCTATCTTCGGCTTGGATCCTGGCCTAGGAAAATTGGGCTGCTGGCTACGAAAAATATGCTGGGAATGGCGTACCGGTGGGATTATTACTCATTCTACTCATACCATTAAAAAAAAAATGAACGAGAGTCTACATAATAGTAGTTGTCACCTCTTTTGAGTTACTCAAGTCGTTTTCTAATTCAGATTCCCTTCTTTATTAACATTATATGCTTTAAAGTACATCTTCAACTATTATTGGTTTTCATGTTCCCGTCACGTCTTAGGTATGTAACACGTGTTAAATTCTTTTAGGCAAAGAATTGCAGCTACCTCCCGAAGATGAATTAAGCGCAGAGGTAAAGGCTATTCGGGAACAATTCAACCGTTGCCACTTAGCCGAGTGTCGAGCTCGTATTGCCATCTGTCGCAGACGCTTGTTAAGGATACACAAAGGTGTTTTCACCGGAACTGATTTAGTTAATTGGTTGCTCGACGCTGGCGTTGCACAGAACAGAGACGAAGCAGTTCGATACGGTCGCAGCTTATTAGAGAGCAGAGTACTACAACACATTGACGGTACTTCTCACTTTAGCGATGAGAATGTACTTTACACTTTCAACGCCTAAGTGCAAATAGGTTTCATGGACCTTAAACTCATTTCTCTAGTTCCTTTTTTCAATCGATCTATTTATTCTTTAAGATGTTTTAAAGTTAGATTTTTTTAAATTAAATAGATAAAGTGTTATTTTCTTTTGTAAACTACCAAATTAATTTATTGTGAAAATCTTTACATATCTATGGATGGATTTGTATGTCGCATATTATATGTATGTATATACATACATATATCTATATATGTATGTTTGTTGAGACCTCTTGCAATGTACTTTTTACTCGAGACTGTATTTTCGTCTCGAGTAATGATTATATCAGTCACATATATTTTATTATAAAATTAGATCTTGCAGATGAAAGTGATATATCTATGTTACTACAAATGCCAAAGATGAAATTAATATTTAACGGTCTATTTTTAAATGTTAAGACTTTACACGATATCGAACCTCCTTTTTGGAGACTAGGTCTTCAAAGTATGTGTATTTTTTTACAAAGCTGTTTTAGAGTTCAACCGATCCGTGAACTACAGATAAAAATGATTTTGGACTAGTATAATTTTAAAGAACAATGCATTAATAAAACTTGTATTTTTAAAATATTCTTTAAGGGAATTTTTTATTGGGCAGCTGTTGTTACAGTAACAAAATAATATACAACTATGTGGCTTTCAACAAAATTGTATAAAATGCAAAATAAATATAAAATAAATATCTTTGCTTAAGGTATCAATGGCATAAATATAAATACATCTGGGGAGTGTAGATTAATGTCCCATGATGAGTCATTCATGCATCTCATGCGCAAATTAGATGCACAAATCATCATCTGGATCTTCCTCATCGATATCATCTATGTCCTCCGGTTGATAAAGAATTTTAGATGTGTTTGTCGGATTCGAATTGATTGTGTACGGTAACACTGTTTCTTCTCTCTGTTTCATTTCGTGTTCGCTTATTTCTATCTTGAATGAAGATTCGATCTTCTGCTTTTCTCTTTTATATGCTGCGTCTAATCGTTTGTTTGTTTCGATTTTTTTCGATTGAATCTCATAAGAGATACTACTTTGGGTAACTAATTCGTTGTGCCTTACAACTGTACCACCCAATATCAGCTTCCGGTGTATAATATCCACTATATAATTAAAATTATTGTTTCCGTACACATCGTGACATCTTTCTATTCTCACGTATGTGGTACCTAGTGAGTTTACACAAGGAATCCTACTCTGCATAAAGTCTCGCCTATAGATGCAGATTAATTGCGGTACTTGCTTACTTAATTTTTCTACGAACCACAATGCTTTGGACAAGCCGACGAACAAGATCAAAGATGTTAGACAGTCTACGATAACAGTGGATTTTGTCTCTGTGGTTTTTAAAATGTGTTCCAGATTATCAAAGTCCTTATTGTTAACGGTACTGGCGTCTAGCTGATTTATGTCAACTGTGTAATAGTCACGAATATTCACATTCTCCGGCCCAAAAGCTTTAGGTTCGTGTTCATACGTAGACTTTGGATCGGAGAACAACAGTAAGTCGAACATCAGACTAGCGTCTTTATCTTTCCACATCTGTATCCATCCTGCAATTAATTTTCTAGCATACATCGCGTCCGACCCTAAAATATGTGCAAAGTAATAAACGTTTCATTCTTTGTTATCAGAAAAAATTTTTTAAAAACCACTAATCTTTTCGCACCTTCGTCAAGAACGATGAATTTCGCGCCTTCTAACAGAGGCAGCGTTCTTATAGACATCATCGCGATAAATTGCAATTCAATACAAATAGAATCAACAATAACCACAAAATTGTTGAAAATTACGAGACAAGTAGTCGACGATCACCATCGAAAATTTCGATGAAAATTAAAGAAAAAAGGAAACGTTTACCCAATCTGTTCTAAGATACAAGGTATTGGCATATTCTATTTTCAATTACTTCAATAAATTCATCTCGTGGTACAAATCCCATGCATCACTGATTTTTAACTTATGCTGATTGACTACAGTGTCGCTCAACTTATTCATAACAACTGTGCAAAAGTCTCGGTTGAATTGTTGAAGTCTAAGTTACTAAATGCAAGTTGAGGGATACTGACGATGATACGAGGAGAAATGTGCAGGGGGGCACCGTCTCCATTGATGATTTTAGCTGAACGTTATTCCCTCCATAGCGGCGCGCAATTTCGGTGACATAACGCGAAGTTAGAGCGAGCGGGAAAAAGGAGATCATCGTTTCTCAAATTACGAACCGTGTTAAATTTTGAATATGCCGTGAAACTTTATTTGGATAATAAAAAGTGTAATTGAAGCATTTACGATAACTGCATATATAGAGGATTTTATGCATTTATGACAAAAATGAGTAGGTGCAATTTAAAACAGTGAAAAGTTTGGAAGAATTTAAAAATACTGTTATATTATTTTCTATAAAATTAATCTCTACTCCACTTCAGTTTGTTGCAATTCAGATAGAAAATTTTTCTTTTGCATAAAGATTCGCTGTCTAAATAATAACTTTTCATCCGATTATGAATTATTCTAAATTCGTTTGAATTGCTCTCTGCAGAAATGTACTGAATGTCACGATATGCTATGATTTCAATCGATAATTAGATTCGAAAAAATTCTATATTATAAAGGAATGTGTCGAGTCGCTGGATGAAACTGGATGAAACGAAACGGTTCAGTCACGAACTACGCTGCACTATAGAGGTAGTCGTATGCAGGACGAGATGGGTTAGGTGATTGGTGCTGCAGAATACGGGCTTCGAGGATCTTGAGAAGGTAGTTTTGATTCTAGTCGGCAGATAGCGGTTGGATCGACCCGAAAAGGGGTGCGGTACACGGTGATCGCCATACTGGGCGAACGTGACCGAAGACAGAGCGAAAATGAATACCAGAGTGTATGTCACATCGAACCTATTTCGCTCATAGCAGAGGTTTTTATTTTGACAGTGTGATCAGCGAGCGGCTCGCGCGATGTCCGGTACACCGGCCAAGCCCTGAGGGAGTCCAGAAACTGTGGATTCGTGCGCGTGACCGCGTAAGATCAGAAATATCGCAGCTCGGGTTTCCTGCGACTCGGGTTGTCGCTGCATGTGTCACTGTGAGTGCTGCTGCTACTGCTACTGCTACTGCTACCGCGGCTGCTGCTACTGCTGCTGCCAGATCACACACTCGAGACTTGACGTTCGCTCCTAGTTCCCCGTTCTCCGTTCACGTGTCCACGCGCGTGTGTAATTCCTCGGCGGCGGTGCACAGATGCAACATTGAGGAGCTACTCCGTCGGATAATAGCCACCGATGAGTTTGGCCGCGTTGTGCTCTGTTCGGTGCTGCTCCTTCAATTAATCGCGTGTGTGATGCCCGGGAGTCGCTCCAGCACGGACCCAGAGCACAAGTCACCGCGGGAAAGTGGTGAAGATTCCGAGGATGAGAGTGAGATCCTGGAGGAGAGCCCCTGCGGGCGGTGGCTCAAACGCCGGGAAGAGGTACACACAATTTCTTCTTCTTTCTCGTCTTTTTCTTCTTCACCTTTCTTGGTACACCTCTTTTCATCGTCATACATCTTGTCCATCCGTCTCTGTTCGTACCACACGTTTGTCCACTCGTACATGGATACGGGGTCATCACGGTTTGTACAGCTCCTAACACGATGGACGTGTATGTTTCTCTGTATGTATCGTAACCACTGTCGTCAGGTTTGTACCACAGAGCTGGGAAGAAATGTTCTCCGCGAGAAGCCTAGCTCTCGCGGGGAACTTTGTTTTGATCGCTTCCGTGGGACTGTTGCATCTTTCGTGGTGCGAAGACTAAACGATGTTCATAATTCTTACGATTGTCTTGAAAGATGTTGTTTCTTCAAGAAAACCACGCAAGAAAGTTGGAGTAACGACATATATGTACTAAGATTTGTTTAAACTGTAATTGTTTGTAGAAATTTTTTACATATTTTTTTTTGTAAGCATAGAATACCCTCGATCAAACGGTATCTGCGAATTGATCTCCAACAACTTCTTGGCACTAAGCTTTTACAGACGGCAATCTCTTTCATATTTCATCCTAAAAATAAATTGGCATAGTTGGACCACACTTACATTAACACAAGACTTGTTTTGTTCTAACACGTTTTTCTTTGTTATTTCTTACAGCTTTGAAAAACAGAAAACTATTGGAAAAAAAGGATTGAAGTTTGTTTTATAGTGCTTAAGGATGATTTCTTTCTGTACACTAAGCATTTGTTTATTTCAGTGTAACACCAATAACGCCTGTTTCGGTTGAAAAGTAGTACTAAACAAAAGTAAACAACATGTTTGTCTATTTGTTGTTCAATAACTATTATTTTATGTTAGGTATACGTAGGTTCCAAGTCCACGTTAGCCGAAGGCTCTACCTTTGGAGCAGCCAGAGGCAGTGAAAACGAAGTCACTGAAATGGAGGTATGTCTATTTAAACGAAAATAGGCTATCTCTTCTGTTTTGTATTGCATTCCAGTCTGTGTTTTGAAAATGTTTGAGGATCCATTTATTTAATTTAGGAAGGAACACTATATTTATTGCTTTGGTCTAGTATAATGTGAATACCTACAATGACAATCCCTTCTCTAAGCGAGCAGCTTCCCCTCCTTAAATTCCTTGCAAGGTCACATTAATGTAATGGCAAATAGGCATGAAATTGTTTGAGTTGTGCTTCGAGTTCACTTTAAAATGAATGATTGCAGTAACATATTCTGTTACTCCATATATAGATCCTTACAATGTATTAATAGCCTGGTCTTGTAAATAAATCGATGTATATATTACACTTGTAAACTATAGGTATAAATAAAACTAACTTTCTGCGTTTTATGCTGTTGATTTGCATTGTGTAAACAATGTGTCGAGTATTTTAGAAGCAATGTATATATGTGTGTGTGTTGGCTTGCATAAAGTAATATATTCTTATGAATAATGTTCATTACTTAGGTGGAGCAACGTGATGTACCAGGAATCGACTGTGCCTACTTGGCTATGGACACGGAGGAAGGAGTCGAGGTCGTTTGGAATGAGGTGCAATTTTCTGAAAGGAAAAACTTCAAAGCACAAGAAGAGAAAATACAACTTGTATTTGAGAACCTGACACAATTAGAACATCCGAATATTGTTAAATTTCATAGGTATTGGACAGATACTCACAATGATAAGCCTCGAGTGAGTGGCCAAACATAATTCTGTTTCGATGTTCTTGGAATGTTTAATAATCGCTTATTGCTACTTATCGTACTCTTTATTGTTTCACAGGTTATATTTATAACTGAGTATATGTCCTCTGGGTCATTGAAACAGTTCCTAAAACGAACAAAACGTAATGTAAAAAAATTACCCTTGCAAGCATGGAAACGTTGGTGTACCCAAATATTATCTGCACTGAGGTAACTTGTGATTTTTTACTTTTCGGTCATAGATGTATAATACATATATTATGTATATTAATCTGGTTGAAAATGTTTCAGTTATTTACATTCCTGTTCACCTCCGATTATTCATGGAAATCTCACTTGTGACACTATATTTATTCAACATAACGGACTTGTAAAAATTGGCTCGGGTAAGTACTTTCGTGGCAAAATGTAAAGAGGTTTTCATTTCGAGAAGGAAACTATATATATATACACACATGTATATATATACGTTGAGAGTACAGAGTCTTGAACATATATCTGTACTTTATGTAATGAAACACTCTGCTAACAAGTATGAATACATAGTTGCTCGTAGGTATTGAAGAGAGAGCACTTATCCTAAAATGAAATAATTTAGTGTACATTGGAATAGGAGTTTGCAAGGAGCTTCCCTTTTTTTATTCACAGGACAATGAGAGGCTAATAGTTTTGTTTCTCATAATTTTCATGGAAGAAAGTAATGCAAAAATAAAAAATAAAATATTTCACAGTATAGGATTGTTAACGACCGATCGGTGAAGTTAAAAAAATGTAAACAACTGTAAACCTAACTGGTATTTATTTTGTTCTTACATGGGGTACATGCAAAGTACGTATATTGCTATTACTGTGATTGTCTCGTACGATAAGCCAATTGACAGTAATAAATCAATTTTTCTACAATTACCGAATCAATCTCTGCCTGACAGATAATGTAATCTAACTAAACTGACGTATGAACAATACTTTGATACAAATCCTAAAAAGATCATATAAATGTGTGGAAGAGAGAGAGAGAGAGAAAGAGAAAGGGAGAGCGTGATTAATTTCTGTCGTTCAAAGAATATCTCGTTTGGCGCTATAACGTAATCATTCTCGAATGAGATAATATTAATTGATTCTTGTAACGAGATGAATGACGTGTGAGGCAAAGGATTACTATTTTTACGGATATCCCCAATAACTCTACTGGAAACTCTATATATGTGACTTTACACTTCATTTTAATATTGAGTCGATCACTTTTCTAGATACCATATCTTACGATCACTGTAACTGTGTTTTATCATATTCGTTCTGCATACATATACATACATATGCATACATATGCATACATAGAAGTTTTTTTTGTTGTTGTACATGTCCATTAGTAACGTCAATCTGTTAGAAAGATTGTGTATGAACTGCTTTTACATATTAGGAGTAACTTGAGTCCTCATTTTTAATTGTAGCAGATAGGCTAAATCTAGATAATGAAACAAAAACACAGCAAAGATCTTCGAAGAGAGAGGAAGTACAAAAGTCGTACTTTCGCCCCCATCCGGAGGAGTCGATCGAGCGACAGCGACCATCCTCGATTGGTGTAAATTCTGAAAAAGATGGTGAATTTGATGGAAATACATTTGGCAGATAACCAACGACTATTGCCAGCTAAGTAATTTAGGCGTACAGAGGTAAACATTCCCATTTATGTATATACATTATATACATCTTAATTACTGGTAGACTGGATATATGTTCCTACAATATATTAATATATTTCTTTCGTTTAATACCGTTAGTGCCATATACATTGCACTATTCGTCCCTCGAGTCAATGAATTTATCGTCTGCGATAAGGATAGACTGTTTTCTGTACTTTGGTCCTTCTGAATCATTCAGCGCACGCATCTCTATTGTATTCTAATATTTTTTTGTACCTTTGGTCACCAATAAAACGAGATCCTTGAATCCCGTTCCCGTTGCTAAAAGTTTCATCGCTACTCGATGAAAGTGTCTCTTTAATATAATCAAGTATACACATGTATATATGTTTTAATTTACATTTGCATAATAGAATTTTGCATACTGCATCGTATCCGATTGTCGTTTTTAAAGAGGCACTTTTGTGGTATATAAATGTGTCCAAGAGAAAAAAGAATATTAACTGTACGAGGGCTCAAGTTACTCTTAGGATAAACTTTCAGTTACAACATAATTTTTCTAGCGGTATATTAATTTACTTGTTACGGCAGAGGTGGCAGGTAATTCCAGCAGAAGACCGTATCCACAACCTATTTTCCTATATTTTTGTATTCAGGATGACTCGCAGAATTCCTGCTGCCTCGTACAAACGATTTTTCTAACACGTTGCTTGTCGAGATCTATCGTATAAATATATCACCTTCGTGTGTGTACAGTAGAACGCACGACGACTGAATCTAATATTGTTCTTCTTGGTCTAATTACAGTGGCTCCGGATGCGATTCACCATCACGTGAAAACTTGTAGAGCAAACATGAAGAACATGCATTTTGTAGCACCTGAATATGGAAGTAAGGGGGACTCACTAGAACCGCGCGTCTTCAAATGAACTCGCATTGAAACCGTTTGCGTTTCGTCTTTTTTACAGATTCTGTGACACCTGCCATTGATATTTATTCGTTCGGTATGTGCGCGTTGGAAATGGCTGCGTTAGAAATCCAAGGGAACGGCGATAGCGGAACAATCGTAACCGAGGAGAACGTTAGGAAGACGATAGAATCTTTAGACGATGTCCAACAGAAAGACTTCATCCGGAAGTGTCTTCAAGTAGACCCGCTTAGTAGACCAAGCGCCAGGGAACTCCTTTTTCATCCTGTCTTGTTCGAAGTACATTCGTTGAAATTACTCGCAGCCCATGCACTGGTCAATTCTGCTAGTAAGTGTACGACACACGTATTCATTATAGGACACATAGAATTAGCCCACGGGTCGTTCCGTATGCAAATAACTAATGTATTCTACTCGGATAATAATTCAATTTGCGTTATCTTGCGTCGTTTCACGACAGAAGGTGCACTAGATATAAGTAATTTTTTTAAGTGACGGTATACGATAAGTTGATTGTAATGATGTAACTAGTTTAATGAAGAAACTGATAACGCGTTTTCGTCGGTGTTTCAGCCAACATTTCAGAGACGATAACCGACGAGGTGTTGCAAAGGCTATACGGACCGGACACGGTGGTAGCCGAAATCAAATACCAAGGTCTACCGCCTCAGCAGATTCGGTTAAGTGATATCCCTGTTACAGAAAAATTAGAGAAGTTTGTCGAAGATGTAAAGTGAGTATAACCCGACGATGGTAGACGATAGTCGCAGGGGTGAGTTCTCCAGCATGGTCGTCGCCACATTAACGGTACCAATGATCCTTTCTGTCGACAGATATGGAATATACCCGTTGACAGCATTTATGGCGAAACTACCGCCGCCAGTTCGGCCCAGGGCGATATCGCCCGAGGTGACCGAATCGGTCAAGTCGGTTACGCCAGAGCCAGTGGACGTTGAGTCTCGAAGAGTAGTTAATATGATGTGTAACGTTAAGCCTAGAGAAGAGAGTTGTGAATTACTTGTGAGTGGCCAAGCGAGATGTTACTACTGTGTAAGAAACCACCGCTGACAAATCGTTTCCTCTTCTTTACGCCTGGTATATATATTTTATAGATGACAATATTGTTACGAATGGACGACAAAATGAATAGGCAATTAACGTGTCCTGTGAGCCAAGTAGACACGTCGCTGCTTCTCGCGCAGGAACTTGTACATTTTGGGTTCATTAACGAGGTAATTATCACAGTCCCTTGTATGACATTACTGATATGGCGCGGAAGCAAGAAATTAGGCGTCTCTTCGAACACGCACGCTTCTTTCTGTTAGCACTATTCGGTCAGCGTGCAACAGGTAAAAATGATGTTGTAACTATAAAGGGGAAGCTAGGGATCGCGCCAGAGACGCCTAAATTTCTGCTCCCCGGGCATAGAGAATTATGCGTTCACACGAGCAACGTTTTAAAGGGAGTACAATGATTTTTTGTAGAACGATCGTGATAAGATAGCGAATTTAATCGAAGAGGCATTAAGGAGTTGCTTTAACAAGCAAATGATGACACCAGGAATGGTATCATTAACTAATCTTCCCACCCAAACTACTTTACTGCTGCCTGGTCCAGAATTTCCATGCTTGCAACACTTTGATAACTCGATGTATAACGCGTCAACATCCAATAGTGATAGTGTAACTAACCCGCTGCCAAAAACCTCAGGTCTCCCCGTGTCGAGTAACACGAGCAAAAGTCACGACGAAGCTGAACCACCGACGAATACTGAGAGCGGTAGTTAACCATCCAGGATATCTGGTAACTCAGTTCACTGTGCCACTTTGCACGCTCTATGTATAGACTGGCTATGTATTTTTATATTTAAGTAAACAGGAGGAAAGAATGGAATTAAAAACGATTAAAAGAAACAACAAAAAAAAAAAGGGAAAAAAGAATAAAAAGAAAAGGTGCCGTGGCTAAACCACTAGGCTCGACGCGCAGTATAATCTTCTAGTATTGATTTGTTCTCGGGAACGTGAGATTTTCTTCACGAAGCTGTCCCGCCTTGAATTCTTTTCATTTGTCGGCTCGTCAACCGTTTTTTCGTTTTTTTTTATAAGCTATAAAATAATTTTAGGAAGCGAGATTATAAACAAAAAAAAAAATGAAGAAGAAAATAAAAGAAATAAATAAAGACCGTGTCCTACGATTTCAGTTGAGGAGAATGTTGAGATTACGAGTGTAACAAGTATAAGAAACTGCGTCTAGTTATTACGAATCAGTCTATTCCTGTTTCACGTGTCTGTTGTCACCCATCATTAGGCTGATATAAAGGGCATTTTTACTAGAAAAAACGTTTTAATTCTTCGAAAGCTTTGGTAAATAATTTAAAGTAATAATTGAAATAAAAGCAAACAAAAAAAGAAAGCAGGGAAATGAAGGAAATTACCTTGTGTCGCAACGTGACGAAATGTATCATAAAAATTTATTTTGTATATACAATTTGACGGATCGAGAGACGGCGGAAGAAAACGAAATAATGATTTAATTATTAGCTACGGAATTAGCTTGATCGTACAGCAACGCGAAAACGATGAACATTAAGGAAGACTACATGAATTCCGCACTTATTTTCGCTTGAATACTCAATACATGTTGTAATTCATCTATACCCCCACCCTACCCCCCCCGGAATCAATCAGATTACCAAATTTATATTTCCTGTTCACAATGAATGAAATAAAAGAAAAAGACCAGGTGTCGTTTCTTTTTGTTTATGTTTATTTTTTCTTTTACAAAGAAAAAAAACAATAAAAAGGAAGAAAACAATAGTAATCAGTTGCAGCCACGGCCCTCCTATACTTCGGTATTATTGATGTGATTAAACCAAGGTTATTAAATCTCGATAAAATTAGCTGAAATCCTTGTAAATAATTTATATTTTTAAGAAAAAAAATCTGTTGACACAGAGAACTAGTCATATAGGTATATTCGAGTGCTAACAAACTAACACCGACCTTATTATGTCTTTTTGCATTTATAACACGTGCTTGGCCAAGAGAATACTGCTCCAATTTCGTACCTCGGTAAAAGAAATTTCAGTGACGCATTTCACTAAGCGAACGACTAACCGTACTAGTGGTAAAGAAGAAGAAAAAAAAAAGAACTATTACCAACAACATAAACTTCGATCTTAAGTATGTAAGTAGACTTATCGAAACTAAATTGAATGTGTATAGCTTTATAATTCAAATTATAAAAACGAGAGAGAAAAGTGCGACGACTAAATCGTGGATATTATGAAAAAGGGCTGTACGATGACAGTGATAAATAAATACTATAACTCGGAATTCCACTGCCTGAAATTTGTTTTTCGTTTCATTGAAACTGTCGCTCCTGTCTTCCTGATATCAGTTTTGGCTTCTGCTCTCCTATGTACTATGTACCTGGACATCTGTGGAAACGGAAAACATGAGTCCGAAAAAATAATGTATTCTATACAAAATTTATTTATGTGACCTTAATAGTGGAAGGACAAACATGAGCTGTCTTCGATGTAAAACATTTTTATGGATGGAGCACAATGGAAAAACGTCCTTAACAAAGAGTCTTCTTAGTAATTGATGTTTTTTAGAACATTTAATGAGATAGACAGAGAGAGAAAGAGAGAGAGAGAGAGAGAGAGAGAGAGTGTGTGTGTGTGTGTGTGTGTGTGTGTGTGTGTGTGTGTGTGTGTGTGTGTGTGTGTGTACGTGTTTGTAAAGAAAAAGTGAGATTGTACATCTTCCGAGTTGTTTAGCTTAACACATTGCAAGCGTAATGTAATACTCTTACAACGCTAGGTCTTTGTCACGTGATCAAACATAACGTTAAACAACATTATAAATGATGATAATAATAACATTTTTTAAAAAGTACTGCAGTCCTTTTATTTGTTTAGATGCGTTCTGTCGAATTTCCCTGTACGATTCTGTTACTACACAGGAATTGGTAAACTGTTGCATCATAAAAACTGCTAACTTGTAAAATCAATTAAATCGTGTTCGAGTATTTTATGATGATTACATAGATCAATGCTCCTCAATGAATCGCGTTATTATTAGGCCAAATGGTCATTCGTATAAATATAGTAGAACTTGAGTTATCCAACTTTTCGAAAATAAATTTCAAATTTCGCGCGTTCACATGACGCAAAGTAGTTCTGGTCGTTTGATGGAAGTTGGCAGTAAATTCGAATACGCAGCGGCTGGCGCCAGAAAAAGTTTCTACTATATTTATAATATACAATCATTGAAAAACATTGAGCACACGTTACTTAAGGGGTCAGACTACTGTGATGTCACCGTATATTCGAGAATTCCCGCTTAACCACTTACCCTATAATATCAAGCTAATCTAAAATAAAATTCTAATTTGCCGTTATAAATATTTAGCTATCGGAGAAAAATTCTAGACATGGAATAGATATAAACTAAGAACGCCGAAGAAGTTCTAGTCGTAGTTATAAAAGAAATCATAAGGAAAGTTTTACAATGGTTTTAACACGTTGACTGTCGCGTGAATTTTCTGCGTTTCACACAAGTCATGTCTATCTCACTCGTACAAACGATCAGAGTCAATAATTGCTATTAGTTACTTGATTTGCACCTTACACTATAATTTAAGGTAATTTCCGAACGAATAAATTAACACTCGGTGCGACTAATTTACAATGGCAGTCAACGTATTAAATGTATAACGTGCTAAAACGAATAGCGGAGCCTCCGAATAGAATATTTAACATTTCCCTGTAGTCCGTTTTTCGGCTGGTAGAGTAGTCGTACCCCTTAAGGAGTTAAGATTACGGACAAATTGACCCCATTACTAGATCGACGAACACGATCGGTATGTCAGACGCGGTTTAAGTGCCGTCTGTGGAGTGCGTGCGGTTCAACAGGTAATCAAGATCGTGAGAGATTCGATCCAGCATACCGCTGGTCGTGGCTTCGCAGTTCGTGACCACGATCTCCGGCGCTTTTTCTTCGCCGTCGGGTTGCTTGCGTTCCGTGGTGTTCGCTATATCGGGGATAACGTTAACGTGTTCTCTGGTCTTCAGCTCGCTGGTCGACAGCAACTCGACGTCGTTTTTAACGGCCAAAGTGACGTCCGGCATGCCAGTCAGACGGGACTCGACGTCGGCGCTGCACAAAACTTTCGCCGAGGCTTCCGGCGCCGGATTATTGTGAGGCATGAAGATCTGCTGGCTCTGCGGCTCCCCCCGATACTTTCCGCAATCCCGAAAGCTGCAGCACTCGCTGCCGTTGAAGGGCTCGCTAATGCAACGGGACGCCCTTGGTGAAAACACGGCGTCGAACGCGATCGTCTCCTGATACTTTCGCGGGCTGGTGCTATAGTTCTCTAGATTTATGTCGTCGGAATGGTCGATCCGTATCTCCGGCAAGAATCGGTTGGCGACAGGGACGGAAGGCTTCGAGTACGAGGACGAGGACTCGCTCACGAACTCGCGCATATCTATGCTACCAGCTGCGATTCCTCGAGCTTCTATGTAGGGCTCGCCTAGGCCCAACAACGACGGAGGAGGCGCCGTGTCGTTCTCCACCTCTGCGCCGCTCTTCGAGCACACTGGCCAAAAGTTGAACAAATTTCAGCTCTAATGAGATACTTAAACCGTGCGGCCTAGGTTCCCAGCTGATATTCTTTCCGGTTTCCGGGTATCGGTCGTGCCCATTTCGAAGATCGTGCATACTATCGCAGGACTGCGGATTCGACCCTTTCTTTTATGATTCTCATCGGCTCGGACGTCTTTCGTTGCTCACCTTCGTTATTAAATTGTGTTCGTAGCGTACCTCCTTTATAAAATATTGAAAGAATTCTGCAGAAGACCATCATTATTGACTAACAATATATCGGTGACAGAACTACGTTTAATAGAAATCCGCAGTCTCGAAGACTCCGAAAGGAACACGACCGGTACTCGGAAACTTCAAACATCGACTACAGGAACCCAGTTTTCGTTCAACGTACTGTTCCACCTGTTTGTAGCCCACTTTCATGAGATACCTTTAATTGGCTCAGATGTGATCTCCTCCTCTGTGCTCTGTTTCCAAGCCAGTTTCTTCAGGATCGAATCGACGATTGCCAACTCGCCGCTCACGATGTAGACCATTATTATGACGAACCCCTTCAAGCACAGAGATTACACTCAGTGATGATATTTCGGGCTGGTATTGTCAGGGAGATGCGCTTACCAGAACAGAGGACAGAGACGCGAATACATAGTGGAAGATGATCGAGCTGGAGTTTATGTAGAAGATGGAGGACGTTTCTATCGAGATCACACCGCAGATGACAATGGCTGCTCGGTGAAGCATTCGTAGCCTGAACAAAAAGCATCTTAACTCTCCGGAAACTATGAACAATTGGTCGGCACGATTGGCAAACGACTCTACCTTGCTTCTATTGCTTCTTTCTTCATAACGTTCTCCCCGACCAGAGCGTGCGCTTTGTGTAAAATACCTAAATATAGCAATACGAATATGAGAAACATCACGGTGGCGCAGGTTACAAATATGTTGTAAACTCCGCTGCCGAAGATCAGCCACCAGGACTCGTGTCTCCATCGCGTGCTCTTGTGTGTGAGCTCCGTGGCTAGCACAGCTAAGATAGGGACACCTGCGTCACATGAAATAATCGTGTTACAGAGAGTTTAATCTAGAGCTTTGTTCTTGTTCAACACGTTTGATTGTACCGGTAATGACTGCGATGACGGTGGGCTGGAAATGTTGGCTGGGTCGGACTTGCGTCAATCCTGCATAAATAATCAACGCTTCTGATATGGGCGCAGACATACCAACGAGGAGGAAAGCTTCGAGAGATATCGCCACAATTGCGTAGGAGCTCTGAAATTAAATGGTATTCGTGATTCTAATTTGATAATACTAGGATAGAATAGAACAGGTGTTTACTCGATACGGGACGTTTATCGGCTAGGAATTTGGGACATATATAGAGTAAACACTGTAAAACAAGTGAAGTAGAAATACAAAAAAATGCGCTGCGAGTACAAAGCAACGATAGAAAGAAATAGGGATTCTGCTGCAAGTACCTCGGGCAGATTGTTGTGCACAGCATATATGAAGACGGCCATTGCGCCAACCAGAGCTCCGCAGCATTGGAGTTTTAGGAAGTTCAGCCAATCCCTGTGCTTCCACCAGAAAGTGCCAAGAATCAGGGAAGACAGGAAACACTGGACCAAGCAGCTGCCGCATCCGAATATGACAATGAACGTGGTCTGCTCCTTCTTCGCCAGCATTACCCTGACTGCGCGCGCTGTTAGAAAAATCGCGTAGGTCCCGGTGTTAGGGCATAAGCAATGAGTGGTAGCGTCGCCCGGCACAGTGTTCACTATACAACTATTCAGATCCCAGCTGCCCGCGTTGTCCAAGAGACCGCAAGACACGTTCCAGAAACTGGACTGGTTCTGGACGTGTCTCATCTGCAGGTCTACCCATATTTTGTTATGCTTGTCCGGGCTGAAGCCTGGTACCGCGACCATCACGACTCGAGAATTGATGCGGAACTCGAGATCGGTGCCATCGCTATCGAAAATCGAACGTTCCAGTTAACGAAATGAGCAGACATCGTATAGTCTTCGGGTCACTCGATTCACTCACTCGAGTTCCTTGACGTAAGTGGCTGGAAGGAAGTGAGACGCGTTTTTGTAGACCACCACGATTCCGTTTAGAGTGTTGTTGGACTTCAGGTTCCTCTGTCGTTTTTTCCACAATCTTATGGTCACCTTGTCGTCGTACCAAGCTGGATATCTAGGAACAAGTAGTCTAATCAAGAGAAAATCCATCATCTCCAACAACCGATAATTACATGGAGTCGTCGATTGGGATCTGGAGCGAATGCGTGATGCTGTCGCCATTGTGTTGTTGCAGCTCTTGAACGTCTACCACCAAGGAAGACAGGGACAGGTGCTTGTAAGTATCAATGGCCGTGTTGGACCAGTGCATCAAGCTCCGTTGCGTGATTTGGAAGAGCAGCAGGACTTTCTGGAAATCGTTGAAGCATTGTTGCTGACTCTGATTTACACGTCCCGTTACTGGACCGACAAACGTGAGTAGGAGCAATTTAATACAGGAAAAACATTAACAAGAATTTAGGAGTATCGAAGCGCTATTTTCAACTTTTGAAAATTACTAAAGAAAGCGAGGTTTGTTAATTAGGTGGTTAAAATTTACTTCTACCGCAGCGCACGTGTGACCCCAGCTTCATTCAGATCACCTTACCCGTTGACTCAAGATCGAACTTTCATCGTGAAGTATTCGACTGATAATGCGTATCAGAGCCTCTGTCGAGGCGTGTAGGTCTAATGGGTCAATATTGTGCTGATAACGCTCGATCTCCGCCAGTATGCCCAATATGCGATCCCCCTCGCCAGGATACAGCGGCAGTTCACGTGACCGTAAAATTTCCCAAAAGGAAAAGATTGTCTGCGACCCCGTGACGTTTTGGTAACCCAGCGTGAGGCTCTTGAACTACAATCGGAAAGAGGGGGCAGCGTGTAGTTAGCTTCACGAACGGATTAGCAAAGTTCAACACTGAACCTACCACGGTCAAACAACCGGTTTTCTATTTCACAGTGTTATTCACCGAATCGACTTCTTTATTTAAGGGCCAAGGGTAGTCACGTGACTTTTGCAGAGTCAGGAGGACGGCAACTGCTGTACCATTTTCTTCTCAAGTCATATAAAGACGAAAACTTTTCACCCGTGAAACCCTCTTTCGCCTATTTTTGTCTGTAACGTGGTCACTCTACCTTATCGCGAATCTACGGAGTCTTGGCCCTTGGCAGATGAAAACCGTACAAAGTGGATTCGATCTTCCCACTTCTGTAGGGTGTTTTTCTATGTTTTGTGGTTGGTAGGTTTAGTGTGAACGATAGTTACCGAACCGATACCTTGTCGTACTGAGCGGTGAACGGTTCGTACAGACAATGAGAAAAGTCCGGGGTCTGCCATTCGGGCGTGGTGGCGTCCTTCATGGAGCATAGTCTGGACACCTTGTCGCCAACGAAATGCTGAGGACACTCGAGCAGTGCCTCCGACCCAGGAGCCGTGTCGGGCCAAGTTAGATCCTGAGATTTGCCTCTTCGACAAATTGGTATGAGCGTCCTGTTGACTATCTCAACCCTAACGGACATGGACTTGTCTGCCACGTTGCAGGTGTATATGGCCGATTTCTGGAAGAGGACAAAAACGATCAAGCAAGAGGATCGGATCAGCTCTGCTGAGACGTACCTGCGCGTTCGTGATCTTCAGTATACTGCCGGCTGGATGGAGATCCTCCCATACTTCGCTGCCGAGCTCCAGCTTCAGCAAAGCTCTGTTTTTCGTCCAGCCAAATCCTATTCCTATGTTGGGCATGTTGGGCGTCATGCACGTCAGCTGCGTGTCACCTCCCTAAAATAGCGGGGGTAGTTATAGCGAATCAATTTAGGGGAATTGGTGTCGCGTTACCTTGTCTATGGTAGCGCTCATGGGCATCACTTTGACGTTGGGCTCGTCCCTTACGTCAACGTAGATGCTTTTACACTGCTGCACGCCCCAGTCGACTACCTGGCAGGTGTATTGACCCGCGTCGAGCATTGTCGCTTTCTCGATGATCAACAGAGAGGTGTGGACGTCCGAACCGTCGTTTGGAAGGTGCCTGCACCGGATATCCCTAATGGACAAGTCGTAAACGGTAATAAAACTAGGTAGCTGGGTCATGCGCTTGGGAAAGAGGACTTTTGCACCCCGGGTCCCTATCCTGAGCTATTTACGAACTCGTTGGTCGAAAGGGTCGAGCCCTCTGGACTAATCCTTTCAGGATAATGTCAAGTGGCCGGGCAGGGATGGGTACAATTTACAGCAGCGGACATATTAAAATGATTTAAGGATGTCAGTGTACAGTCGGCCCTTCTGCAACGCGGCGCGTAAATTATTAGTTGAAGCTAGGGTAAGGGAGCCAATTATTTTTAAAGCGCAATGAATATTGAAAAACATTTCATTAAAATCGGTTATGTTATATATCTTTTTCTTAATATTGGTTATGCTTTGAAAATAAGTGCGATTAATATTAACAGAGTAATTGGTACCCCCACAGTAATTGGGTCTCCCTTATTCTAGTCTGAAGCAGAATTAATCTGATTCGGCTTAACAGGATAATTAAAAGAAGCAAGAAATTTTTATCTGGCCGCTTCTATTTTTCATTAAAATCTAATCTATGCCTCCGCCGTTACCTGGTCGCTTTGCTCGTGTTGACCAGCATGTTGTCCTTGTACCAAGTGAAATTGACGCTGTAGCTCCCCTGAGCGACGCAAGCCAGGGAGATTTGGTCCCCGAGATGAACCTCGTGCTCGTTCGCCTGGTTCAGACGGAGGCTCTGAGGGAAGACAATGGTCGAGCGATAAGGATTCGCGAGGACACCGTCGAAGCTCGTGACAAGGATACGTTGCGTGAACGGACGAGTACCTGCAGTCTGAGAGCCGGTTTCTGCTGGAAAGTGAAGTGTGTCGACTCGAGGGAAATCTCGCTGAGCCGACGACGCTGCACCAGCCTGTTCAGGGATTCACGGATCCTGTCTCCATCCTCCGAGTTCCCGAAGAAGTGGAAAGTGATCTCGGACGTGGGTCTACGTAACAAGCTGAATCAACGACTGTCCCAACTCCTATTCTCTTATTTTACTAAATCAGTCTTTCTTTTTTTTTTTTAATCTACTACAACAACACAGACAACGTTCGGCGTTGAGCGGTAATTCGCCATTTTATTGTTTAATGTACCTACTCACGTCACGCTCAGGATTTGAAAATCCTCCATAGACGAGATATTAGAGTGCCTCAAGTACTTGGTGAGCTGCGAATAGATCAGAACAAGTTCTGCTTAGCGGATTCTCTCGTACGGAAAACGGGGGACAGGAAACGGTCAAGAAATAAATCAGACGAGTTTTTCTGTTCTCGAGCAGTGCTTTTTATTCTGGTAAAAAGGTGTACAATGAAAACTCGACGACGGATTGTTCGGATGTCTCTGCGTCACAAGCCCGACCACCGACAAGATGGTGGATCCGAGATCGAACCGCGCGCAGAGTTACATCTCAATTACCGTGAATTACAAATAGGAAATCACAAAATAGAGTTACAACAGTTTCTGCAATCGACAATTATGAAAATAATCTTCAACAATCCTCCTCCTATCGAAGATTACGGCGTTCAATTTGCGCGTGTGCGCGACCTCGAGCGGCCAGACAGACGGTTGCTCTGTACGACGTTAAACGGCGCGAGATAATGGTCGCCGGGGCTGGCAACAACTGGTTTCGCAATTCGCGGTACATTCCGCACCGTGGGTCGCCGATGATTCTTGCTGATCGCCAGGCGACCACCGACGTGGAACCCAACGAACGTTTCGCAGCGATCGATATCTATCGCGAGGTGCGTAGATATATTCTTATCTCGAGAGCGTCTAGTCATCGTCCGGTATCAAAAGTGCTCGTTTCTTTTTTCTTTATCGGTCCAACGATCCATTCGGTCCGCGGAACGCTGGTCCGCGGAAGAATCGATCGTACACTCTCCCCCGTTGGTCCAACGGCGTTCCTCGGCTTTTCGAACAATAAATCACACGTGTGACTGCGTCCAGTCGAGACTTAAATTCGTTCCGGAAGCTTCCCAAGCGATCCGTGGCTTCACTCGGGGGGATCTAGGAAATATGGATCGTCGTTGCAGATCAGCACGCAGGACAGATCGCCGCTGCCCGGGCACAGATGCTCCTGTATCCTCTCTCTGGACACCCGTAACACCTTGATGCCTGTCTCGCGACAATAGGCCTCCAACAGGATCATCTGCAGATGGCTGGCGGAGTCCATTTCCGTGTCGAATGGCACCAGGCATATGGTCCCCTGGCTGTTCTCGCATTCTTTCGCGGCGAGGGCTCGTAAAGTAGGCAGCATGCCGCAGGTGATGGTCCCCCTGGGACATCTGGAATCTTTCTGGTCCGTCCATAGCGGCCCGCTAAAAATTCAAATCGACAAATCAGTTCCGTGGCGACTCTCTCTCAAAGCATCTAGGCGGCGAAGCAACTTACAATTCCGATTACCGTTCTGACGCAACTGGACCGCGTCCAGAAGCTAATCGGAATTATCAGTGGGCCAGTAGCGTGGTTGGGTTTTTTCGGATTGCAGACACTTTATCTCCGCGATTCTCGAGTGCAAATACTTGGAACCGCGCGATAAACACTCCGTAGTCACGAAGGTAAATACAAGCGTAAATCGGTATGGCGCAATGCGATGCAACGGTTAACCTCCTCGACCCACTCTGAACTTTTTTAACACCGAGTTTTAATACTTGGTCCGTCAAACGAAAAATTCAATGTTTCGAAATCTCTTGAACAAACGAGCGCGCGAGTTATCGGACAAGGGAGAGAGACGATTTAATATTGAAATTGGCAAGAGGACAGCTATTACAAATCAAACGATAGTTTTGCTCGCAGTTCGAACAAAACCGACCACGTTTCCGGCGAAAAAGCTGGCTCGATTCGAGCGTCAAAGTGTATGTAAAAAATACCGTACCTTTCGGTCATAGTGGCGGATCCGTAGGAGTGCAAGCTCTGGCAACGTGTCATATCCGTGAGTATCTCTTCTTTGGTTTTCTTCGAATCACCACCCGTTCCTCGTCTGCACACTTCGCTGAATGTAGGAATTTTCTCGGCTGTGATTGCCAGTTTCTCACGAGAAATCCACTGGATGCCGACCGTTTCCACTGATATTCACTTGAAACTGTGTCCTTTTTCTCTCTCTCTGCTGTCAACTGATAGGCGACACACACGGTTCGCTTACGCAACAACGATCAACTTTCCCCGGTGTCTGTGTATTCTTCGGCAAAATACTCTGATCGGGACTCTACAGGGACCTTGCGTACTCTACGGAGTTCCGGCAGTTAGCGACCTCGAGGCTCGCCGCGCGCTTCTTTTATAGACTACGGTGGCGCCCCCCACCATCGCGTCACCGAACGATGCGCGCGCCGCTTCGGATAAACCGTAGCGCGAGCTTTTCCGTGTACAGGCAGCGTACACACATGCACGCCAGAGCTTTTTATCGACGATACGGTGGGCTTTACCGAGAAACGATGTAGCGCGAAGAAACAAAGCTTCCCGGTACGCTTCTTCGCAGGCGACCATTGCGACATTTCTGTATGACCGATCGTTTAATGATCGTCTAACCCAGACCTTATGGCAAATGACCTGGGAGATGCTACAGTCGATACGTCCACACTTATCCAACAGCGTGCAGCGGGGTTGGAATGTTACTGTTTGAAAATGTCAGAGGTTCGGAACTTTGGAAACTCGATTCATCGTGTATAGTTTTTATAGCGTTCCGAACAATCATGGTTCAAGAGAGACGTGTTTCTCATCTTGCTTCGAAAATTAACACTTTACCTCCCGAGGGGGGCTGTTAATAGCCTTTTCAATAATTGTGCTGCGCCAAATGGGAGCTTAAAAATCTTCTACAAAATAATCTCGAATGAAATTATTTTTTCTTTTTTCGTTATTGAGGGTTTGTTGAAAAATCCTCAGCCATGGGCCTTTAAAAAATTACGGAATAATCGCCGATAGATAATCTGTTAAGAGACTTGTGTTAAATCTATATGTTGATAACCGGACTGCGGATTTTATACGTTTGTCACAAAAATGAGTAATTGGAAACAGCGGAAAGATTAAAAGAGCTTACCATTGTCGATATACTATTTTTAACGTGTAAGAATTATTAATGGAGAAAATAAATTGTCACTTAGCTTCTAGAGTAAGGAACCCCATTACTGTGGGGGTACCGATTACTGTGCCTATATTGATTACACTTATTTTTAAAGCACAATGAATATTGAAAAAGAGACGTACAACATCTATATATTCATTGAATAATATTCATTGTTCTTTACAAAAAAAGTATAATTAATATACGCACAGTAATTGGGTCCCTCACCCTATAGATCGCGATCGATGTATACAAATGTTGTTTTGCATAAAGATCCGCAATCTATTAATGAGATTACAGATACCGAACACGTGCGTCGCAACAATGTCTGCAATTACGTTGTACATCGCTCGCTCTCAAAACACGAGCGGAGAAAAAATGGCGACTCTGACGAATCCTTGAAAGATTTTCCCCCGTCCCAGGTTCCTATAAATTGCAACGAGGAAAATGGAACTCGGCGTAAACAGCATCAGCCTTGTGCATTTATCATCGATCGCGGTTGCATACAAGCCGTCGAATCGAGAGGAATTCCGACGCAATCTGCAAGAAAGTTTCCACGTCATGGCTACCGATTCCGATTGCGTGAATAGATCCACCCTAGAAGGTGTCTTGCGGAGATGTATCTGGTGCTGCCCGGGCCAGGGACTTCCTGCGACGTTTGCAAAAGCCTTAGCCTCTTGCGAAAGATTTGCCCTTCTATCCGCGAGACAGACGAGCCAGCGAAAGAGGGACAGAGAGAGGGAGAGAGAGAGAGAGAGAGAGAGAGAGGGAGAGGGGGGGGGGGAGAGCGACAAAGAAGATGCTTGCATGACATAGCAATTCTCTCGACGCAAACGGATTTTTCGTGTGGAACGTTGGCCTTCTTTGCTCGCGAGCCTAATCACTTGGACACACTGCCCTAGAACCTTGCCACCGAAACCCCCGTATCCTCCTCTTTACTAAATCTTTATGTTAGGACCTGTAGAAGGGGACCCGCGTTATTGCGTTGGGAATGGAACGTAATGACTATCCTCTTCGGGGTAGGGTGTCCTTCCTTCTGTCTATTAAGCTCTAGATTAGGATCTGTCGAAACGATTGGGGACCCGTTTTACCGCGTTAAAAACGAAACGCAGTGGCTATCCCTTTTAGGGACCCGATGGGATCGTAGCTTTTGCCTATTAAATTCTTCATTAGGACCTGTTGAGGCCACTTGAAGCGAAGCTCTCTATAAGAGAGCAGTTCGTCTAAAGATGTTGCACTTTTTCCGCCCAAGACCGGTGTAACTAGACACGGCTAGGCGACTATAGTTCGCGACACGGATCGATAGCACGTGCCGGTGCTCGGACATAGTCGAACCGTCTGTGTACCGTGTCATGATGCAAGCGTCGACGTCTCGGACCGTACGGTTTCATCAGCAATCGAGCAGGTTCGTTTCGGTGATAATCAGTCGGGGGGGATCAACCCTGGAAATCACCGTTGAATCGCGAAAAGTTGACATTCCGCATCTGTGCCTCTACCTCGATATCTTTTGTACACAGAGATAGAGAGCGAATTAGCGCCGGCTGATACTCGACAATCGGTCCCATTTTCTGTTCGACGTACCGCGGATCCTCCCACCTTTAGAATAATAATAATAATAATAATAACAATAACAACAATCCAACCGATATACGCGGGCAAAGGACGACTCGCGCGATCTATTATTAAATCGGACTACTCATGTAACGAGCCGCCGCCGTAACGATTCTATTTTAACGAGGACACACTGGAAAGTCAATTCCAGTTGCGCAATCGATCCTCCGAACGTTTTATAATCCTGGATCCTTTCGAATCCGAGGATCGAGGAACGACCCGTCACTTTCCACGGAAACTTCCGCGGCGTGCGCACCGCCGTGAAATCCAGTTCTAATTCGTCGAAAAGCAACGAACAAAGCTTTCGTAAACACAGTAGTCAGTAACCTGCAATTATATTAGGTTGTTGCAATTGAAATTCACATTTGAAACTTCCCGTCTTTGTAGTTTAGTTTTTCCACGACAAATGGAGTCGAAGTTCTCCTCTAACGAGGAGAAGGCTCTGTTGTAACTCCGTGCGAAATAATTGTCTGCGTGAATTGAATCCTTCTATTAATAATTTTAATAGGTTGTAAACGCTCCGGTAACATTAGACTCATCTAACGTTTGTATTTTGTGTTTCACCTAGGATTAATTTTTCCCACAAACGCGTAAAATCCGCAGTCTAAAATCTGCAGGATAATTGCCTCCCCCCCCCCCCTCATGAAATTCTACTTGATTAATATGAAGCGGTCTATTCCTGCTAATTATTTCCAACAGGGAAGCCATTAGAAGATGAATGAGTAGAAGCAGCTTCCGACGAACAAGTTTTTGTTTACCATCACGTCTCAATTATCATAACTCGTCGTGGAATGAAGTTTGTTAAAAATCGCATTCGAAATCGTTACGCGCCGTGTCGGAAGAAAGCTTTTAGCTATTCGTTCTTCTTTCAGGTACAACGACTCTTCGGGGGATAACGAACAGCGATTAGAGCGCAGTCGGGCCTCGATCGGTCAGCCACCTTGTTCGCTGGGAATCCCCGGGACCTTAAGCAAGAGGAAATTGGATATCGAGTGTGTTGCCTTGAGATTACGCCGAGGAAAGGACGATTCTGGGTAATTGGTCGGCTAAGAATACTTGCACGAAACCGATCAGCGCGATCTCGAAACACTATTTCATGGTAACTCCGTGTTTCCAATAAAACTCCGTTCAATTTCGACCTTTTCTTCGTTGCTCCGATGCGCTTTATCTGGGAAACGAGTGGCAGGAAACTTCAGATTTTTACGGTCACCGAAGGTAAAGATACCTCTTGTAAACCTCTGAACAAAAAACTTTGAAACAATCATTCTTACGTAATACGTCTTCCGAGAACCGATAAGCCTTATGCAAGAAAGCAATTTTTCCCGCGAAACTTATTTAAAAATAGAATTCCACACTGTGTACAATGAATTCTTTATGTCGCCGAGGCATGGCCGATAAATGTCGCGGAATTATCCCCACTACCGCTGGGTGTATCCCGTGAGGGGCCAAGAAGCTCGAGAGACCTCGATCGCCGAGGATCGAAGAATCTCCTGGTCGATATATGTCCGTGGCTAGACCCGTGTTTTGGACATATATCGAGTTAACACTGTACTCTCCATTGTTTTCACTCCGAAATTATCGATCGAACGTCCGTGTGAACTTCCGCAGAAGACCGCGTCCAGTGTTCAAGCATTATTCGATGATCTCGTTGTAAAACGATCCAACTTCTAGTAATCCGACGCGTTTGGAATCTACGAGACGCAATTCCCGAGTTCAATGAAATTCCGACTGCAAACCTCTTCTTTTTCCTGAAAACCCCAATGGATTTACAGGCTCGCTATGTGTGGGAAAGATTGCACCATTTCGCGTCGCGTTGCCTGTCGGATCATTTTGCCGGGCTCCGACAGGTGTCAATAGCCTCGAGGACTCCACAGATCTTGATCTAACGACCCCGCGCTGTACGTGGAAACGGTTACGCTAGATTTTGGGAAGGAACCTAATAAAATTATATAAATAAGTCCCGAAATTGTGCAGGTTTTGCATTCCAAGCTCGCCCTCTTGCAGATCGCATTCAGCCTTTTGCAAACGAACCTCACCCTTTTGCAGACCAAAACGGACAAAAAACTTTTTCCTAGAAATTTGTTTCCTCGAGTTATTGCGATCAAATTTATTGTTCCCAAATTGAAAATTTGATGACAGTAAAATAGTAATTATACACCTAGATTCGTCTGTGAACGGCCTTGAGAAACAATTGGATTACGGTTGCGCAATTTGCCCCACGAGTCGTTTTAATCAGAATGTTCGGCGCGCGTACGTAGGTATGTATGTATCGAGCGCACAAAGAGGACAGCGAAACATAATCTTATCGGCGCCAGAGTCGTGGAAAAGGAAAAAAATGGGAATTCAGAATTATCTGCCCGTAAGATTGCGAGTCCCGATACGATCGTTCCGGGAAGCCGCGTTATCTGCGTCTGCTCGACGAAACGACAGTCTCTCGATTCGTTCGCCGTCAAACGGGAAATGACGTTTAAATAGAAAATAATCGATTTTCCCGGTTAGTCGAGCCGATGTCCGCGAGCAGATAAAGCACGGGGATGTACGAGGAAAATTTATTCGTTTCTCCCCCCTGGACGTGTTGTTATTTCTGGATGATATCTGGCCGCTTATCGTCGCAGATTTTATCGGTTTATAATCCTATACACAAATGAACGGCGCGCCACTTGGACGAGTGGAAACATTGTACGACAATTGTGCAACTTGCCAAATTCGACAAAACGAATTTCGAAAGTACGCTTACATCGTGTTGAGACATCTGGCACGGACATCTAGCCGACAACGTGGAAAATAGCAACTTTTCCACGGGGAGAACGCGCTGAGGCGACCATTCGGAATTTTTTCGGGGAAAACTATGCAACCGATTTCCCCGAAATTTTCAGGGTACGTGACGGCGCTATTGGAGCGACAAAAGATATTTTTTTCGGTAGAGAAACCGTATTGGTTGTCGAAATAAAAATTAAAAACGGAGGTTCAGACGTCGCTGTGAGCAGTATTGGCGCAGGTGTCCCTTGCGGGTCAATGTTTTTCCATCCCTGTTAAAAAATGGCGAATTTTTATCATTTCGAGTACTCTGAAAAACAGAGGTCAGCGAGGCGTTGAAAGTTTCGGCGGGCAAATCGCGCGCAAAAAGCCGATCGCGATCGATTCCGCGTATCTCGAGCCATTAAGTATTCGCGTCGTTTATCGATCTATATTTAACTCGCTTCCGGAAACCGATCTTCTTATAGAATCGCTTTGTTTAGGCTGCGCGGTGATCGTGAGAAGAGCGCGATGCCGAACATCTGGAAGACCTGGAACCGCGTCACCGGTTCTCGATGCATTCCTCGAGCGTGCATTCTTGATCCCGAGGTGGTCCGAGCGATCTCGAGCAACACGGAGATCTCGAGGAACCACATGACGCCGGAGATCGAGCTGTTCCTGCTGACGCCGAACTGCGATCTTTATCATGCTCCGTTCTCCAGCGTTCTCGAGGCGGACGAGACAAAGAGACGCGTCTTCGCCGAGCCCTTCTGGTCGATCTACTGGCCGGGTGGACAGGCCCTGACCAGATTTATCTTGGATCACGGGAAGAATATCTTTTCGAGCTCCGCGAAACGCGTTTTGGACCTGGGCGCTGGCTGCGGGGCCGCCGCCATCGCTGCGAAACTCGTCGGCGCGGAAACCGTGGTTGCAAACGACATAGATAAAGGTAACGATGTCGTTCGCCTAATAATCCATAGTGCTTTTCGTCATCTCAGATAACTAACGCTAAACCTACATGAAAACCGCCCTCTGAAAATAGCAAGATCGAATTTACTCCGATCCTGCACGATCTTGATCGAATTACCCAACTCAACGGAATAATTTCCCATGAGAGCGTCTTCATAATTCCATTAACACGAAGCCTGGCGAACGCAAAACACGAATAAGTGAAACGTCTTACAGGAGGGAGTGATGAAAACGTTTTTGTAATTTCAATAATTGTCAAATAGAGAACCGGTCGTTTCGACCGTGGTAGGTTTGCTGTTAATTGTCAGATAATATAGGACGGTCGTTCGACCGACACTTGTTGGGCCGAGGCGTGACAGTAATTCAGTAATTTCCTATGAAAAGGTTTTTATAATTTCAATAATTGTCGAATAGAGAACCGGTCGTTTCGACCGTGGTAGGTTTGCTGTTAATAGTGAGATAATATAGGAGGGTCGTTCGACCGACACTTGTTGGACCAAGGCGTGATCCTCGTAGCATTGTTGGCTGCAAGACCGTGCAATACAAGGGCCTGGAAATGAACGGTATCCGTCTACCTGCGCGAGTTCCATCTACCTGACGTCAATTCTACGTGTTCGATCCCGTCGCGCGGTATTCCCACCGGTTTGTCCGGGCTGTGTCGGGTCGTTTCGAAGCGGAGCCGGTTCTTCACCGGCGCCGATTCCCCCTTCTCGCCGTGTCCCGGGAAGTTCCAGCCGCAATTCGACCGCGCTCGCGAGCTATAGGACGTACCATAATTGCGCGCGGTGGAAGTCGCAGGCCGCGGACGCACGAGGTAACCCGATAGCCGAGGGATTTTCTTCTCGCGACATGTCTCGCGCGTAATCAAACTGAATCGAGCCGGACACCGCGAAACGGGTTTCGTGCTCGACGCGTTTACCGTTTCCTGGAAAATTTTATCGAACGCCGCACAGTTGCTGCCAAATCGCCAAAAATCGGCGAAAAATCTGTAAAAATAAAACCATCCAACGAATCTGTTCGAAATTTGGTGGAAAGACTTCCACAGGTACTACGCTTATTCGGCAAAAATAATGTTTTAAAAAAGTAGTCAAACATTAAGTCATATGGGCTAATCGAATTCCTCCATAAATAAAAAATGAGCGTATTACTTAATGTTAAACAGCTTTTTCTGACAAATTTTTTTTCCAGCTAATAGTTTAACCTGTTCGTATAACCCATATGATTTGTAGAACCCTAAGTATTGAATTACAGGCGGAATAATTACACAATTGTCGCACTGAAAACTAATGAATTCCCAGGTTGTTCACCATGCGTGTATCTCCGTAAATGAAATTTTTTTAAAAAATCGGACCTTGGCACGTTATGCGCTCGTTATTAGGCTGCGCAAAAAGTAACAATTTTTTTTATAAAAATCGAAAATTTATAAAATGGATTTTTCGCCGCCTTGGCACCACTGTGCGCCGCGCCGCGTCGCGGTCCCTTGACCCGAAAACGCCCGCCGAAATTACATTTCGCCGAAACAAAAGTTCGTTCGAGTAGTTACCGCGTTTCCTCGTAATTCCACGTCCCCCTCCGCCTTCTCGCGAATCGATAAACGAAGACCTCGCGTGCCGGTGCTCGTACGCGGAATCGCTTCCATTAATGAACTCCGCCTCGCGAACGGAATTCCGCAACGGCGCAATTCTTTCGCGACTCCGAAACTGCGAGTTTTCTTTTCCTGATAAACGCTATCAGCTTCGCGCTCGGAAACTCGTACGTTCATCTTATTAATGGAGCTCGTATCTCTCTTTGAGAGACGATGCGCGCGCACGTCTCGCCTTTCATTCAGAGTGACACGTTCACAGAAATTTGTCATTGTTAACACTAGGTTTACGGACCACTAAAAGTAACTATTTTACATCACTTTATAAAAATAAATGTGCTGCCCAAATTTTTAGCTTTTTTAGTAACACGAACCCAAAGAAATAAAGGGGACTCACGCGGTAAAACTTTGGGGTCCTCAAACTCAAGTTTTCAAACTCGCTACGCTACTATACGCTGTTCGAAATAACGGCGCAGTGCATTGTTGATATAACGATTAGAAATTTTAGGATTCTCGCGCAGGAACAGTCGAAGACGATCCTGAAATTGTTACGAATGCCGACGATGGAAATACTTGCCGTACGTCAGGATCTCACTGCTACATTTATACCTCGTTATCGCAACTTTTACGCAACCTCCCCTAATTGGGTAAATATTTACACAAACAGAGCCACCCCCGATTTCGATTATAATGAATTGCGTAGGTCATCGCTTGACTGCGGCTTGCGCGTATTTACAACAGAATCGAATAAGCGGAACACCTGCTAAGACGCTAGAATTAAAGTGAAGAAATTAAGAACATCAAAAGAGAGGATACATTTTCATTTAATTTCTGTTTTCCTACAGTGAACTTTTTTATTTTGTATAAACATTCACAGTTCAATCTCATTACCCTTACCGATTTTTGGAATTTTGAACTTCTAGTATCTTCTCTGTAATTCCCGCCAATTATTATTGACTAGAAAAGGAAGATACAACTTATTGAGGCGATACTCCCAATAAATTGAGCTCTTGGGCGATATTGATTTTTGTCCGATTTTTTAAAGGAAATCGTCCACTGTGGCGTCGTGGGACTCATAAATTCTCTAATCCGAGAAGCAGAAGCTGATTATGAGCTTCTCGGAACTGTATTTCCTGATTTCGGTCGAGCCTGTGCGTCGAACCGGTGCACGGCGAAGAAAGTCCGAAATGTGGGTCAGGTCCGACGGATTTTCCCGATTTCACCGGGAGCCACGCTTCGCGAGAAGGGTCTACGTTCGTTCTCGTGCGTCAGTGAAAGGCTGTCGGTTTCTGCTTGCTACGCTGGTCGCATTCTAAATTGATCGGCCGCTGACGCAGCGACGACGTTACGTCGCGCTTAATTAATCCTATCTCCGCCGCCGATCATTGCGAATGCATCACTGGGATATGACTGTTGATGCGGACCGGACGATCAGTGAAAAGAATCTCTGGGCCACAGCCAATCGCGCGACCGCCGAGAATCTCGTCAACAAATTTCGATCAATTTCATCTGCGACAAAATACTCGCCCGGTATATCTACCCTTGGATAGTTTTAGCACATTGGAGCAACGCGTGACTTTATTGTTTCATCAACGTATTAGAATAATCAATCTTTTTATTACATAATTTTTTCTTTTAAGAAAATTTTGTAATAAATCTTCCTGTCGAAGTACGAAACCTAAACAAAAGCAATTTTGTTGTTATCATAAGGCAATGCATGCCAGTTGCGTTCAGTGTAGTTCCAGTGTTAAAAGTCAAACGAATTGCTTCGGTTCTGTTGTATTTTCATTGTTACTGACGCGAACGCGTCGCGGACCTTTGATCGTCGGTTTCCGTAACCCTGTATCTGGCGCAAGGACAAATAATAATTAGCAAAATACGTCACAATGTATGTCTTTTAACGTACGCTTCTCAGAAATGCACTTCTCATGCGCTTCTCTTGCATAAAAGATCTTAGATCAATTATGTGATTCTACATGAAACAAAAAAAAAAAAAAAAGAAAAACAAATCGAAAATAAAGAATAAAATTTAGTCATTCGAGGCTTCGTTCCCGAGAAAATCGATTTTGAATATTCAGCGAGTACGCGTGTTATTCGATAGGAATAGTCTGACGCGTCTGATCACGACCGACCAATTCTACTTCCTGAACCCGGCGGATCACTAAACCTACCACGGTCAAAATGGCCGATTTTATATCTCACAATCATCGAACCTATATAAACTCATTTATGGAAAATAGTGGAATCTCCTTGTCGAAGCTCGGGTTGCATATTGAAAATCACGGACAATATCAATAAATCCAGGGTTACCACTTTTATAAGGCAATATTTACCGGATACTGTTAACGCTCGGTAGGTTTAGCGTTAAACTCGATTTTCTCGAAAGCAAAGCCTCAAACGAAAAAACGTTACTCTTTATTTTAAATTTGCTTTTTCATGCAGAATCACCCCCTTGTCGGTTGCACCACCGATGCTGGGATACCCTAAATAAAAAAGCGTCTTGAAATAGACGTTGCCTGGGGGAAGTTAGGAACTCGTTGCAAAATAAGATACGGGGTTACGAGTGTGGAGGAGAGTCGCATTCCGTGCGCACGACCATCTGGCTCCGAGGGGAAAAAAAGCGGTGTCGAGCTCGCAGAGCAGGTGCTTAGGCCCTGGAATGCTTGACACCTTTCGCAGTGGCAGCAGGAACACGGAGATCCTCGGTCGAACCGATCTGACTCATTTGATCCCCCTCAACGATCGGCGAGGGGCACGCGCGAACGTGGCTCGAGTCGCGTGCCGAGAAGAATCGTGCCGGGTTGCATAACCCGATCTTCGTAGATCCCGTGTCTGCTGTCGGCTGTCAGGTGAAAGTGAACTTGCAGAGGCCACGTGAGATAACGTCTAGCCGAACTGGGTCCGTTCCCGTCGACGCAGGAATTTTATTGCGAGACCTTGGCGCGGTTCTAGCTCTCGTGAATCGGGTCTCGCGCACGAGCCAGCATGATCGACGCGCGAACTGATCTGCGCAGGTATTCCCGTCTCGAAACCAGTCCGAGAGGAGAGGGGGGCCGATTAAATTCTTCCTCCCGACGATCTCCGCACGGTTTTCGGTCCAAATCGCCTCCGCGAGAACTTCTTGATCCCGGCTCGATCCTCTGAACCCGGATTTTCAAGTCGCTGAATCATTTATCAATTTTTTTTTATACATATTTGTGCAGGCACTTTTTATAGAAATGTTAGTCTTCCTGTTGTTCCTGACGTAGCAGTTGTGCATTTAATTCGTCAGATACTCTGGGTCAAGGGGGACCCGCGCGCAGCTATCCAAATCTGTTAAATTGTTGCGCATCGTGCGTGGAAACTAACCGTGTCACCAAATTTTAGTTTGGAGAACGATCGTTCGGATCGCAATGAGCAAGGAGCGAGTTAAATGCCCCAGAGGGTTGGTTCCGAATGCATCCGCGCGGGATCTACTGCGCAAGCGAGCAGTCACGTGGGTCCGAGCGCGGCTCATTGACCTGCCGCGCATTGTCTCGAATTTTATCTTATCACCCCGAGTAATAATTGAAACTTGCGATCGTATCTGCTTTCGAAGAAAATTGATGGCTGTCGATCGGATTAATATTTTGCGATGCTGTTGCGTTCCGCCTACCGTTTTGTGCATGTGTTGTTATCAAAAATCTTTCACTGGAAACATCGAGAGGTGGATTAACCCGCTATTCTAAGATTATTTTTGATTGTTGTGTGTACATTTCACTTGTTTTGTTACCAAAAAGATAACACGTTCAGCGCAACGACACAATTCTTTTACCGAACTTGAAAATAAATTTTTTGCTACAATCCATTAACTAAACTAAATTGTATTAAGATCTACAAACTGTGAGAACAATTATTGTTGTGATAAACTTCGTCTCTTCTATTCGAGTATTATTAAATTAAGTTGTTTTGATATTCTGCGACGTTTATGCGCATTGGCGTGTGCACCGAGCGTGCTAATATTTTACGATTGACCTTTCAATATTCCGGAAACTGTCTCCCTGAGCATTTTCATGCTACTTTCGAACTGTTCTCTTCCGCTAATTGAGAAGCAAATTCCCAGCATCTCCGGCGGGGAATACGCGTGTTTACAAACATTGTGTCTCTTTTATTTTTGTCGGACGCGTTTCAAACGAACGTGGGCGGGCAAAATATGGGCGGCGCAAGGTTTGACAATTGCCCGGGTTATCGACGCGACAACCTCGATGGAAACTAACTACAGATTATGTAAGACGCTCGTTACCGCGATTACGCGTCGCTCGGTCGACGCGTAACCGTGTGTCGGCGTTCGTTAACGGGGGAATAAAAGAATTCCTTACAAAATCAACGTTATTGTTTAGAAACGGTTACGAGCTCCCGATCCAACCGGTTTTATCGAGTGCGAGACGGGATCTGGAAACCGGCTGCGAACCGATTCGGTTCGGTTCGATCGATACCGACCGAGACGATCGCACCGCGTTAAAACTCACGAACTCTAAAACAATGGAAAGATTCGTTCGATGTTTAACGAATGCTGTGTGAAAGCAAAATATGAATATCGTTACAGTAAACATTGCCTTGTTTTTTACAAAACGAACAGCCACGAGTCCGCGAGGATCCACAATTTGATATCTGGATCGTTGATCCTTGCTGCACTATAAATGCAATCGCTGGAAGTCAGATTACACTCGATTCGACTTTTTTAAAAATAGTGGAAAATCGCATGAACATCCACGGTTTATTAGTGACATTTTGTGATACTAAAATTTCGGAAATTGTGAACAAGTTTACCCTATTCGACAAATTTTAACCTGTCTTTGATGAGTGAGAGCTAAGGAGGTGGTTTTAATAACATTACGAACATTTAAACACGCTTAGACAATGTTTAAAGAGAACGCCTGTAGTGATGCCTCGCTTGTCCGCTCTGTGGAACGGATCGTGTTTCATTTGGCGTTGTTAGTCGCGAAACTGAAAACTGCTTCCGGTGAGCAGTGCGCCGAGCTCGCACGAACCGGTTCGAGCGGTGTTCCTTTCGAGGAAGATGGCACGCGCGCACTTGCATCGTTCACGATTGCGATCACGCGCGGGAATCTGCGTTTGACGCATGGACCGGGATCGCAGGATGTACGAACGATCGGTATTAATGATATGCGTGTGCTTTCAGTGGCGTGCGTCGCTGCATCGATGAACGCGGCATTGAACCACGTGGACGTGCAGGTGTCGCAAGAGAATCTGTTGCAACGTACGCCCGGGAAGCTCGCGGACGTCATCTTCGTCGGGGACATGCTGTACGACGAGGAAATCGCCGACCTTCTGACCCCTTGGCTCGAGAAAGCTCGGGAAAACGGCACTCAAATTTTCTTGGCCGATCCCGGAAGACACGGTCTCACCGAACACTTGAGAACACGGATCAGCCTAATCGGACGATACTCGCTTCCGGAGAATGTTCGAAGAGAGAACTATGGCTACCATAAGTGCGAGATATGGGAATACCGTGGCTCCAGAAGAAATTGCTCTTGACACGTTGGTAGACTGCGGATTTTATTGTACAACAGAAATTAGTATAATCGCAATTTGAAACGGTGGAATCAGAAGTAATTAAGAGTATCATAATATTGTCAAGTTATTGAAATGATCAGGAGTCGAAATCAATTTTCATTTCCACCCCCCCCCCCCCCCGTTTGTCGCAATCGATGCACAAGATTTGTATCTTGTTTTGAAAAAGAAATTGATAGCCTTAACACTAAACCTACCAAGCATTAACAGTGCCCGGTAAATATTGCCTTATAAAAATGGCAACCATATTGAGATTGTCCGTAATTTTCAATAGAATAAATGCTTGGCCAAGGAAATTTGTTCCACTATGGAGTAGTGGAGGTTTAAAAAAGATTTTAGTTTTAATTCTTAAAATTTGAGTGTTAATTTTCATTTACCGATTAGGCTTTTTCCTTGGCCTGATTACCCGTACCATTCCTTGCACTCGAGGCGCCGTTTTCGGGAATGCCAGGTATGACGTGAAGGTTTTATGGTAATGGCGGGTTTTCCCTCGGACCTCGGTCAGCGCAACCCTTCGGAAACTCGGTGGTTTATGGTACCATCATTTGCTATCCAGGCCGGGAACGAAAGATTCTAAACATTCTAAAACATTCTAACTGCACGCGCTGGAAACGGTTTTCTCAAAAATAGCTTCGCTGTCGTTCGTCTCATAAACCGACCCGACCATTTGCACGCCCACTGTTTTATTGTACGCGCCGATGGCCGCTACAATGGAAATTCCGCTATTTTCCAGAAATGGATTTTTATAGATTCAATAATTGTAAAATAGAAAACCGGTCATTTTGAACGTGACAGGTTAAACGTCGTAGCCCAGGGCCACCCATTAAAAGGGAGACCTTGTGTAAAGTGATCGAGCATTTTTTTTTTGTTTAAATCGAAAGGAAATTTCCTCAGGAATATACCATTGATATTAACGGTTAAAATTTCTAAAAAATATATTTTTGTTCACAATATAACGTTAATAAATGATACCACACATTTTCAATCAATCTATGCATTACATTTTCCAAGAAAAATTCTTGCAAAACAGGCCATTTACTAGACAGGCTAGACAGGCTCGTCTAGCTGGGATCTAGTGGATCGTATCGCGTGGCTGTGATCGCACGAATGGGTCGCGTGATTAAACAAATAGTCGCCGCCGAACCGTATCTCAGTCACACGGAGGCGCGTGCTCGCTCGTAAGCCGCCTGTCGCGGTGGTCGGGCTCATGGCACGCCGATCAGAACAATTACGAAAGACAGGCCGATAACGCGACACCCGTGGCGTCGTGTCGCCGCTATCACTGCCTCTGATACCGAATTCACGATCACGATCTCGGCGTCTAACTCCTCCCACGAACACTCAGCAGATTTTCTGTCGCTGTTTTTCGATGAGTCACGCAAGGAACCCGTACATCACCCATAAGTTAGTGCTAATTGTCCGTGAATCCGGCTTGCGTTATCCACGAAGAAAATGATTTTTCGTTTTCTGAATAGCTTGGTTTTGCCTACTGTTCGTTCGACGAAGCAATCGTTGTGAGCGAAATGGACTTGTCAGGTCATGGTCACGGTCACTTTCGATTCGTATCACGGCTTTCGTGAACTATACGTTCAATCAATTGCATACGCCCGTTCGACACGAAATATTCTCTTCATTTCGATCCTTATGCGCTGTTCAGGAAATTGGAATACTTGTAAGTTGAGAATTGAACTGTTCAAAATGTAGTTCTTGAGCACTGTACTCAAGCCAGAAAAATTGCAGTTGAAAGCAAGCGTATTGGAACGAACAGTGCACGAGGGTTGAAAAGACGAAGCAGATGGGCCACCTGAGAAACCATGGGCCACCTGTTTGGGCCCGGAGGACCAACAATATCGCGCTACTACAACTTCCCCGGTTCGTCTTTCACATAGTTTCATATTGTAAATCGTGTTTCGCTCACCTGTTTGCCGACGTAGGTCTCGAGGCTTCCTTGTTGCAGCACGGAACCGGCTCTGAGCGAGGTCACATTCGTCAATTTGATCCTGCACTCGTACCGCGACCGATCTGCCAAAAAGTACAGCATCATTAGCAAGATATTCCTCCATTAGCAAAAGTATATTAATACAATAAAAAAAAAAAGAAATGTTCTACTCCTCCCAGGGGATCACAATGAGGTTCTAATCGTTGCAGACACTTCCTACTATAGTTCTACTTCCTCCATGAGATGATAAAAAGCAAAGAAGTTTTAATTGCTGTGTAAAGAAAATAATGGCGTCGAGAGGGTTAGCGTTTCAAGGAATGCAATGCTCACTGTTGTGGATCCTGGTGCCATTCCTGCAGACGCACGGAGCCTCCCCGTCCTCCAAAGGGCACTGCATTATGCAACTCTCGGGTCCGCATTCTGCGAACAGGCAACCATTGACCTCGTGAAGCGCCAGACCGACAGATACTCCCGTCAATGAGTCACGCTCGTCGTAGTATGCGCGTGTGACTCATTGAGAAATTATCTGAGCTATGCCGAAGAGCATTTTACCCGGGTCCCATGTGTCCATCAGGCGAATCTCGCATCGTCTACCGAGGTAGCCGTCCGGGCAGTGACAGTTCATCGCTTTTGCTCCCATTTGCCTGCAATCATTCAACGGTTACGTCTTTCAATATTACGCTGTGCGGTACGACTGTAAATAGTAGTGTATAAAATTAATTGGACCATCCTTGAGTGGATTACGAATAGGGTAGCGAATGCAGAAGTAGAAAAATTTCGCTTGACCCACTCGACGACCACAGCGTTGCCGTAACGGGGACCGATATCGCGTCATTAAAACCCGCTTGAATGGGCTCGCGCCATTCAATTCTGTTTTGAAAGCTCGCCCGGCAATTTCTTTCCTCGGCTCCATAAATTTTGCACAGACCGAGAACGGTCTCGTGTGGCAAAATCGCGTTATTTCACCGACGCGGAACAAACGCTGGCTCCGAACGTGACCGCGTCGCTATTGTCCGCGTTACTTCGGCAAACATTGTTCACCTCCTTGAAAGCAGTTCCATTTATCGCCGGAGAAAGAGGCGATTTTTATAGAGGGTTGAACAATAGGATCGAAGAGGGCGATTTTTATAGAGACTCCGGCTTCCGGTTCGAACGGGAAACGCCGCAACGTCGACACGGGGTCTCGGCTTCACGACCGACCTACTTCCACCCTTTCGGAATGATTCTATCTGGTTACTGGTGCACGATGATCGTCATTAGTGGTCTCGCATCAACGGAGAATCAAATCTTGTCTTTACACAGGGTGCTTCCGAAATCTCGGTACACGCGGCCGATTCGGCTGAAAGATTTTATGAAAGTTTGTATACGGTGTGTGTACGCATTTGATAATAAAATTGATTCTTGAACTCTTTTATTTTGTCCTATTTGTCACGCTTCCGGGTGTACAATCCTCGAGGAGGAAATCCTCGTGACGTGCACAGACAGCGTGGCATTCGTCCTCTAAATATACATTTGGCACGCCTGTCCACTTCGGTCGACTACGAACGACCGGGGGTCTCAATTTAGCCGTAAGTTGGCAACTTCAATGAAATTTTTGAAAACCGTCGGAACGCAAGCGTTGCCCAAGGGTTAATAAACGGTACCACGGTGCTGATAAATATAATTTTGGCCCTTCTCACCTACAAGTCCCTCCATTTTGGCACACGGGCTCGTGACTGTCGCCGAAGCACAGGGGTCCCTCGTTGCAGGTCCTTCCGCTGAAGTCCTCGAAGCAGTCGCACCAGAAATTGCTGAGGAAAAATTCTCAAAGTCAAGTTGAAAAATTGACAAATCTGAACACTTAATATTCATTTTCGCCGAGCTGCTAAATGGAAATCGATTTTTCTTTGCAGCACCGGAAACATAATTATTAGCAGAATTTAATTATCTAATTATTCCTCTGCTCAACGAAGAGTTGCCCAGTCGCGAAGAGGATAGTTAACAGGTTCGTTAGACGCTCCGAACAGGTTCTCATTCTTGGAACCTTTGCCCGGTAACCATAAGACGTGGAAAAGAAACGGTGAATTCCTCGGGAGCGTCGTGCATGAGTCAGCAAACTTTCCGCGGGCGAGTACTATAGTTTCACCATTCGGGCCGCTCATGAAGAATGCAAGCACGTGTTCCGGGGAGAAATGGGTCGCCTTCCGAGAAAACAAGAAGCTCGATACCGGCAGGAACCAGACGAAACCGGCGGAAAAGATGCGAAACGATAAACCGGGGAGGTCCTGGCTCGCGTGCGGGAAAATGCTTAAACCCTACCAGCGTACATGCTAATTCATCTCGTATGCTAATTCGTCGCTTTAGACGTCGATCTATGAAACGTACATTCGAGACGTTATCGTTGGATCTGCATGCAAAGTGTAAACATTTTCTGCAGTGATCGTATGGAACGGAAAACCAAAATAATTATGAAATGAATGTCTCCGTAGCTCCTGCGTCTGGCAATTAGTACAATTTTAATTTTCTGTGTGCTGGTCCGAGCGGTGCGTTCCGATGGAAAGAAACAATGGTAAATGGGACAAGGTGAGTAGAAGAAGGTCAAGTAGACGGAGAGATAGAGGACTCACGCGTAATCCGCGGAGACCAGGCAGTCACCGGTGAAGGAGCAACGTTGCACGGAGCAGGAATCCGAATTCGGCTCGACCTCGGTCATCTGGTACGTGACGTTGAACCCGTATACGTCGAGGAGATCTTCCAGCACACGCACGTGGTTCCCTTCTAAACGATCCAGCTCGAATTCCACGACGAGAAACGGCCGAAACGTCCGCAGCCACCTGAACTCGAACACGTTCCCCTCCGTGATCTCCTTGATCAACGCCGCGCCGAAGTTCATGCTCTCCGATTCATAGTAAGCGTACTCGGTGAACCGGAGCCCCTTGTACACGTACACCTGCGGGAAACGTTTCGGAATCCGATGAATCCACACCAAAAACCGAGGAATCTCAATTTTCACAAATTTTCAGTTCGATAAGGTATTTGAGTTAGATCCTGTGTAGTGTGCTCTTCATCAATGGCATGGCACTCTTCGACAAATCGATTATTCAGAATCAAATGAAGGGTCCACGTGAAAAGGGGAATATAAACTTTAAAAAAATTTTGGGCTTGACCCTTTCGTGCTTGGAACGATTTTTTAAATTTTGTGCATATTAAACAAGTTTAATAATGTAGATAATATTTTGGATAGCAACTTTTAGTGGCGCCTCAGAGTCCCCGAGGGCTAAGGGTTAATACGGTTTTCATATTCAGTGACTTCGTCGAATGGAAATTCCAGTCTGAAACTAGAAATTGGAATTTTTCTGTTCTGAGAAACGTTGAACTTTGACCCACGGACCCTTCGAATGATGTTGGTTTCGGAATCTTAATACACCGACTAAGACTCGGTGTCCTTGGACAGAGTCCTCTCTGGTGAGGCAAGAAAATTTGGGGCGAGGACGCTTTCCCTCGACTTTCTACGAAAGCATCGTGATCGAGGGTTGATCACAGCCCCGCCATAATAAGGGGGAAAGAAAAATAGATATGTGGACCATGTTTTTCTTTTATAGAGGAATCTCTATAAAATTCATCGAAGGGTAAATCATCCCCCGCAGAAATAGTTTTGATTTGATTGAATTCGATTTAAAGTTGGTAGATGGCTGTTTGCATGGGGTCGTGGAATTCGTTCCGCACCTGGGTCAGGTAGACGACAATCGAGCTGTTGGTGGCCGGTATGTCGGACACGTCGATTACCCAGCGACACTTTATGGGGACCGGAAACGAGGCGGGAAAGTTCGGAGTCTGGATCACTCCCCTAGGTGCCGTCCGACGATCACCACAGGAAACTTCGGCCGAAGTGGAAGCTTCGATTAAGGTCAGACACCAGAGGGGAAGAAGGGAAATGCTGCTGGATACGGTGAGCCTCATCTTCGTGGGGTCTCTCTGAAATAATCCATTAAATAATGTCGCTCGATTTCAAGATTTATCCGTGAACGAAGAAAGTACCGAGTTGTTGCATACGAAACGTCCAGTTTCTAAAAATAAAGTTAAACAAACAGAACTTTATCCTAAGTAAAACCTACCGATCCAAATGACCAAGTTCCGTGATAATTGAATTTTCTGGTCGTTCGCGTTCATCGCTTATAAGAATGTCATCTCCATTTTTGAGCTTTTTAGTTTATTTTTCAATCCCATTGATCGACATTAAAATAAACTTCGTTTAAATATAAAATTAGATAACTAAATGAAAACTGAAGATAGGACCTCAAAGATCAGCTTCGCACTCGCAGGCTATAACAGTATTTCAAGTATTTCAACATGCTTCATAACATTTGCATTCTAAAATCGGACATTTCACATGCAACAAGCGTAATAAGTATTCAAAGTAGAAAGAGTATTCTATATTCGATAATTAACGGTAACAATGGAGCAGCGAGTCGCTTGCGACGTAATCCAGCCGACAGATACCGTGCCGCAATGTTTATCATACGCCAGGCGAGGACAGGATTAATCCACGTGGGAGTATAATCCCTGATTACACAAAGCAGCCGTTCCGCGAACAAGCACAGCCTCCGGTATTCGATTTATTTACATTCCTCTGAAAAGAACCAGTCCGATATTCCGCCGATTCCGTTCGGGATTTGTTCTCCGCGAAACTTGCAGCCTTGTTAGGAATTCGATGACTCATTGACACCGGGACGCGTCTCGGAATAATCTCTTTAAAGGCACTCGAGTCGTTACCCTGACTCATAGATTACCGATTAGCTTTTCTCACCGGTGTTTCATAATCTTCCTCCACTTGAACGCTATCGGAGGTGCAATTATTTAAAAGAAACACACAATATCAATCGTCGATTGTTTCGGTGAAAGAACAATTCCCGATTCAACGCGAAAGCAACGGAAGGAAGTACTCGACCCGTTTTACAATTAACAACTCCATTGTCACCGCTACGGAGAATCCTAAATTACACTCGACAACGAGGGTGGTATTGCGCTACGATTTTCTCCGGAAGATAAAGGCTATCGACCGTGTTAAGCTTAATAAATTAATTTCATTAAATGTTCTCTTTCCAATTCTGATTTCATAAATTCTTTTGATTTCGTGGAAGATTTCCAAGATTACAGGCAGTCGTCGTGTTAAATAATATCGGAGGAATCGAAAATAAATAGAATTGGTCGCGAGGTGGACATTATAGGGCAAGGGGTTGCCGAGACTGAAAGCTCTGGGCGCAATATAAACAAAGCTCGGACCGAAGCTCGCATCGATGGCTGGCGCCTCGTCGTTCGAACGGTGATCGAGCTGTACGGGAATGTTCGCAATATTTTGCAAGAGCTAGCAGCGGGAAACGCGTTCGCTGGCGAGTGCTATGGGATACCGGACGGAACCCTTACGCAGCCAACAACCCGGAAGAGCTCTCGGTGCAGCTCGGTTCGCTCCAGTTCTGAGCTTACCTATATGCACTCCTCCGTCGACCGTTGCCACGCACTTCACTCCCGCACGGAAACAACACCCGGGGGGGATGATCGCGTCGAATGGAGCTTACATAGAGCACCCACGGACCCGAAGGGGTGCGAAGTCATAGCACCAGCCTGGGATCCGGGTGCACAGCTTGGTCTCCCCGGGTTTCTAACGGCTCGGAAGGCGAGCGCACTAGGGGTTCGGATGGCAACGATGCATTTTGATCGATCTTATCACACCGCGCGACAGCACGATTCAACGAACAGATCGCGGAGAACGATCGCGGAGGGTTGTCCCGAGCCAACCAACGAACGAGCGAACCCGCGATCTGTCGGCCGGCTGGGCGTTAGCCTCTTCCGCACCACTGATCTCGCACCGCGCACCCTCAGTCCACCCCCTTGGCTCATCAAGGGGTGGGACGGGGACCACGCTGCTTCAAAACGCGATTCTACCCTTCGCAGAATCTTTTCGCCATCGTTTCTTTTCGCAAAACGCAGACCGCCGCAAGTTGATACATTTTTTCAGTTTTTCTTTGATTCGATCGCGTAAAAAGAAGTATGCTAAAATATTCTTCGAACCTGCCTCTTTATACATTGTAAACCTGACTTTGGGAAAAATACGTACAAAATAAGTTATGAGCTGTTCACTTGATAGATGCAAAACGTTTTGCCCTACTGCGGGGCAAGTTGATACATATCTGTTTTCTATTAATATATTTTGCAATTCTATTTTTTTTTAATTATTATAATATATCTTAATATTATGTTTGCACATTGCCTCTTTGCTCAATGCCAATTTTCTACTTTAAGAATTTTCTTGATTGATTTTGAAAATTAAAAGTCGGCAATCTACACAAGAATAGAATAGATATTCGAGTTTATTACAAGATTATGAATATTTATGCAAGATAAGATTGTCTTGGTGTAGTCTAAGAAGACTGCAAAATGAAACTTCACGCGAACTCGTCAATGTTTAATTAGTTTAATTAGATTCAATAGGCGATAATGTCGTCCAGGTGTCGATGCTTAGCCATCGGCACAGATTGCAAGTATTTCAGGAATTGGAAATGAAGATACTGTGACAATTGTATTATATATAGCACCGTTATCAAATTAGCAAATAGACCAGTTCAGAACTGGTTCGTCCTGGTACGATGAGCCGGTATTTCCACGCAACGTCAGTAAAAGATAGGGGAAGATAATTGTCGGGTCGATCGATGAGTAACGAACCGTTCAGTTACCGTGTTAAGTACGGGGACCTCTGTGCAAGGTTGATGTACGATGAGAGTTCATGTTGCGGGTGCGGTGAAATTTTTCCATGATCGCTGTATCTCCCTTTTCAATCAGAGAAAATTATATTATTATACATGTATATATTTATTGAATAATTGTATGCGCACATATCTTACAAGTCGCGATTGTAATTCATGTACATTTTCAGTTTAAACGGCAACGGTAAGCGACGTATGCTTTCCTTCATGTGACTAGAAATGGCGTCTCTATTTACACGAGTGACCTGAACCTTTTTGAACACTAAATTGTCCCCGTTCTGCCTCCAAATGTTCTCTAACAGTCTCTTCCTTATGGTTCCTCTGCACAGCTCCATCAACGAAAGACGATTACAGTTAGCTGAAACAATAAGAAATCGTTATGATGCATTCCGATGCACTGCATTTATTTGAACACATTACCCACTGGTAATTTTATTCTTATATAATTTACAGCTAAACATTTTTTTAATAGCAGATTAACAAACCAATTAAAGCTTCCAGTAGGCAATGTGTCGAGGCAGCTGTAAACATACATACGCAAACGAATATAAGGCTCTATCGAAGAAATAGGTACAACTAATGGAGTAAACGATACTGGCAGGATATCGTACATAAGAAAGCTTTTTTCGTTAAGTCTGATGTACTGTTTCAAGAAATTCTGGACAGGCATTACAAGGATTCCCCCAATGCATACGAATTGTTCGATAAATGCGTGACTCATTTCAGGACATTCTGCTCCGCAGTATACTCTGTCGTATTGTCTGTCTTGTATGACATTGAGACAGTTTCCTGTTGGATGCATAGTTATGTAACTGTTCCTTGCTCGACCTGAAGCCACATGCACCTGTTACTCGATTCTCCGTGCATTACCTTGGACGAAACGTGGTTCGCAGAAGTCGAACTCGTCCAGAGCAGGTGATGTCTTCATAAATTGTTCTAGCCTTTCGTAGGCATACTTTATACAATTTTCTTTCAACTCGATACCATGATTTATCCCTCTGTGAGCTAGGAAAGGAACAACGATATAGGAAATACTCTGCAAGGGCCTGTTAAAACAATGTCCTTACTCAATAGGAGTCCTGCCACTGTGTTCAGGTAACCAGTTCCCGAGCCGATGTTTAAAAAACTCTGCCCTGGTTGTAAACAAAGCTTTTCTACTACTTCGCAGTACACGGACGGTGCAGAAAGAAGAATATCCCCCTGCCCCCAAGGGAAATCCTTGTAAGCACTGTTCCTGTGGGACGCCAGAACATAGTCTGCTCTATCGACTGCTCTGAATGCCTTCTCAACCAGATTTGATTCTATGTGCATGTCGTCGATTAGGTCATCGTTGTTCTGTCTTTCTCTCCCACTTGCAAACATCATTAGGCGCTTGTAAAGCAGTAACAGAATTAAATATTTAATTAAATAAATAGTTCACATTGTATGATCAAAGAAAACAAAATATATATATATTTATATAAATTAAATATGTACTGAGACACAGGCAGACTCTGCCATAATTTATTCTAAAATACTAAACAACCGAGATAACGATAATCATTCCTCGTTAAAAATAACTTACCGCGACAAGACTTGGTGTATCCATGGCAGGTATCAAAGTTCATGTAAACATGGGGAACAATAGATATGGTAATATCCGATGATATGTGTTTCACCTATTAAAAATCGTAATATAAAGAAATATTAAATGTTTCACGTCATTGTCATCTTTTATTCTGAAAAAGTAATTGAAACAAATTGAATCGATCATTTTAGTGGCAGGGGTCTTTGCGAAAGTCCAGTCGAAAAATGCCAGGCGGAGCGATCGCGCATCTTTCGTTTTGCGTCGCAGAATATGTTGCGGTACAACGTAGTTGATTCTCTATGTAGTTTTGTTACATTGTTCGACTCTACAGAATTACGGGCTGGCATTTCTCGGCACTGAACAGAAGAAACACGGTCGCGCTGTGCGGCACTAAAACGGTGAAAGTACGGGAAATTTAAAATTTGAATGGCGAACGGACTCGTACCGCAACATTCACGAATTGAAATCGTAGATCGCAAAGTGAATAAAAAGTTCCGAGAAAACGAAGAAATAATTACAAGAATTATTCTAGAACCTTTACCTTTATTGTCTAGTTGATCGTAAAAAAGAAAAGGCAGGCAGAAAACGACAAACGAATGAAGAAACGCGATCGCCAACGTCGTTGAATTCCAAGATTCAGAATGCGACTGCGTTGTTTTTACAGGCGTCGAATGTTAATTATTGATACTGCAGTATCAACTCCATTCCATATCTTACGCGGCATTTGTATCTTTTATTTTAATCGATGTTTAAAACGCGAAAGTTTTGCACGGAGGCAAAACTACGGCAAGTTTCTAGTGCGCATGCGTATCTACCGCGAGATTATATTCATTCGAGTTGCTAGAGTTGGGCATTAATCGATTAATAGTTTTCATTTAATTCATTTTTACGATTACAAAGAATTCATGATCTCAAACTGAATTAATCGATACAAGTAGTTGTCGATTGTTTATTGTATGAATATTTGTAAATGTGAATCGCCGATTAAAAATAACATTAATCATTAATCGCTATCTGCTGATATGGTTACATATCATTTTTATTTGGAAGCTATCTGGACGAATATGTGAATCATTGTATTAGATAATTATGTACTCCAATATTTTTATTTCACAATGATAAACAATTATAATCATCAACCTAACCGATGCTAAAATACTTACTCCACTTATTAAATACATATAATACAGATTACACATCTGTTACATTTAAGATTTAATCATATTTCATTATATTGCAACTGCATACGATAATATGATATTGTAAAATTAACCCTTTGAATACCAGCACTATTATCGAGACCTAACCAAACCTTACACTGGGTTTCGGATACATCCCAGGCGCGTATGCAGTACTCGATTGTAAGGACACAAATTTGTCAAGTGAATCGAACAGAAAGCGAAAGCCAAGTGATATTTTTGGCAATGCTGGAACTCCTGTGAACAATCTCATACCGAGATATAAACAAAATCCTTGCAAACCACCAACTGGTGACTCCAGCCATGCGGAAGTCTATATATCTGCTTGTAAACAGAAACTATATACATATATACAATATGTATATATAGGATATTGCGCTCGTGAGAGCTGTGCAGAGGAAAATATGTTTCTGTTTTAAATTTGAAATCAAAGTCGATAACGCAAGAGAAATACGGAAGCGTAATTACACGTGTTCGAATGCACATGTATCACCGAATTGATCGAAATATTTTTATCTGGTATTTTATACTGTACGAATGTGAATGAGTCTTTACAGCAGAAGCAACATGGTTCGATGCGCACGCGCACTTACAATGATACCGTCTCCTCGCATATGATGGCGACTGACAACTTTAAAACGTGAGTTTATTATCATATAATTTCTTATGTATATAATTTGCAGTTCGAGTGTAAAATGTAACAGTGGCATCATCGAATGTTCAGATCTCGATCAATCAGGTAATTCTTTTCCACGGTGGCCGCCCGTTAGAGTGTATCCTTAAAATTACCGCTCATAATTCGTTAGACCAACATTCACTTATCCTAGTACTTATATAGCTATAAAGCTTCCCGTAACTTCTCGCGCTAGCGTGCTTAGAAAAATATTATAAATTCTTTTCTGAATGAACAGAACGTGCACGAACTTCTCAGAAATTTTTTCACACAATTCAAGACGATCTTCGCGTGCTCTTGGTCGCCTTTTTTTTTAATTTACCACCGATTCGTAATCGTGATACTTATAACAGTGGCGAGTTTTGGTACCTCGATAATGATTTACCTCTACGTACACGTAACGAAAAATTTATTATGTTTAGGTTGAAACGGTCAGTGTCTCTACGTTTTCTAATTATCGAGAACTTTTTAAATAACCTCGATATATCTGTTGCAACATATACGACATACCGAAGCGTACACAACCAGCAGAATTTATTTCGCGAAACAACAAAAGTACACGAAATATTTACACCGTAAAACGCAGAACAATTGTAAAAAATTTGTTCACAAAATTACCACCTGATATCCAGCGTGTTCACGAATTTGAAAGGTGTCTGCAATTGGTCGTTTTGTCGTATTGTTATCGTTATTACTACCTTGTAACTTGTTTGATAAAATATAAAAAATTATAATAAATTATTTAAGAGCAAGCCATTAGCCGCTGGTTTTTATACCTACTGTACATTAAATTGTATGGAGATATCATGTTTCTGAGGAGAATTTTGCGACCGGAATATATTTTAAGACGAATCAATAATCCAGCGAGCATTACGAGTATTAGTTTTATAGTTTGGAGGTTAACGCAGAAGTATATCGAAATCGGAACTCGAGTGCTAGCTCGACCGGCGAAAGAACTTTTCTAATTAGCATTTCTCTCGAATCAATACGAACGATATTTTCACGCGTGAATACGCCGGAAAATATTGATCGTCGAATTTGCGAAATTTCCAAAGGCTGCTCGAAATTGCTGTTTCAAAGACAGAATCCTTTTTCTGATCGCACGTATTGCTCGCTCGACCAATCCGGTGACGATAACAATGCGACGTCACGCTGATATTGGCCGCCATTGGTTCGAACCGAGGGGGAAGGTCTCTGCAAAAATGAAGCAATAAAATCTAATGTGCAGCCCAACTTGAAATGAACTTCTACCTCTACCGCTAAACAACGTAGATACGTTCTATGCTGCAACCTCACTGACCACACGCTTGTCTATCAAAATTCAAACTTCCTCGATCGGAAAGCACAAATGCGACGATCATTGTCGTTCTCTCGTGATCGAACTTTCCCAAACAAATTCCAGCTCAGGGCTGGTTAGAATTTTCGAGAAAAAATGATTTCAAATACTGTTCTAAATAACCGTTGTTCTACAATTCAAATGAAATACTATTACAAGACCTTCCTTCCTCGTCACGAATACTATACGATGTATCGAAAAAAATGTTGACGTTAAAGTCAAGGTCAAGGATATTTCTGCATGGACCTTTATGACCGACGTTACGCTCATTGTTATACACCCTGTATATTAATATTTTCAGAAACAACATTTGATCTCGCAAATAAGAGAAAAAGTAAATAAAATTCTCACTATTCTGAGAATCCTTTGAAAGAGATACTATTTTAAAAACATTTTCCAAGATATTCAATTTTGAAGAGTGCACGTATAATTTCTAATACAATGGACCCTTTATCGTTTACTATTCGAAATAGTATTTTAGCCAGCCTCTGGTCCATGTTGCATCGATCTGGAGGACGCAAATTGGTCGTCCTTTTTTCCCCCACGAGGGAATATTTGCGCGGGAGAATGTTGATGGTTTGCGACGAGAGAAGTCGCGTCTCGTTCCGACGATCGAACTCGAATCGAGCGTACGTTCGTTCGTTCGCGTTCGATGGTTATCGATCCGGCGAACGAACGATCCGACGAACGATTTCAAAATTGCTGGTGCTCGGTGAAAAGTCTGTGTGCATCGAATGCGGTTAACAGCGGGTCGAGAAGCACGCGATTGGTCGAGATCGCGGACTCGTTCCTCGATGTAGCAGGAATCGACGAATCGCGTGCCGTCTGTTGCGCCGTCGCCACTACGGCCAGAGCCTATGAGGATGTAGCTGTGGCGTACGGAGAATGAAGGTTCGAACGCTCAAAAGATACGCGAAGGGAATCGTTCGAAAACCCGTGGAAATCTACATCTCCGTGTTGCACGTACACGGGAAACGAATTGCTCGCGTCGCGTTCCACGATCCCCGGCGGGAACGATCGATTTTCAGATCGGCCCGACAGTGTCTTTTATTCCGGTGAGAGAAGTGTGCGTGCGCGTTGTGTTCGTCGCGACTCCGCGAGTGATTCGTGATGCGCGACGGCGACCAATTTCTAAAAGTATTTCAACAAGGCTGCCTGCGTTCGAACTATTAAAAACGCTCGTGCTCGCGACCGGCCGTTTTCCCGTAGAATGCGAGAAAGAAGTTGCTCGACGACGTTCTGCGGCTTGTTTGAAAACGTGAATCTTAATAACGTAACTCCACTCAGCAATAATAGTTCGGCGCGTCTTTCAAATCACGCTAGCGATCCCCTTAACGCCCAGTTATGGCTATTCGCGGATATCACCGCGTTTATTATTAAAGACCTCGAGTACGTCTGACCGTTCGCCGGATTTTACGATTGTTTGTTATTGCAATTGTCCGCGAATTATGTAACTAGCAACAATTCCATCGGCCGATAGGAGACGTTATACACTTTTAGGTCTGTAAAAATGATCACTTGCCTCTCCTTTGTGTTCGTCCTTGTTCACTTTTGCGAGTTTGCTTTTTCTTCTTATAGTTATCCTGATTTTCCAATCAGTTCGTTATAATTTTCACATTCTCGTTTCCAAGATTCTGGATACTTTTTACATGTGAAATACCCAACAGTACCATTTCCTGTAGTTTTTCCGATTAATTGTTACGTTTACACATGTTTTGTTTATATTGTGTTGCAATGTATTTGGAGATGAATAAAGTGCGTGTGAAAATTCATCGAATTGGCAAAAGTTTTGGTTTGTGGCTGTTGTGAAGGAAGTTTCACTGCAGCACGTAATGCAAAAGTTGCGTGGACCGTTGGAAAATATATATTTTTTGTGTTTTCTCAACAGAATGGAAGAAGAAATAGTTGTTGATGATGTTGACGAGAACAGTAGCACAGAGACACCGCAATCGGACGATCCAACGACACCCATTATGCCTTTATTATATATTCAACAGAGTAAATTACGTTCGGCACCGCCGACAACAACAAATCAGACTTTGGTTTCGCCGAATGCCACCCAACTCGCTGCCATTATTAATCCAGTCAACAATCAGGTAATTGTATTTGAATATTTTAGCCGAATATTTTCAAACCATTAACATTACTTCCGCTAGCGTTATATACTTTGCACAGCGAACCATAATTATCATAAATTTTAGTAAATGTAAATATATGTATATATAATACGATTCTTACATAAGTAGATATAGCACTTTGTACTATACGCCACAATAAACTGCATGGTTACTTATATAGGTCATAGTAACCTATACTTGCTGAAAATGATCCAGAATAATTACTATACTCTACTAAGCAACCACTGTGGAGCGCAAACAAGTGTAACCATGTCATAAGTGAATTAATACGCGATCTAAACACTTTAAGTCTGAAATAATCGGATTCTATGTGTAGGTGGTGTGGCAGTGAGTGGCAGATTTCTGTAATAAATGTATACATTTGTTCAACACATCCTGGTATAGTGAATCACAAGCAAGCAAGATTAGATTCAAAATTGTATTTATAAAAATCTGGCATTTTTTGTTGCATTGTAATACAAAATTCGAAAAGAATATTTTTCAAACGGTTGCACCAAGTTATACAATTTTTTCGTCAGCAACACGCCATTGCCCATTGAACTGTCAAGATCATTGAATTAGTGTCAAGAATCGTGAACCGGTTAAGCACCGATGTTGTTTTTATTTTAGATTGTTGCTGGACAAAACAAAGTGTTTATACAAGGGCCAAGTCAGGTTACCACTTCTCAAAGTAAACAACATATTGTGATACACCGACCAATTAACACTGTCAGTACAACAGCAACATCTCAAGGACAGAAACACATACTGCTTAGAAAGTCTAACGCGTCTACTGCTCAGATCGTGCCGTTAAGTTCATCTCAGGGGAATCAGACTACCGCACAAGCTGGCAAGCATACGTTCGCGTACCTTGGAACGCTTATCAAGCCGAATAAGTCGCGCGAATCTGTTGTAATTCCTGCAGGTGATTAATTCTTTGTTCGATAACATTACTGTACATACAATGGACACGAATTCTTCTTTCTAGAGACAATGTTAATCGATTTGTTAATGTTCCTTCGGTAGGGGCTTTAACAACGACTCAAATAGCTAAGCCAAAATTAGTGATCGCACCAGTTATCTCTCAGTTGGCTCAAACATCGACTAGCACCACCACAGGCTCTCAAAATCAGCCTACCAAGCATATGGCGAATTTGTTACTACCAGTCAGTATTCCTCAGCAAAGCGGACCTACCAAGTCTAGTATGTTCAATTTAAAAATTAACAATGGCCAAATTAGCACGGAAAGCAAAGGAACGATTACTGGTACGTTACCGGAATAAATCTTCGTGTTCTCGAACGAATTTATAACATTTGAACGTTACAGTTTTACGGGAATCGAAAACAACGAACTCGGCCACGCACCCGCCGCCGTTGCATCCTATTGCGAAAATGAGTTTGCTGAGCGCGAATAAAGGAAACAACAATTCCACGGACAGTATAAAAATTACAGAGAACCCTGACTCTGCTGTGATCACCCCTATCCCCAAGAAAGATGATAGTGGTATACCTGAAAAAAGGAAGAAAACCATAAGCAATATATTAAGAGGCTCCAACGAGAAACGACTGAAAAAGCAAAACTTATCAAAATCGCCGCAAGATAGTATGGTCGAAGTCACTTATGCGCTGAGCAGTCCAGAATCGGAGCAAGACAAAGACAAGAAGGTGCAAAACGACGATGACATCACTCTGATCAAGGTGGTACCAAACGAGGAGAAAAGTGTTAAATTGAATACCAGCATCGATGATGACATAAAGATAGAAATTATTAAAACGCGCACGAGTTGCGTCGAGTCGGTATCAGACAATAAGCACGATGTTAAACTCATTAATCACGACGACATGAAAGATCACTTGAACACCAGTCATACGAATGATTCGAATTTCGACGCTGCGAAAGTGTTGGACTGGAAAGACGGCGTTGGTACACTGCCTGGAAGCACGTTGAAGGTGCGTTACAACATTTCTTTTGTAGATAGACGTATTATATATTTTACAATAATGTGTATACTTTACAGTTCTGTATGAACGAATTCGGTATCATGGAAGTAGTAGACGAGGACGAGAACAATAAACAAGGAAAAGATGGAATCGGTGATAAGGAAAATGTTTGTTTAACACAGAATTCCTCGAAATCTAGCCCCCTAACCGTTAACAACGTGAACTCTGACAAGAAATGTAAGTATCGAAATAATATCTTTTTAAGGAATATTGTCAGACTAAATTAGGTATTTTTCTTTATAGCGGACGATAGGAAGTCCCGAACTGTTTCAGCAGACACAATGTACCACTGCGAGGGTTGCGGGTGTTATGGTTTGGCCGCTGAATTCGAAAGTCCAATATCTTGTAGTCCAACGTGTACAGAAATAATAGAAGCTAATAAGAAGCAACCGTCGATGCGGAAGGAAAAGGATTTGAAGTATGTCCTTCGAAAAATTATTCGTTAAATACTCGGCGAAAGTCGTACTTAAATGAAATATTTGGTTGTACAGAGACCTACGCGCGAAACGGAAACGTAAAAGGCTACTGCAGGAACAACAACAATCGAAAGAAATGGAGGACAAATCCGACGAGAAGGGGCAAGATAAAGTAAAGTCTGAAACTGACGAGGACACGAAAGATACCATCGCTGGGATTGATGACGAGAGCCAAGGAGACTCGACCGAGTCAAAGGTAAGTAAAACGCGGCCTACATGACCGCATTCTTTTGAAACATACTGCTTATAAGTGTGTCTCTGTATGTAGTATCCTTGGCAGACAGGAAAACTCGGATTCTCGTGGTCCAAGTACCTCGAGCATTGCAAGGCAAAAGCTGCTCCGGTCAAGCTGTTCAAGGATCCGTTCCCTTATAGTAAAAATCATTTCAAAGTTGGTATGAGACTGGAAGGAATAGACCCGGAACATCCCTCGCGATATTGTGTTCTCACAGTCGCCGAAGTAGTGGGCAAGTCGCATGACATTTCAACTGGAAATAAAAATGTGCAACGCTTAATTTTCTGTTTTCAATGAACAGGTTACCGAATACGCCTGCATTTCGACGGCTATCCGGAAAATTACGATTTCTGGGTGAACGGGGACAGCATGGATATATTCCCGGTCGGATGGTCGGAGAAAAATGGGCATCGATTAGATCCGCCGAAGGGTTACGTGGCCAGTAATTTCAATTGGAACGCATATCTAAAAATTTGCAAAACCACTGCAGCACCGAAGAATATATTTTCAAATAAGAGTGTAAGCGAATGCGACTCGATTTCATAGCTCATCGAAAACACATTACAACTGCTAAATATGGCTTTCTCGTTTCAGTCGGTCTTTCCAACTGGTTTCCGCGTAGGAATGAAATTGGAGGCAGTAGATAGGAAGCATTCTTCGTTGGTTTGCGTAGCTAGTATAGCAGGCCTAATGGACTCCCGCATATTAGTTCATTTCGATTCTTGGGACGAGGTCTACGACTATTGGGCAGACGCCAGTTCCCCGTATATTCACCCGGTGGGCTGGTGTCATCATAACGGCCACAGCCTCACGCCGCCCAACAGTAAGCAACAAAATATTGCAATTTATATTTCGGTTCTCACTTGCTTAGTCTTATCTAACGAGAACTTTGAGTATGTACATGTAAAGGCCGATTTATACTATCCGCACAGACACGGAACGCTTCCGTTTAGCACCGATCGGACAAACATTTTTTCATGCATTTGAATATAGCTGTTTATACCTATCGTATCGTATCGTATCGTATCGTATCGTATCGTATCGTATCGTATCGTATCGTATCAGCACAGCCGCATATCGGAAACTAAACAAAACAGGTGCTATTACAGTATTGTTGGCTAGATGTCCGAAAACACCCATGCTCCAAATTGTCTGAAATTTATTTTTTAACAAAAATAATGAAAAATTTTGATTACCATTTCAATGTCGTTACCTACCTTACCGACTCAACACAATGGCCGAAACTTTTAAAACAAATAATCACAACGCTTCCGGGTACCGTTCGAACTCGTGGTTCCATCCGATTGTTGGTATATTGCTGTATTCATGTTCAAGGTTGTCATTTGGAACTCTCGTATTACCAGTGAATTGTATGCAAGTCGTCGATAGTGTTCCTAAACAATTCGTTTCATTCATACAGACTTATGTACCCCTCCAAATACGATAACATTCTCCCCGAGCATTTTTTTTCTGTAGCTGTGTAAATAACAATGTTATTAAGGGTGACAGAGTTAATGGGACACCCTGTATACGAACTCTTAGCCGAGCCTCCATTATATTCAAACTGGTCGCTAATCCGAATAGGCCTTTTGTACCCGGACGAGTTCGGACAAACGAGATTCTACCGTATCAAGAACTGCAATTTCTATGGACACGCAAAGATTTCGGATTGAGAGAGAACGTCGTTTTCTCGTTCCAGATTACAAAGACCCAAAGTCGTTCACGTGGGACACGTATCTGAGGGAGACTCGATCCATGGTTGCACCGGCAAGGGCTTTCAAGCAACGATCGCCTTGCGGGTTCAAGCGTGGAATGAAGTTAGAGGCAGTCGACAAGAGGGTACCGCAATTAATAAGGGTGGCGACGGTCGAGGATGTGAAAGACCACATGTTTGTATACCACAGAACAGAAAGAAGAGAGATCATAAAAGAAACGATACGAAAATAACAATAATTTGTATTGTAGGTTGAAGATACGGTTCGACGGATGGCCAGAGAATCATGCTTACTGGGTCGATGATGATTCTCCGGACATACATCCGATGGGATGGTGCTTGAAAACTGGTCATCCGCTGGAGCCACCGTTGAGTAAGTCTTGCGTCTTGTTTTTTAACGTTACCGAACGTTAAAATTATAAGATAAGTTAATATTCATTTTGTTTGGCTACAGCCCCGGATAACTTGAACGATAGACCAGAGTGCGGGACGTACGGTTGCAGAGGTATAGGACACGTAAAAGGACCTAAATACGCAACGCACAATTCTGCGTCCGGTTGTCCCTATTCGCCTCAGAATCTTCACAAGGTCAGGCAGCTGTCCGATAGGCTGAACCTGAAACACGAAGCTTGTGAGTTCGAGGACGATGTGCTGGACAAACCGAAAACAGAGAAGACTGATAAAATTAAGATGGAAAAGTCTGAGAAACCCGAGAAATTGTTGTTCGCCGACGAACGGTTACCGAAGACTGAGAAAGACATTAAGCAAGAGGACGGAGAGCTGTCCGATAAGAACGACAAGTCTGAGAATTCGGAGAAGTAAGTTGTACACGAACATTTTTGTCTTTACGTAAACACTGATTGTACGAGTAAATAATGACGCCGTGGTGTTCAGGTCGAGTAAGTCGAAGCATCACCACAGCGACGGACAAACCGACGACGACGAGCTCTTGAGGAAGAGAAAGAAAAGGTAATTTTTGTTTAAAGTTAACGGTTCTACTATTTACTCGGGTTGGATTCTATGGTTGTTGTTTTCGATCGACACAGACGACAGATTTCCGAGGAGCCTTTGTATTCTTTATCAAATTACGGCGATTCGTCGCTGACGACTGTACCCTACGCTGTGAATATGCCTGATAAACAGTTGCGCATGGAGTTGTATCAGTCCGTGTACAATCCCGGTTACAATCCGTTACCGGACGCGCCGCATATATGGGCGAAACACAGTAACGCTCTGAATAGAGTGGTAGCGAGGCAGAACACGAATCCTCGACGGTGGTCGAACGAGGAGGTGATCAAGTTCATCCAGAGTATGCCGAACTGCAAAGAAATTGGTAACATCTTCAGAAAACATGTGAGTATTCGAATCGCCCTCTTGCGAAGATTATTCGAACAAGCCTAAATATCATCGATCGCTTACAGAACATCGACGGCGAGGCGTTTTTAATGCTGACCCAAGAGGATCTGGTGTCTCTGCTCGGACTGCGTCTCGGCCCAGCAATTAAATTGTACAATAGTATAGTTCTCCTACGGCGAAGGGCATCGTGAATTACGTGCGATGAACGCACATACAATTGGATCTTGAAAAGTGCAAACTGGCAGCTATCGTGACGATATTGTCGACTGTATTTTGTTTTAGAAGTTTATGGAATTTCCAAACGGTAGGAACGTATTTTCTACCGCGACTGGAGAGACGTTCATTTCAATGGTGGGCCGCGTGAAAAGACTTATTCATTTCGATCATGCGTCTGAAAATTTATTGTCAGACGACGACGACGACGACGAAGAAGGAGGAGAGTGACGTGGAAGATGATAGAGTACGAAGAAACCGAAATCGAGTTTTGAGATATAATCATAGGAATGTACGAGCATTATAAGTACTTACGATTGTCCTTTCTAATTTCTTTTCCTATACAGTCAAGTGCATTCAATCATGTACAAATGTAAATACTAATGATCTTAATAATTAAATATTGTAATACAAAAACATCCGAAGCGCCTGAGAGTTATTACCTCAATCCAAAACACGAACATTCTAAATAATTCTAAAGTAAATAAGTAATAGAATAGAAAGGAATTCAAGTGTTCCCAATTTCGAACTCCATTCCATCTGACCGTCGCAATTGCAACGTGCAGACTAATGCAGGGGTGGGGCGGTGCTCCATTTAAAAAGCGGCATCCCCTCCACTGGTCCCGGTGTTGCGCCGCTCACGTGACGACCGTTCCCCCTCCCTTTGGCCGGCTGCTATGGCGATGTTTACAGCGTAGTCAGGACGACTGGCCATGTGTTCAGTCGGTGGCTCGTCGCGCGCCGGGTAGCAGTGAGTTCTCGTGCGCGCGCGCTTCTAACTCTGCTCCTGTGTTTTCAATACTGCGCGACAACCGCTTGTCAATCTCGACGTTGCTTCTCTAGAGCAACTGTTCCGCGTCTCGTTCGAATCGTGATAGGTTCGGAGAAGTTCTAGAATCGTAGGATCTCGATCGATCTGGAAACCGATCGTTGAAACCGTGCGGAACGGACACGATGACACTGCCGGTGTCGCGGACGTCACGTTGCAGCGGTTGCACTTTCGAATTCCCGTGCGTCGCGATCGATTGTTTACATAACAAAGGGGAGGATCGTGTTCCCCGGTGATCGGCCGGGATTTTTCGATTCGTGCGACGAGGACGGTCGATTCGAAGGACTATCGAAGGCGCGTCGCGTCGCGTCGATCGGCCGAATTCGTTTCCGCTGGTTTCGAGAAACGGTCAACGTGATTTCGGCGGTGTGTGTTATGACTGGATTATTTTTCGCTCGTGAAAAGGAGGAGAAGGATGCAGGGTGGTCGTCGCTGATCGTTCTCGAGCGAGAGACACGCGAGAACGCCGAGGAGGAGGGCCGCTCGGTGAAATTCGGCGCGGGATTCGCCGGTGCCACCGGTGGCGCCAAAATGCCCCGTGGCCTGCCGACTAGACGAGGCCTCCAGGCGCTGGCACTCGTCCTCGCCACCGCTTATGCCACGATCCTCCTCTACCAGGCCGTTGCCCCACGTCAGGTAACCGTCATAATTCATACATCACTCTCCTAACGCCACACTATTCATTCCTCTCAATCATTCACCGGACAATTTCACTTTTCCTCTCACCCCTCAAACGCAATTACAAAAACAACAGGTTAACCTGTCGGTGACAGCTTCGCAGTCTCTCAAAATTTACTTAAAGCATCAGGATTTTTCATCAATTTTTCAATGGCTACAGCTATTTTGTTCGTACCGACGAACCAGTTATCTTTGGACTTTCTTCAAAACCGTAGAAATTGCTACAAAATTTGAGAAGGAAGAGTTTTGTTTTCGAGGGACCGTTCGAACTTGGCGCGCTTTTTAAATGGGATCTCGAAAAAATATACGATCTAACACGAGTTCAAAGTAGGTTTTATTAGAAGAAACGATACCGATGTTTTCGTGTGATGTTACCGTCTGATTATTGATAGAGACAGAACATTGTTGCGAGCGGTTCGATTAGTGTCGCTTAATTGACCTCGTCAGCGTAACGGGTTCGACGCAGCGGCTCGAAAGAAACGCGCGAAGTAATGCGCTCGGAAGCGATACTGGACGCGATATCTAGTTATGGTAATTCGACGACAAATCGAGAGTGGTAAGTCTACCCAGTCGAGTTTGTTTTCATTCCGGCGGCTCGGGTAAATGTTTGCCGTGCGTGCACGTGCTTGTTTCTTTTCGGAGAACCGTTTTGGTCATCGAGCAAAGTCGTTCGAATTACTGTACGGCGCATCCCATAATCATCGTTATATCGTTATTACATCCGTCTTCGTTACACTTCGCTCTTACGAAATAAGAAGTAAATGAAATTACAATGTTAGCGCGAAGCACGGGCTGTAATTAAAACCGGTTATAACGTAACCTATTTACCGAGCGCGATGAGGCAACCGTTGCAAAAATTCGTCTGGCGAGATAAGCAAGAAACGAAAGGATATATTGTTAGCTGAAACTGCGGGCCGCAATTAAACCCGTTTACAGCGTAACCTATTTGTCCGGCGCATGCGTCCCCGCGACCGTTACGGAAATTCAAATTTTCAAACCGTCGAGATGCACAAAATATTTTCTGGTATTCATATGTTCTTTTTTATCAAGAATACGGAGCACTAGGAGCGACTATTTTACATTACCTTACAAAAACAACAAAAATATGTCTGTTCAAATTTTCAGCCATTTTTTATAAGATGTACCCAAAGAAGTAAATTCGTTAAATAATTCTTCACGAGTGCACCTTTACAATCTCGCACTACAATCCCATAAGTGCTAAGTGAGGATTCTTGATTTTTTGGGAATACTGTCATATTGAAAAAAATTTTTTCAATTGCGATGCATAAATAGCGTTAACACGTTGCTTTAATCTATTTCAGTGGGTAGACGAAATGACGGTGGAGGTGAACAGCCGAAGCGTGTTGGTGGAGGTGCCTGCATCGAGGAGAATCATCAACGAAGAATCATCGGTGACTCCCGCGGTCGCGACAGCGACCATGGCACCGCCTTCAACGAACCTGGACGATGTATTCATCAGCGTGAAGACGACCAAACACTATCACCATTCTCGTCTGCCGGCGATCATCAGCACATGGTTCCAATTTGCCAAGGATCAGGTATGTAAAACGCATTCTTCTCTTCTACATTCCACCTGTTGGCGAAGTCTTGGAAACTATAGAATATTCTGCCAATTGGTTCACCTAGGTCGTGGCCTCCATTGGGCATTGATATCAAAATATACTTGATTGCTTGCGAAGGAAGCTTTTGAGCTTTGGAGACTTGCATTTTGGAGCGCTAAAGCTTTTGGACTTTGAACATTGGAAGACTCGAGTTTTTGGGGCAATGAACTTTGAAAGACTTGAGCGTTTGAACCCTAAATTTCGGACGCCAAGCTTGGAGATCTTGAAAATTGGAGTCTGGAGCTTCAGAACTTGGAAAGAACTATTACTAGACAGTCGGCGCGTTGATACAGTTTGAAAACATTGGCGCATTTGATGGGACGTCGTCGTGAGAACGGGATTCGCTCTATTTCTGCTTGGCTTTTCCGCCCTCTTATTCTCCATTAGCATTCGCGCTGTTACGGCCAGGCCAGACAATAACTGGTCTGTTTGCGCTACCATTTATTCCCGGAGCGTACGGAATTTGATCTGCTCCTCCATTCCGCGTTTGTCGTTGATACGCAGTTCCACGCGCTTATCAGCTTCTCCTCGGTTTCTCCTTCGGCTCGAAAAAGTGCCCGTTACCTTGTCGAGATTCGACTGCGAGAGAAAGAAAGAGAGAGAGAGGCGGTTTAGGAAGCGGCAGGGAACTTTCGCGATATTATCTCTCGCCGCGACTAATTGCGCGCATTGTAAATCCTCCCCGCTGTTCCCTACGCTACGACGACGCTTCTTCCTGGAACGGTAGCCCAGAAAAGTCGAGGGCCAACCTTCGGCCCGGCAGATTCTCGAGAATCGCGCGTTCGCTGCCAGTACTCGCTCGCTAAAAGACCATTTCGGAGCACTTATCTCCTCCATCCGGTACTGTATTCGCTTGTAACGCTGTTGTCGGTCCCCTTTGAGACCTGTACACGCATCGAGAGACGTCGCACGACCAACAGAAAGATCTACCTTGGAGCCCGAGCTCCTCGATCAGAACATTTTGAGATCAAGATCCCGAAGTCTCGGGCCGCGGAGCTAAAAACTCTGACGCCTTGGTACACGGAACTTGGAATGGAAAGATTAGGGGTCAACGGAACCGATCCTACAGCTGTAGGTATTTTGATTAGAAGCTACAGGATCTGGAGGCATTGGCGCCTAAGCCGGAAAGATGGTAGCCTCGATTTAGAATCACCTGTGCAGACAGTCGATCTTACAACAGTGTACCAAATTGTCCAAACATTTTGCCACGAATTTTTCTATCCTGCTAACTACCTCGAACCAGTTTCCTCGTTGGATTTCGAAGCTGGAAAGCTCTGAAGCTCCGAGAGCCGAGCTCAAGATCCTCAAAGTTCAAGTCCACCGGCAACAGGTTGATCGAAATTGGTCAGTTCCCCACTTTTTTGCAATGATCACGGGGATTTCGTTTTCCCTGCATGGGAGAGTCCCACGGTTCACCTCCGACCCCTCCGACCTGCACGCTAAACTGCGTCCACGTACACACGAGAATGCCGGTTACGAATCCGCATTTTCGTATCCCGAAACCCTTTTACCTGCTGGCTGATCGGCCAGGGTGCTTTAATCACGTGTAATCAGCGGAACCGTCGGTGATTAAGCGAGCACCGTAGCCGGGGATAGAGCCCCCATGCTCTCTCTTTCTCTCTCTCTCTCTCTCTCTCTCTCTCTCTCTCTCTCTCTCTTTCTCACACGATTCGGTTCTGCAGCTGAACGTTTTCGCGTCTATTTCGTTCTCGCCATAAATTCTCGGGAATAGATTCTCGCATTGTCTCGCGTCGGACGAGGATATTGGAAAACATTAGTCGGGGCCCGGTTCGGGACCCGGACCCCGGATTCACGGTGTTACCGATTCACGAGCCAATTTGCGGGGAATGATTTACCGCGTCGAAGGAAATAGAGTTAGACCCGGAGTAGGCCGTTGCCCGGGGCTTGAAATTGTTTCAAGATGCAAATCGACTTGGTCTTTGGCTGGCCGGTGTCTAGGATCTCGCGAGACAATGTCTGCAAGCTGTTCTATTCGATAAATCGATCCTGACCGTCGCTGCTCGCAAATCTTGCCGATACAGATCGCATTGAAAGCACCTTGCGTTGCCGCGTTGAGAAAATTACTATTACCTCGTGAGCCAATTATGGAACGATCGCCGGTAGATGTTAACTGCATTCCTCCATCTTTATGACGAAGGATCGAGCGGGACAAGAGATCCGTTGCTCGAGGCGACGAATTATGGCAAGGTGCGAATCGGGCCGTTAGGTGTCCAGAATCGAGCGAGAGATAACGTCTGGAAGCTGTTCTTTTGGACAAATCGATCCTGTCGCCGTTCGCAACCGTTTGCGAGCGTGTTCGATCGTCGGGCCCCCGATCGGGCTCGGTCATTCTGCTCGATTGCCTCGTTGTGCCCGGGTCTGCTCCATGCTAACATTCCATCGGAAGGAGGGAAAAAAAGTCTTGGTTGGGCGGCGGCGATCGATCCGGTCGCTTCTCGAACGTTTGTCATTAGTTTCAGTGACTCCACTCGCCGTCGCCGAACCCTTCAATTTACAAAAGCCGTGCTACCTTCGGACCGCTCGCGGATAATTGCTCAATTACGTCGTTTATTTATCTGAAAGCGCTTGCCGACCGCGCCGCAGCAATTTTACGCGACGAAAGTACACGGTACTTGTTCGAGTTCCACGCTTTTTTTTTTCTCTCGACCTTCGGATTGATTGGACGCCGCCAGTCGATCGTTAACGGCTGGGGACTATCCCGGCGAGCTTCGCGTGTCCCGGAGCAGCGAAAACACGAGTTCGGAACAACGGTTCGCCTGAATTATACTTCGTTCACCGATGCTCGCTGATTGGTGTGCACCGGTGGCTCCGCCGAGATAAGAAACCGGATCGAACACTGGCAGATACATTCTGAAAAAGTTGTAGAGAAAGTCGGTACGCTTCTCGCTGAAGATTATAGCTCTTTCGTGGAGAAAATCGGTTTGTTTCTCGCGCGCGAAAATTGACAGAACAGGAGAATGAGCAGCTGTTTCGCGGAGGAGTCGATATTAGAGGGAAATCTGTAGGTTTTTCGTGGGGAAAAGCAATGGAGACTAGCTTATTCGCGGAGGAAAGGATTGTAGAGAGAGAACGAGTAGCCATATCGCGGAGGAAAGAATTATATGGGGAAAATGAGTAGCTCTCTGGCAGAAAAAAAAAATCGTAGAGGGATGATAAATACCTCTCTTGTGAAGGAAAGAATTACACGCGGCCAATGAGTAGCTCTCTCGCGGAGAAAAGGATTGCAGCAGGAAAATGACTAGCTTTTTCACGGAGGAAAGGATTGTAGAGAGAGAATGAGTAGGCCTTTCGTGGAGAAAAGAATTATATGGGGAAAATGAGTGGCTCTCTGGGAGAAAGTGACTCCTGGACGATAAACGACACGAAGACCCGTGTTGCTGACATATATCGAGAATTCCCTGTCTCCTACTCACCAGAAGGATTGCACACCCAGTGCCCGGTGTTCAATTGAAAAACGCTTCCATTAGACAAGCTCCTTGCTAGGAGCAACGAGGCTGGTCTAGCCGAGTGGTCTCGGATTCCCTTAATCTAGCGTAACGTCCGATTAGTTTAATTCGCCTCGCTGGCAACTGCCGCCACCCACAGAAGCGGTGCACGACCTCTCGAAGTCGAAACGTATCAGGGATCCTGTGGCTCGGAGAAGGAGAGAGAGAGAGAGAGAGAGAGAGAGAGATAGAGAGAGAGAAAGAGAGGGAAAGAGATAGAGAAAGAAACAAAAGCAAAGAGAGCGCGAATGCGAGCGTTAGGCTCCGAAGAGATCGAGCTACCGTACAATGACGCCCGTTTTAGCCGCGCTGTACGTGCGCGGATTAACGTAATTATGTCGATGTAACGTGACGCCGGTGCCAGTGACGTCATCCCGTTGCTCGTCCCTCCGTCAGTGTTTCTTGTTTGCCGGATATTCGTATCGTTTCTGCGAACGCTGACGACGACGGCGCTCGACGGTGCGTCTTCTTTCTCCTTCGTGTCTCGCCGGTTCTCACCTTCTTTTTTCTTCCTTCGACGTCGCTACGATTCTTTAATCTTTTAATTGCACCGGACGTCCGTCGCGACGCGCTCAAATTGGACGACGGACGTCACCGGCGTTGCACCAATTGCGCAAGCAGAAACCTCTCCTCGAGGATCCACAGTCGACGCGACGCGACACGACGAGACGCGACGCGATTTCAGCTTCCCGGCGACGTCCTTTCGGTTCCCACAGTTTATCTTCCGAATAGGAACATCCGCGGGGTAATGAACCACGTGGAAGTCCTCGAGACAATGCTCCTGACGTCTGCCCTGCCTTCTTGCTCGTTGCTCGCTTCCTGAAGGGAACTAAAAATAGGAGGCGACTGCTTTAACACGTGCGCTGCACCGATCCTAACGACCCTGGATATCAGCGTGCTCGACAATGGGAGCTCGTATCATAGGTGTTTTTGCCAGCGAGATTGCTCCTCGGACGATAGCAATTCTCTAGGTCCTGTGCTGAATAAGTAGAGCCTCTAATTGAACCTTATCCGGTCCAATTAAACACTTTTGGCAGGCGTCAAATCTAATTATTTAGTCGGGTGTCGCGAGGAAGTGCATTGACCTCGAGTATTATACCGTGTGTACAGTGAGTATACTGATTTAGCTGGAACGCTTGTACCTCTGGCTTCACATGAATTTTTCTACGTTCTCAATATTTCAGTTTTCAACCCACAATGATTAAAAATATCTTTGTTCGACATCTGTGTTCATCAATATTCTCAGTCCTACAGGATAGAACGTTAAACATGGAATATTGAACATGTTATTCACTACGGATTTTGTTCAAAGTAAGGCATCACGAAGAGCAGGGTAAATTAGGGGGGGTTTAAGTCATCGTTTTACCGGTCCATCAATTGTGTATAAACTATAGATGTACATACTTAACAGTTTGTAGGTTTTGAGCGTAGTTGGAACGTTTACAAATTGCAGAGTTTTTGAACATGTTATCCGCTAGAGATTTCGTTAAAAATGTGCTATGATATAGTTCAGAGAAAATTAGGGTGGGTTTAAGTCATCGTTTCACCGACTCGTCAATTGTTTATAAACTACAGACCCACGAACTGCACGGTTTCTATATTCGAGCGTAGTTGCGCGAAATTGAATCGTGTAATTTTTCTAAAGCAGCGTATACTAGTCACTTTTAATGGGCTCAGTGTTAATTAAGATGGAACGGAACGGCGAATCGGTGTGTCAAAGTCGTTGAAAAAAACCGCTGTTATAACTTAATTTTCCCGGCGCGGATCGAGCGGTGAAACGCGCGCGATCGATCCCAAAAAAGGCAGCCGGCTCTCGAAGATTTATCGATCCCGGTTGCGGACGTGGACGGAGCTCGCGATCCGCTCGGTGCCGTCGCGAAGAAATCGAAATTTATGATCGGTTTCGCAGCGGCTACGGGGCTCGGCATGTGTGCTGTTGCGTCGTCTAGAAACGTCCGCTGTAAACAATGGCGCCTGTACGTGACCGACACGCCGATCGTTAGACTTTCTCGCTCGATCGATTCGAAATCGCCGACAGCCTGGCGACTCTGGTTCTCATTGTGCGTTTCCGTTCTCTGTTGCAGACGTGGTTCTTCACCGACCGGGACGATCCCTACTTCCAGAACCAAACCAGTGAGTATAAACACTAATCGTTAAGCCGTAGCGACTTATACAAAAGAAAAATTGTCTTGATCGATCAGCAAGAAGCGGAACACGCTTAACCGTCCAAGTCGTTGCAATATCTTTTTTTGGAATACGACCGTACGATGATCACGACATCTATGGGATAATTAGAGTAGCGATCGCTAATTAGGATAGTGCCACCTGTTATTCATTCCGTACCTGTTAGAGAATATAAAAATTTATTATGTCACCGTGAAGCAACAGCAAAGGCGTCGGATTTATTCGAGAACTCAATCTCAAAAGACGATAATTTTTTACTTTTCTGTATTTTAAAAAATCTCAAAAAATTCTCTAACACTCCCCCACGTTACTAGAACACGATCCAATTGTTTTTATCGTCCCACGTTTGCTTGGTCTTCTTCAGCTGAACAAAATTTAAAGAGCAGGAACATTGAGTGCTTGAATTTATTGAAATGTTCTAAACGTCGCGTGGAAACGTTTGCACGGGTCACGAGCGACCCGGAGTTCGCCGGTCGACGATTAATTAATTACTCTCTCGGCTGCGAAAGCAGTCAAATTCTTGGTGTAACTTGGTCGGTAGAATTTCGGACTATCGCTCATTTGAAAAGAGGAGCAGAAGACGTACCTCGCCGCTCGAGGATTAATTAAATCGTTGCCGGGTAGGGCGTTCTTGTAATTCACGCGAGATCACGGATCAGAAGGCGCGCGTAATTTTTCTAATAGTGAGAAACTCGGGCCGGGCCGAGACCCACGATCGTTACCTCGGCCGCTCCTGGAGGGGAAGCTCGTTAATTAAGGAAGTAATTAAGACCGGAGCCGAAAACTGTCGTCGTTCGTTATGATCTTCGCTCTCGACTGTTTCTTGAACAGTTATAGTTGAAAAACGACTGAAAGGGACTCGCTAATCCGCTTCGCCTTTTGATTTCCCGACCGTGACCCGAAGTCGTACCTCGAAGACGAATCGCCGACGTATTAATCCTCGCACGAGCCTTTCAAACTGTCGCACAAAGGATCCTGGCACGGTGCTTCATCCGTTTAACAAATTTCAAACGACAAATCCTCGTCCAAGCATGATCTGTAGCAATTTAACGGACTTATGGTCAACCTGTTAACACTTTATCGGATTGTTGCAAATGAATTGGCCGTTTTTGAATCTTCAAACTTTATTCCTATTCCATTAATCGAAATAATTTCCATCGACATCGATGCAACCTTTCGATAAAATACGGTTTTTACAGCACAATTTTTGTCAAAATTTCTTTTTTGGCGTGATGCAGCGAAACTAATTGTTCTAACTTCTCGCGAAGGTCCAAGCCGTGCGGTCGAATCTTAAAAAAGTTATCGTTTTTTGAAGAGTGCCCGAACATACTTGCGAGTGATTATATATGTAATTCGCAAAAATTCGAGATGAACACGAAGAACGTAAAGCCGAGGATGATTAATTAGCGGAATTGCCGGACGAATCGCAATAAAAGATGGAGAAAGGGTGGTAGCGCGATGCGAACGACGAGTAAACTCGTTCTGGCCGGTTAGCAGGTTAGCGCGCAACGTCGAAGTAGATCGATTATCGTTTGTTCTTGGCACGAGGTGTATCGGTCGAACCTCGAAGCCGGGTCCGAAGGCCGTGGCTTTCCGTTGCTTCCAGGTAAACGTTCTCCCCGGTTAAATGGCTCTATTAAAAAAGAAACGTTGCAGCGAGAGAGCCGCGTTTATTTCTGTTGTAATACGAGGCACGGATAATTACGCGGCCGGGACTTAATGGTTGCCCTCGTTTATGCGATAATTGCTGGCGAAACGAGCGCGTGCGTGTAGGAGCCAGCGACTCGTCAATCATCTCAAAAGTTTTAGCGGTGTCCGACGATGCGCTCGGTCACCGAAACACGCTCCTCTTGCGCAATTGTTGATACCCGCGCGATCATCGTCCGGCATACTTTCGTCGAAAAGTAAGAGTCAAACTTGCACGGGTCAGTTTTCTCAGATCTGATATTCATTGGTGGACTGCGGATTTTCCGGAAAAATAAAAATTCCACAGGCGGATCTTTGTGCAAAATAAAAACTTTCTACCGGAATTGCAACAAACCGGGGCAAAATTTTAATTTCCCGCTTAGTACGTTTAACAGGTCGAAAATAGCTTTTACTGTCTTAAATTAGGCCTACCCAGTTTTATCGTAAATGCATAAAATCCGCAGTCTAATGATTATATTAAGATTGATTCATTAATATGATTATATTTGCTGGTTTAACGCGTGCACTGCCACGCGAATTTTACGCGCCCATTTTATTTGTAGAAGCGATTTATAACGAAGTTATTATGATAACGTACGCAGACCGCGTGCACACATTCGCTCGTTAATTTCCTCGCGACTATCTCGAATCATCAGGCGTGAATGTTCGATCCTAGTGGTCGGTTTCTCGCTGGAGGATCGATTGGATGCTTCGCGAGCGAAATTCGACGCCGAGTCGCTATCGCAATCCGAGTCGATGGAATCCGCCGGCTACAGTAACTGCGGGACACGGTGGGCCAGAATCGCAAAAAGCAAATTCGTGCCTCTGTTAATTACACAGCAGTAATCGCTAGACTGCGGAGCTTTATTCGAAACAAAAATTAGCTAGTTTAATCGTAAGAACCAGAAGATAAATACACCTTTATTCCCCCCTTAAGGATGTTAACGCATCGACAATAATACGAAAACTTTTATTATATAATATCCGCAGCCTATTAATTACAAGCAGAACGGTCTTTCGGGTCTTCGAATCTGATTCTGTTATTACTTGCTGAAATGAGAAACTGTTATCACAAAACTATCCTCACAGGGGGTGTTTCGATTTGATAAATTAAATTTCAATCTCAATCGAGTATTAGCTCACGAAAAGGCCATGCTTCGACCTATTTCGCGACACGAAAATTTATAGAAATGGTCCACCGTGCGGCCTTTTTCGCGGGCCGTTCCGGTCGCGAAATTCGCCATCGGGTTTTTCCTTTCGGTCGCCGGCGGAACGGTCGGTAGGGGTTGATTATTATGGTGCCCGGTGATTGGTATTCCCGGGAATGGCGTGGCTTTCTGAAATTCGTGGCCCTGCGGAGTCGTGCGAGAGCGGCTGGTAGCACGCCGTCGGAATATCCACGGCAATAAAAATGGCAACGGAGGATTCTCCTCGGCAATATTATCGTCGAGCGTGCTCCCGGCATCGCGCGCATACTAACAGCACCCTCCGGGCGCGGATGCAAATGACGACGACGGCCGAGAGGAGGAGAACGACTGCGCCGACCAACGAACGGCGAAAACGCCCGCGGATTTCGCATTCGGACAGGAACGCGTTCAATCTTCCATGCTCCGGTACTTCTGACGCTATACTCTCCGGAGATATTACGAATTTAAGTGGTGGCACAGTCATCTAGACGCGACGCGTCAAACCGAGTCCTGAGCTAGATCCAATTCGGCTATAGCCGGGCGCAACCATAGTCGCCGGTGAGGGGAGGTAGTACGAATCGAGGGGAAAAAGTTACCCTCTCGCAGTACCGGGTTAGTCACGTGACACTGTGGCGTCAGAGGTGGAAGCGTGGGGGAACAGCGCGGAGAAGGGGTAATTAGAGTGGGGGAACGAGTCTCGATCTGGCCACTACGGGCGCAACTGATCGATTATGTCAAACTAGGTTCAATTGTGCTGGCAGAAGCCTAGCTAAGACCGAAAACGGCCTAGGGAAAACCCTACCGAAAAGGGCCATCTAGGGTGAATTATACTGCTACATTGCTATCGACTAGACCTTACTATCCCATAACTACAACCAACACCAAATAGAGTCCATTACGTCCAACTAGGCGCAACTAGATGAAACTACGTTGAACTAGGTTCGATTAGGCCTGGATAAGACTGTGCAGGTGCCGTTCTATCCAGACTCGATGGCACATGTACACCTAGATCAATTATCTTGGACTATATTCGACGACAGCTGGGTTCGATCACGTTCAAACTAGGCTGAACAATTTCAAACCAAAAGGTGCCCGGTGCGATTCGAGCATTCCGCGAGCTATTGGTATCTAGGTGGCTGAAGGAAGGAAGGGTGGATGATATGCGAGGCAGGTAGAAGCGACCGAGGTGGAGGTGCAAAACCGGTGCAGAGCGCGTGGTGAGGTCAAATGTCGGACGGTGCCCGAGGGCTCGCGTGCTCATCCCTCCTCCTCCGTCCTTCCGTGCCATTATCCTCCCTGTTGGCTCGGGTCCACCCACGCTTCTGCTACGGGGCTAACCGGTGCGCCGTATTACCTGGGAAATACCGAATCGTCGCCGGTAGGGATAGTCGTTCGTGACAGCAATAAATTCTTGTTAACATTTCCAAACCATTTAGTTGAATTTACTATCGCCCACAATTGTTCTAGTCGAATCTAGTTACGTTTGTCGTAGTTGTATACTAGCGAGCAGGTCAGTCCAATCCGGTCTGGTCGGAGCAACCGTAGTTCCCAGAAAAATTGTGTAAAGTTTAACGCAAGAAGATCTCGCGCGAGTGAAAGGAGCCCGCTCGCCGCAGCAAGGTTTTTAATCGCGACCAGCCCGATTAATTGTCGGGCATTGTTCGCCGGCGTAATTGAAGCGCGTGGCGGCCCAGGGAACAAGCGTATCGTGGGAGTGCTTCGGCACAGGTACACACGTACGCGCGCACGGTATCACGATGATCGTCCCATGGGCCCCGGCCCCGTGTAAATACATACATACACGAGCCCGTTCGAAACATCGCGTATCGGCGGGGCTCCTTCAGGAGCGAGAGGCCATCGAGCCGAATTAATTAAGGTACCCCTGTCGCGGCGACCCGGCCAGGATGATTATTAACCTCTTAATTAATTGCACGGCAATCCCACCTTCGCTGACGATCCTCCCTTCTCTTCTTTGCTTTCAGACGGCCACATGATCAACACCAAGTGCTCCTCCTCGCACAACAGGCGCGCCCTATGCTGCAAAATGTCCGTCGAGTTCGACAGGTTCCTCGACAGCGGCCGGAAGTGAGTAGACAATCATCGTTCTTCGCGTTGGTACTCGCCTACTTCGGTATAATTAACCTAGGCAAGTTTATGGTCCCGCTGGACTCGCGCCCGGACCAGTTAGCGCGCAATTTTCGCTTAATTTTGACACACGTGATTATTTTAACTGAAAATCGGCGCGACGTCGGTTGGGGGCGCTGTAGCGGAGATGTGGAAAATTTTTTAATTTTCCTGAAAACAATTTTCATCCTGTATTTATGATTTTTAAAAATTTTGTAAGTAAGACAAAATTATATTTTCAAGTTTGTATATTTCGAAAGCAATTCTTAAAGTCACTAAAGCAAGAAAACAAGTTTCTGCTTGGTCCCTGCTTCTCGTAATTAACGAAACCAATTTTTATGTCCCACTAATACATTTGTCCGTCGCGAATTTATCTTCGAACGTAACATTTCGATTAGCGTGTTGGTCCGGCGAAAAAAAGCGGTCCGATTAAAATCGGAATTATGCTACGACCGGTCGAAGAACCAGGGTCCATTGATAACACGCGGCTGTACAGGTTCGAAAAAGGGAGCAACGACTTCCGGCGAGGAGGAGGGCCTCCTCTGAATCGATTCACGGTGGAATGACCTCGATAAATTATTCCGCGAGCCATTCAAGAAGCCGGGGAGCGCTCGGGTGTTTAGCACCCGGCGCATAAATCGTCGATTTTTCGCAACACAGAAAGGAAACGGGGACGCTCGTCACGATCTCTAGATCGTTCCTAGCCGAATCTATTTATCCCGCGCGTGGCTCTACCTCTCCGGTAAATAGAAACCATACGGGAGCACGATCCTACCAGCGGAAATATATTAGGGGTACCCATAATTAATCAATTATTTGCAGAGAATTTGTTTTGCCTTTAGTTCTGTACCGATCCTTGAAGATCTGAATTTACTACAAAGTTTGTGTTAGATTGCAAAATATTTGATTACTATGGGCACCCCTAACAGAAACCGTACGGGAGCACGATCCTACCAGCGGAAATATAAATTTTCTTCGGGGAAGGGATGGAACGACGCCGACGACGATTCAACCTGTTGCTTCCCTCGGCGATACCCGATCGAGAGTGTCGGTGCTAATTAACCGGTCGATCCTTAATTGACGACCGGCTAGGGGCACCGACTACCGAAACGCTGTTGTTCTCGAACTCGTCCGACGATTTCGAACCTATACTTACGCTCCGACGCAATTAGCGATAAATCACGAGACGCTGCGCGGCCACCTGTTTAGTCGTAAGTGGAATGGGAATGTTTATGGCCGCGGATTTTTTGAGTTTATAAATATTGCTCGGACTTCTCGTCCGAGCTCGCTACCCCGTAAATTCAAAATTGGCTGAGTTTGTTGTTGCGTACCTACAAGCATCGATCTCGCGCGAATCGATACGCGCCGGTTAAAGATCGCTGGGGCCGAGAATGCGAAACACAGAATGACGATCACGCTTCCAGACGAATGAACCGAGGGCCCTGTCGGATTATAACGCGAGGAAGGGGAACCGGGCCCCATTATCGGCTGCGAGTTATTATACCGTTCTCTCTCTCTCACTGTGTGTGTGTGTGTGTGTGTATCGGAGCCGACAGGAAGATTCATATCTTCGTTAATTGTTTGCTTTTCAAAGCGGTCCCCGTTTCATGTCCAGGCTAATGCGCCAAGACACGCCGCCCGTGGAATTCATTTTTTCCACGGTTTTTCTAGATCCCTTAGCTGCACGTGGGTTCCAGACTGCCTCTGGATTTTCTACGTCGGTTTTTGAATAGCAGTGAATCGCTCTCCTTCAGCGGAGCTTTTCGAAAATCTGCGGGGAAGTGGCTAGGCTCTTGCTAGGATTTATAGTCGGTAGCATAAACAGTTTAAAGTGGTTGGCTGCTTAGAAGAGAGTCTCTTCGTGGGACACTGTAAATATAATTGTCGGGACCTGTGTTCTAAACTGGCTGTTTTACTTACGTTTAATCCTGACGTGTCTTCATTTTTCAATATAAAAATTGCTGCGAAATAAAATTTGTCCGTGAGACAATTTGTCAACTGTGAGAAGCGGAAATGGAAAGCTTTTAGTCAGTTTAACAAGTGGAAAATTTTGTAACAATATTTCTAAATTCTTTCAAGCGTTCCAAGTTTTTATAAATGCAGAAATTCCGCAGTTTACATATCAGATATTAGCAAAATTCACGTTTGAAAATAGTCGAAGAAGTCGCCTACCGATGTGGCAGTGAACGTGCGCTGGAAGTTTATTAAAATTTGTATCCGAGAAGGCGGCCCAAGACTGTTTACAATTCACTCGTGCAATCTCCACGTTCAAGTGAAACTACGAGTCCCCTAAATTCGTTCCAGTGGGCCACTCGGCTTCCGAGTCCTCGAGAAAATCGTTGGGCCCTTCGAAGCGGCTACTTGTTTGCAAATCGGCCATCATTAACGCGTCCCCGCGGAGAAGTTCGTGTTTGGATAGGCCCGATGCTCCGATCACGGCCTGAAAATATTATCTCTGCTCGAGTGGCGCCTAGAAAAACACCCCTAATGGCCCGACGTCGTTTTCGTCTTCGTCGTCGACGTGAACCGATTATATCGACGTTTCCCCTCGTTGTCGTCGCACCCGGGAACCGTCTTCTCCTATTTGTTGTCTCGCCTCTTTAACGTCGGAAAATTCTTGAAAAGTCGCTTCTGCCCCTTTGCGCAGCTCGTCTCGATTATCTTCTCCAATTTTGAAAACTTGTGTCTTCGATCGCAAAGATTCTTTCGAGAAGCCGTCTAGTCCGAGTTTCATTGTGCCAACTTCGATCCCTCTTGGAGTACTTCGGACCAACGAAGACCGCAACCGTGAAGCGTCTCACGGAATTCTAGCTGTTAAATATTTGTTGATTGTTCGCATTAACCGATACAGAGTTGAAACGGAGAAATCAAATTCCATTCCCTTGCGATCGATGTGTAACCGTTCGAATAAACGCGGGCAGAAGCAAAAATGTTTCGCGGTAGATGATTACCGACCGGGAGACCAGGCGAGGGGTTAATTGTTCAGGATATCCAAAGGGCCTAACTCGTCCCGAGGAACACGTGTTCGACGTTTCCACGAGTCTCTCTCGAGCGATTGGCGGTTGCACGTGCACGAGGGGAATCCTTTTGTCCGGTTTCAGAAAAGTCTATAATACGAGAGAAGCGGGGAGGACGAAGGACGAGGAACGAAGCACAGGCTCTCTCGGCGTCGTCGTGAGGATCAGGACACGGCCAAGGATTAACGACAGAAAGAGGGAGAGAGGGAGAGAGGGAGAGAGGGAGAGAGGAGAGAGGACCAGCTGGCCCGAGAGGAGACGATTCAATCTCCTTTCTCTGGCCTTTTCTGAGGACGCAGCCGGAATAGAAGACGGCAGGGCGAAAGGGAGTGTCTCGGATGTCGCATGCGGGCTTCGCTTCTTCAGGATCCTCTTCCTCTTGTTCGCCGATCCTTCCCCTCGCCCACCGACAGCCCCTCTCCCCGGCCAGGATCGCGCGCGTCTTTTTAAACCCGTTCCTTTTTCCCTTGTCTTTAACCCCTCGCTCGATGTCGAGCAACTTGTACTCTCGGGAGGAGCATGATTTCGACCGACGGCCACCGATTCGGGCATCCTGCGATTTTCGGACAGGATGCCCGGCAAGCATCCCTAAGGATATTTCGTGCCTCGACGAGACGGAGCACGCGTACACGTCCGGGGAAAAATTCGTGCGCGATTCTTTTTCGATTTTTGGAAGGACATTTGTTGGAGGTTTTATGAGGATTAACAATTGAAAAGGTTTAACGGAGGTTTTATGAGGGTTTAAAAATTCCAGGGTGATAGAGATTTTATTAAACGCAACGTACAGCACAATTTTTTGGATATCCTTTGCAAGGATGGCACTTGTTTCCAGAAAAATTCCACAAGTAGAATATCTCTCGAATGAAACAGACAACGGAATTGTTTTGTGTACTCCTTGCAATCGATTGATTTCGGTAATCCTTAGGTTCGACGGATTTTAGCAATGTTTGCATTCGACGGATTCCAGTGACGTGCGCATTCGATGGATTCTGGTGTTTGCCGTTCGATAGAAATGTGGAGTAGGCGTCGGGCATAGTGGGTAACCCGCTTTCTCCCTGCCCCCTCGGTGCGTTTATCGATCTCGTCGTTCATCGAATGCGGCTTTATTCGATTTCCGACGGAATCGGTTTGCCAGTGACCCCAGATATCCTCGGCAGATAGTAGACGCGGTAGACTCGTGGCGCAACGATGTTTAATTCCCTGCTCGGGGCCATTCTTCCACGGTTTGTCGGTCATTCCGCGCACATAAAGCCGTTTTTACACGTGGCGATCGCGGTCGCGTGACCAGAATCGACGAGCCAACACGCGACGACCGGCTACGCGACCAGAAACGTAATAATACGACGCGTATCTCTGCCTTTTATCAATTTGTCCAACGTCGCGTCGGTTCAATTCGGCGGTTGGGTCGTCAACTTTTACAAAACACCAAACGGCCACATTGAAAGCGACCCTGCTACCTTTCAAACTCGAACAAACCTCCGTGAACCCTAACAATGTTGCACAAATTAAATCAATAATTCATGTTTCCACTCCTGTGATTTATGCGACCACTCTTCTAAAATTGCCCGTGTCCAAAGCGTCGTAACTTTATGAATAAATGTCGTAGATTATTCGTTCTGGGCTCATTTTAAAGCTCGAACCTTCCACTTTCGGCGCTCATTGTTCGTTTTTTCCAGCAAAATTTTTCACACCACGTAACGGGTTAGAAATGCCGGAGGTAGGTAGACTTTTCATTCAATGTTGTAAAACTTGCGCAAGAAAAATCGCACAGCGACCATCGAAGGTTCGTTTTAAAGAAGACATCCCAGTCTTCCGATTTACATACAATTCGTACATTAAAAAAATTTTTTAACATCTGTACGAACGTTTGAATTTGCAAAACTGTCGAAACAAAAAAGTATGTTCAGTTTCTCACCCGTTGCATAGGGTAAAACAATTTGTAGGGAAAAACGAAAAATGGGTACCGAAAGTAGAAGGTTCAAGCTTTGGAATGAGATCATAACGAATATTCTGTGAGGTTTTTTCGCGAAGTTACGACACTTTGAAGATCGGCAATTTTTGGTAGGAAAAAGCGATTTAGCGACAATTCTCCAGTGTAAATAGGTGAATCTCTGCAAAAATAGTAAATAGGTGAATTTTCGCCTGGAGGAATGTAGGAGGATTGAAAAATTGGTCGGAAGCCGGCGAAAACGTTAGTGGGCGAGCCTAATCGGCAAATTCGAGCGGATCGGGCGCTAGTATCGTCGATTGGTGGCTGCCGTTGGTCCATTGTTGTCTGAATTTCCGATCGGTAACGACGATACCGATGATTTATAGCTGTGCGAGTTGTATGTTGCGGCTTGGCTGGCCCGTTTCGTATAGCCGGTGAAAGGAATCGGGCTCGCTCGTCATCCGACCGAGCCGGCTTCGCGTTACAGCTTGTCTTATCTGGGCCTGGTCGGGCCTGGTCGGGCCCGAGGGTCTCTTCAACGATAGTCCCCTATCGGTCTGTTCAAATAACGCGCTTGGATCGCGTGCCTCTTCCGTAGATCTCTCGCCTATCGCTGCGGAAACTGCTCTACGCAAACTGCTCGCCGCAAACGTCTAACGCACACATACCTTTCGATCCTCCCGGAACCGCAAACGTTTATTCGTCTCCGAAATTATTTAACCACCACTTCTTATCATTCTTTACACCCATTTTCAGTTTTATTCCGGCTTTATCTTCTGGTCTATCGTTGTCTGGGTGGGGCATGTGCACACTTTACGGTTTCGTTTATTTTAGATAGTTTCATTATCACTACGCTGTGGATTTTATGCGTTTACGACGAAACTGTTCCGATCAAGCGCAAAACTGTGAAGATGTTTAAACAACTTATAAACACCCCTATATTTTTTGCAACTCATTAACAAGTTCGCTACCACTGCCACAGATATTCGACGTGCACGATCTAGTTCACAGAATTTAGTCAATTTTAGACATTTTCTTGTGTAAAATCGTAGCACACGACGTAATATTTCGAGATTCCATGGCTTTCTTCTGCCAAAAATTCCTTCAATACTTCAGTCATTTTGTTCTACGATTTTTTGTCTTTATATATTGTATAGATTATCTTAGATTTGAGAATAACTGTTATTTTTGGTCCCTGATTGAAATAGCTTCGAGTGCAAAGTGTTAAAAGCTGCATATACTAATAAGATCGTCGCAGATGGGATCGGTTTATCGGCGTCGGTGCATCGGTGCATCGGTGCATCGGTCGCATAAAAGTGCTCCGAGATGGAATTCAGTGGGATTAAGACGTCGGAAGGGGCCGATCGATCGTAATGCTCGATCCCGGGACCATGGGTGGTGCACCGGGCCTAAAGCCGTCGTGGTGGTAGTCTACGCAGATTCACGCGTGTCTAACCGATTTGCGGCGCGCACTTGTTCAGCAGAGACGAGCACGGTGCGTGTCGCCATTTGCAGATCGGGCCGGTGCACTCTCCTCTCCCGTATGCACCGAAACTGGTTTGCACCTGATACCGGCTTCGTGATCGAATGACGCGTTTCAATGCGTCCTTCTCCGTCCCCCTGTGCGTGCCCTCTCGTCCGTGAGGGGGCCCCCTCGGGCCCCATCGGGCCCCATCGGTGTGCCCCCGGTTGTTCCAGCTTATTTTTCTTCCGCCGGTCCCCGCGCCACCGGTTGCTCCTTTTTCCACGTTCACAAAGATCAAGCTCACGCGAGATCTCCCCTCGATTTATAAATGTGCGTTCCTCCTTTTCTTATTTCTTCTTTCTCTCTCTCTCTCTCTCTCTCTCTCTCTCTCTCTCTCTCTCTCTTTCCCCCTCTCTTGTGCGCGCTATGTCTTCCCCTTTCTTTTTCGGTACTTCATCCCTCTTGCTCCTCGTCGCTCGCCCTTTTGCCGGTCGCCGCTCGTCTACTCACCGATTTTTTTTTCCTCAACGAGCATCGAGCCTCGAATTTTTGCAGGCCCCATTCGACACTCCGTAAAAATTTTTCAACCCTCGGGGACCCTCGGAATAGCAATATTTGTGATGTAATTTGGGAAAATTGCGAGTTGGAAAAATGTTTATTCTCTTCGCTGGAGGAGGAGGAGAAAGGGAAGCATTTCATTGGGACTTTTCAAACTTTTTCGAAAACTGTCTTCTCAGACAGGCGGCTACAAAAATTTCTCGGACGTTCAGAGGAACAACAACTATTAATTTTCGCAAAAACAGCACTCCTGTTTCGCATGCTAACGAAACAGAATTGAAACTTTGACTTTGAGACGCGAAAGGGATCTTCGCGAAAATCGGAAAATTCGGCAAAAAAAAAAACAGTACCAAGTGTTACAGAATAATCTGAAAAGTTGAGGATTTTTATGGCACGAATGGGGAGGTGAAAAATGGAACTGTGAAGGCATTCGAGGAATTTCAGAATGTACAGATTATTTTCGACCGATTAAAATTGCCTCATCCAATTTCCATTTCGAACGACCGGCTCGGAAGATTTTCGTTTCGCCTAAAAATTGGCAGGCTGGTGATGAGACCGGTGGACCATTTGTCGATGGTACTCGCATGGCGGAGGTCCCCGATCGCGAAAGATTGACGGATGGAAATGGGAAAGGGGAAAGGGGAAAGGGGAAAGGGGAAAGGGGAAAGGGACCACCGGTGTGTTCCGGGGCGAGCACGGCAGGCGCATTCCTGCGGGCCATTACCATTTCAGCGACACGTATCGAGTCGAGAGGCTGGTCGCGTGCAGCCGAGAACAAAAGGCGACGACTGGCGCGTTGCCAACGGGACGACGATCATCGTACACCTCCGCGCGCTTTATTTTCCCTGGCCGTCATCGTCATCGTCGTCGCGGCCGTTGTCGTCGACGCCGAAGAAAATAATATTCACTCGGGATTCCAGGTACGCCGCGCCGTCGCGTCGAGACCACCGAATTCGTATCACGTAGACACCGAAAGCGTCGCGTACACATCGATACACCTGCCCGACGACGGACACGTACGTGTACGGGCGGGATTAGGCGGTTCTTATCATTCATTACCATCGTCGACGCGCAGTGTACCTCGTACGACGCACAATGGGCCGTTTCTCTATAAAATCGGTGGAATTAATTCGACAATTTTCGTGAGTCGCAAAAGTGCTTGCCCACTCTCTAAAAACTTTTATAAAATTGGTTTAAACCGGCTTGAGGATTTTTTTCAGAAAAGAAAAATAATAATAACTTATGAAAAGAAATACTTAAAAATTAACATCGATCAAAATTGCGAAGAGGAAAGTAATGGTCACGATTTTTGCGCGTATAATGAAAATTAAAATGAAAAATGTAAATTCTATGTAAGTTGATGTAGGAAAAAGGTGTAGCCATTAAAAAGACGTAAGAATATTTGAGTTTTCAAGTCGCGGTTTCGCACAATTTTTGCAACCATCGATTTCGACGAAATCCTGTGCAAGCATAAAACTTGCTTGGATCTACAAAAGGCATGTTTTAAACGAACGAATCAGATAATATTTTTGTCAGACAGATCGGCACGACGTGGTACCGTTTCAAGCGGCAGTTCGCTGCTCCACGATCGATCGTTTAATCGATTTGACCCGTCGTTGTAGCGTCCAATTGATTTAGATGACGCTGGTCCGTTGGGCCGTGAGCCTCGCGATTAGGCGAATCGATCGTTGCGTAACCGTGTCAAAATTAATGGCGGTGCACGGTGCTCGTTCCATCGGACGCGTACGCTTCGTCCGCTGCTGGCAGAACCTTTTCTGCTTGTGTCGCTTTTCAAACGGTCACAGTAGAACGTTTATTTCACACCGAGTAAATCATCGTGCATTCACGATGAACACGATGAAACGGTAGGAGGCTTAAAGGCCACGGACCAAAAAGTAACGGTTATTCTAAAATTTTCTACGACAAAAATCATTAATAAAAAGTTGATCATTATTGAAATTTAAGAGAATCTACACAAAATATAAAGAAAACAAAAATTCGAAGAACAAAATGTGTAAAAAATTGCGATTTTTATACTTTTTGGTTACAAATAACAGTTACTAGTTTCCAAAAATTGGGTCAACCTTGATAACTGTTATAAATTTTTTTTTTAATTTCTCGCAACGATAACGTTTGCCAACAAGAGAAAAAATTTTCGGTTACTTGTAATCCTTACTTGTAACCAACACGATTTCAGTCGATGAAATACTTGTTATTCCATGATTTTTTTTTCTTTTTGGTTATAGCGGTTATGGTCTCCGATAAAGAGAAATGACCATGACGCGGAACAGTCTGCGCTCTACAACCTGTTTTTCTCGAAAACGTAGAATGTAGAACTATCTCGCGGGCCAGAGCGCAGCGCGAACGGCTTCGCGGCCATTAACCGTCCACAGACGATAAACCGGCAGCTATTCGACGCTGATAGCGCATTTGTTTACGGTTGCCGAGGTTTCGCAAAATCGTTTGCGACACGCTCCGCGAAACCGATCGAGAGCGCCGCTTTTCGAAACGCAGGAATGCATAATCACTGGATCAACGCAGCGGAAAATGTATTCCTCTTCCACGACCAGCTTGAAAAAAACCTAACAGCTGACTAGGTTCTGACTTATAGTTCAGTTTTGTCAGTACCATTCGCCAAGAAGAATTTATACAATATTCATTTCGGGAGCCTTTCGCGAGAAATAGGATGCTCCTGAATCTTTGAAAGTAGGATTCGGTGATCTGTTCTGCGAATGAACACCCGAATGAACATCTGCGGTCGATTTTTATGGAAAATAAAAGTTTATTATCATTGTCATTGGAATAGTGCCTTCAAAAGTCTCGAATCTCTAGAATGTGTTTCTAGTGTAAATTACAAAATGCTGTCCATGTAGTATCCTGAAATTGCTGAAAAATAGATTGTTTACATAATGGTCAAGAAAATGCAAATGTTTTCCTAGGATTTATGTCGCTGGTGGGAATTGAGCTCCTTAGAAACGTCAATCTTTATTCTAGGACGTAGTAACAATGTCCTTCTCCTTGAAATATGATTTATTGAGGTCTCGTGCTCTCGAGTGTCCGCAATCTTGGATCTAGCAATAATGTTTTCCTAGCAGAAATATGATTTAGTAACAATGTTCAGTGCTCTCAGGAGTTCTCAACCTTTCGTCCAGGATCAGCGATGATGCCCCAATAATTCTAGTAAAAAAGGTGATCGAATGCTATCAACACAATACAGTGACTTCTCTGTATGTGTCGCCAAGGCCTGGATGATAAACGTCACGGAGTTATCCCCACTACCACGGGTTATAACCTCGGACGCCGAGGAGTGTATACATAACACGAATCGGGTATATCTCCTGGACGATACACGACGCTGGCAAGGCTCGTGTTGTTGACATATATCGAGAGTTCACTGTACTTCGTATTTGAGCAATGTTGAACAATGAAATAAGCCCGTTTATTGCCAAGTTGCGTTTGGTATTAGAGTCTACCTGGTCCTACAGGACCATCCGAGTAGACACAGACACAGCGTAACAAAGTGCCGAAGAAATATCCGGAGTCGCGATATTGGCCATCATCGAAGAACGGCGGGACAAGAGAAAGACGTTCTGGCACCGAGCCACAGGATAAAAAGTTCCTCGAATCCATCGATAAGGTCGAGTGGTATCTTCCGATTGGTGCGCGACGCCGGATATACTCGAAGACTTTTTACTCGACTGGCTTATCTCTCGGGTGGGACCAGGCGGCAGCAGCAGCAGCAGCAGCAGTCTTCGTGTTCTACGTGTCCCCGCATGAATGATTCCATTCAGAATACACCCGACGGGCCACGGGGAACGTGTTCTGCCCGATGAATTCGCGAGATTGGATTTCGTTTCTTCGAATCAGGTACATTAACTCGTTGCGCCCTCTGTTTCCTCCGAGAATTCGACTCCTCTGATCGGTGCCAGCTGAACCGAACCAGACAGAACGCATCTGCCATTGTCTTTCGTCTTTGAACCTGCGATCGAAAATTTTCGTTGCTTCGTCGCAACTTATACCCTATACCTAACTTATTCTAACAACAGAGTAATCTCTACTGGTCACGTTTCGTTTGTATATCAATATTTAACACCTTCGGCTGAATGCGAATCGTTCTAATTTTTATATAGAAAATTACACGTAACTTGTAACTGATTTAAAGCATTTCTAACAAGATCCGAAATCCCAAACGGCAAAGACATTCCAAGAATTTCAAATTCTGTTATCTCCAATTCTATAAAATGATTAGGAAAAGAACGAAATGTAGCTCCTCCCGCATCTGGTGATTAACGCAGCTAATTTTCATTTCACAGTTTTCCAACGAATCATTAAACATACCAGGAGATCGATCGCGATAGGAATCGAAGACGAATCCGCTGGTGCACGTGCAAAGCACGCGGTACACGGTCGAAACGTTCCAGGGAACTCTTTTGTTCCACTTTCGAGTGTATCAAGTTATATTGTGTACCGGCGAGTATCGTGCCGGATGTAGCAATGAGTGGCGCGGCGAGAGTCAACGAGCCATTTCCGGGGCCTCTCGCTGCAGAATATTACATTGATAACAGAAATTGGCGTCGAAGTGTTCGCGGCAGAGAAGACGTTCTCCTCGAGGCGTCTCGTCGCGCCAAGACGACTGTCTCCGGACTGGGAAAAGCTCTTCTCGGATTTCCAAGCGATCTCAATTCCAAACTTTTCTCAAGTAAAACGCCTGGAGCTCCTAGGCGTAGAGAGTTTTCTACGCCCTGGATTTCCGCGCTCAGAATTTTCTGTCCTGAATTTCCACGCGTGGGAGATCTCATGTCCTGAATTTCCACGCATACAATTTTCTATGCCCCGAAATTTTCCGCGTAGAATTTTCAACGCTCCGAATTTCCGCGCGTAGAATTCTCAGTGCCTTCAATTTCCACGCGTAGAATTTTCTATGCCTCGAATTTCCACGCGCAGAAATTGCTGCGCTCCGAATTTCCACGCGTAGAATTTTCTATACCTCAAATATCCACGCGTCGAAGTTTCTATACCCCGAATTTCCACGCGCAGAATTCTCAGTGCCCCGAATTTCCAAGCGTAGAATTTTCTATGGCCCGAATTTTCACGCACAGAATTCTCGGTGCCTTCAATTTCCACGCGTAGAATTTTCTATGCCCCGAATTTCCACGCGCAGAATTTTCTACGCCCCAAATTTCCACGCGCAGAATTTTGAGTGCCTTAAATTTAAAACGCGAGACGCGTAAAACGAGAAATCGCGCGCAATGTGAATAACGCGCAAACAAAACTAAAGGCTGTCTAGAGGGTCGAGGTAAAATGGACAAAACGAGACAGGGTGGATAAGGACGTGCTCGAAACGGGCATCAAGTGATTAAAACCTGGTGTAATTTCAAGCGCTGCAGGTTCAATTACGAATTTTCATTTAAATGAAACCTCAATCGCGGTCCGGAGGATTTCTGCAACGAACGTTCGCTCGTACCTACACGGGCGCGCGAACAAAACGAAAGTATCGAGATCTCGGGCTGGCCCCGTTCGTTCGAAGGGCGTTCCCTTGCCGTCCCTCGGAAACAAGAAGAAAACGGGCCGAGCGAACGAGCGGGTACATAAAACGTGTCCCGATCGTCGCAATCGTATCCGCGTAACAAAATATCCTTCTCGTCTCGAGGAAAGAAAATCTTGCGGTACGACTCCGGCCTTATTGTGTGTATCGAGTGTCAAGAAGTTCGACGTCCACGTTCCCCGGTCGGCCCCTTTCTTTTCGACCTGGAAAACAAACTAGTTTCGATTCGAGACCCGAATCTCTGTCTTCGTCCACCGATTTCCCATTCCCCTCCTCTTGCTCTCAGTTTCTCTACTCCTCTCAGCTTGTTTGCTTTTTGTTTACCGCGAGTAGGGGACGTCGAAAAAGCACGGAAGCTGCGCCGTACCGTGTCCCGAGCTTCCGTCTCCGGCTACCCTTTTCGAGTTAGGATACGTTCTTTCGAAAAGTTTGTACGACTTCCACTCGAGCTGATTCCTTCTTTGCTCAAGTGACTCGGTTCTTTTAGGAACGAGGAGTTTCAGCCGGATTTGTATTACCGGGAATCTTCGGGAGGCATTCGACCGACCAAAGTGCGCACTCTTTCGTCTACCAGCCAGAAAGACCGATGTCGTACTAATGGCACCTCGAGTGGACCGTCCGATCTCGTTTCAGATCGTTCCGAGCGCTGAATGCGGCATCCGCGAGACGAATTTTTACGCGTCGAATTAACCACGCCTCGAATTATCTACGCTCCGAATTTCTACGCTACGAATTTCTACGCTACGAATTTTCTACGCTCGAAATTCCCTACACCCCGAATTTTCTACGCTCCGAAATTCTACGCGCAGAATTCCCTACACCCCGAATTTTCTACGCTCCGAATTTCTACGCGCAGAATTCCCTAAACCCTGAATATTCTACGCTCCGAATTTCTACGCGCAGAATTCCCCACATCCCAAATTTTCTACGCTCCGAAATTCTACGCGTGGAATTTCCTACGCTCCGAGTTTCTACGCGTAGAATTCTATACCCCCCGAATTTTCTACGCTCAGAATTCTCTACACCCCAAATTTTCTACGCGTAGAATTCCCTACACCCCGAATTTCTACGCTCAGAATACCCTACACCCCAAATTTTCTACGCTCCGAAATTCTACGCGTGGAATTTCCTACGCTCCGAATTTCTACGCGCAGAATTCCCTACATCCCGAATTTTCTACGCTCCGAATTCTCTGCTCCCCGAATTTCCACGCGTAGAATTTTCAACGCCACGAATTTCCACGCGTAGACATTGCTATTCCCCAAAATCCTACGCGTAGAACCTTTAACGCCCCTAACGCACGCCTACAGTTCCCATCGGCCCGAATAGCCCCGCGTAGAATTTTCGTTGCTCCGAATTTCCACGCGTAGAATCGTCTACGCTCCTAATCCCTCTGGCCAAGAAGTTGCTATGATGGACATCGAGTGTCCTGACCACCTGGGACAAAGGAAGTCGAGGTGGGCCTCGTGTCGTGTGTGCATGGTGCGTGAAGCACACACAACTGGCATCGGTCGCAACCCCCTGGCATGCGAGCATGTGTACCGGTTCGCGATAACTTCCCCCATGCAGAAGGATGTTCCACGGTCGTGGGAACCCCCCTGTTAACAACGCGTGTCAGTGGCTCTTTAAAAACCAGCCGACCGACTACGAAAGTCTCGGTCACACGTGGCACCGACACGTGCTCGCTCTTCGTCCGGCTCTTCTGTCTCGTCAGCCGGTGCTCGCGTGTGTCCTACGTAATACTGAAACGCAAACAGGGGTGGAACTGTAAACGGGGTGGTGCTCTGCACCCGTACCGCTATTGTGGGAATTGTTCCCGGTTAGATTCCCATCGAGGCTGAGTCGCAACGCGGCGGCAGTCGATGCTCGACTTTTCTCACTCGTGGACTGACGTGGACGACACAATTCATTTTCACCGACAATGATATAATAGAGGGTTTTTTTTTATGTTTGATAGCATCGAATTGGAATCACTATTAAATTAAGGGAGGAATCCCGCCTGCTTTTGTATCGTATCGATCTTGACTCGTTGATTCGTTGGAATTGGGGTGGGCTGAGAACTCGACGCGTGGGAACACAGATTAGACAGAATTCGACTCGTAGGTGTTCGGGACGGTAGGATTCGAAGGCGTAGAAGCTCGGGCGTACGGTGTTCCACCTGTAGAAATTTGGAGCGTAGGGATTCGCAAGCGTTTAAGCTCGGAACCTGGAGAATTCTCTGTGCGTAGAAATTATGAGAAATATGGAGAACTCGTAGAAATTGCGACTGTAGATCGTTGAGTGCGCAGAATCTCGTGCATTCGGTGAACCAGCTGTAAAAATTTTTAGCGTGTATATTTGAGCGCGTAGAAGCTCAAGAAGAATTGCACGCGCAGAAATTCTCAGCGCCGGTATTTGTGTACGCTTGTGAAATTTCGTGCGCTCGGTAAACCAGCTTCAGATATTTTTAGCGTAGACATTTGAGGACTAGGAGGCTTGTAACGCGAAGAATTCCGCAGAGAAAAAAAAACGGCCAATTAGGCAAATTCTGACGTGACGAAACGTGCACGTAGACGACAGACTGGCTCGCGCAATTTGCACGAGGCGGCAGTTTCGAATAGCAAGGGAGTTCGAAATCGTCGGCGCGAACCGGGCAAATTGATTCGGACGAGTCGTGTCCGAATCGATACGGAGGACCGACGCGGCGCGGCGCGGCGCGGCAATCGGTGAAACGGGTTTACGGTGTTCTGTACACGGATTTTTTGCCCGGGTGTATAATTGGCACCGAATCAAACGAAATGGTCCGGCGCAGGTGCCGCCGTTTCTTTTCGCACCTCGAGCGTCATTAAACGCTCGGACGTCGTTAACGGAACGGGGAGAAAAAAAGCCCGACGACGGTATTAAACTTGCTAATCACGCCCGTAAACATCGTGAAAGTTCGAGGGATCGTTTTCGTGGCAAAAAACCGACGGGGTTCGGCGGATTGATTGCCGTGAAACTCGTTCTCGCGTTCCGCTGCCAAAATCGTCCGAACAATGTGTAACACTTGGCTACTTTCACGGATCTGAATGGCGGCGGCCGACCTCGCGGATCTCTCGGTTCGCACGCCCAATTCCCATCGCGACGAATTCCTTTCTGCGATGTGTTTCCATGCTTGGACCCTCTGCACGCGCAGAATTCCCATTCATTCTCGTTTCTCTGCACTGAATTTCTCGTTCTGCGCGTATTTGTCGGTAATTCATAAATTCTACGCTGGTATTCTGCTGCGTGAGGAATTGTTCGCGTTCCGAAATTATGCGCTTTGAAATCCCTGTGTTGAAGATCTGTACGCGTGGAATTTCTACTCCCCGAATTTCTACGCGTGGAATTCCCTACTCCCCGAATACCTACGCACAGAATTCCCATATCCCCGTATTTCTACGCGCAGAATTCCCTACTCCCCGAATTCCTACGCTCACAATTCCCTACTCCCCGTATTTCTACGCGTGGAATTCCCTACTTCCCGTATTTCTACACGTGGAATTTCCTACTCCCCGAATTCCTACGCGCACAATTCCCATATCCCCCTATTTCTACGCGTGGAATTCCCTGCTCCCCATATTTCTACGCGTGAAATTCCCTACTCCCCGAATTCCTACGCTCACAATTCCCTACTCCCCGTATTTCTACGCGTGGAATTCCCTACTCCCCGAATTTCTACGCGTAGAGTTATCAATGCCCCGAATTCCAACGCTTAGAAATGCCTACGTCCCGAATTTTCACGTGTAGAATTCCCTACGCCCCGAATGGGGACGCATCGAATTTTCAACGCTCCGAGTTTCTCCACCCAGAATTTTCGACGTTCCGAAATTCTGCGCTTTGAAAACCTTGTGTTCTAACAAATTGTCTATATTTACGAAATTCTATGATTAGAAGCGAGCAGGAGGGCAACTCTCGAAGCGCCAATGTTGAAAATACGTGAAGCGTGCCTCGGCAGTGTCGACGAGCGACCAGCCGGCAAATTGACATCGAGACCGGTCGGATTTAATGAGTGGTGGGTGTGTCGGCGACGTTAATTAGCGTGTAAACGGTCTAGGTGGTCGCGTGGCTGAAAACCGGACGCGGAAACTTGACCGAATTGCTCTCCGCTTTGTTCGCCGTTCGTTCGTCTAGCAGAGACAACGATCCCTCGAAGGTTTCTTCGGCGTGTGCGTGCAAAAGCTTGCATACAGCGCACTACTATACATGCATATGCTGCATGCTGCATGCGTAGAACTGTCGACCGCGGAATTCGATCGCTCTCGAACAAACGATCCGCGGGCGCGAAAGAATTTTTGCGGGCAGCCGTACGCAGTCCTCTCGCAGGTGCGTCTATCGCGGCCGGGATCTTCGCCTTTTCCTGAGAACCTGCGTGCCTTCGACACACGCATGCACCTCGATGCACGATGCACCGAGTGCAACGATCGAGTCCCTTGCACGCAGCATTTTTTCCCCGACCGATTTCTCCAAGAAAAAAAAAAAAGAAATTATCGAGTGTGTCTGGATTTCCATCTTTATTTTTCTACCGAGTTCTGGAATTGATTTATTATTTATTTATGCTGTTTGTATGTCGGGCGTGTTCAATTTCCATTGTACTTTTCAATCATAGAAAAATTGTTTCCACGTCCATGTAATTGTTTAAACAGTCTCGTCCACCGAAAGAACCCTCGAGGTCGAAACAAATGAAATTCTCATCAATCGTCTCATTAACACGAGATTGAAAGACCGTTTTTTTTTTGTTTATCACCGCGCGCGATAAATTCAGAATCAAATTGATTTCCAGCGAACCGAGGGCTGCACGATTTTCTCAGTTGTAATAACTCGTAAATGCATAAAGACCGGCAGATTGTTTGCGATAATTGGGTCGATGCCGGGACGCAGATGCGGCACAATTAATTAACCATGCATACGATAATTAAAATCGTTCTGCGCCGCGTCGATCGGGATTCTCTCGCTTCGGTTCGTTATAATAAGTAATGAATGGGGCTCACGGTAACTTTACGCGACGCGTACGACACCGCGATACTTATTTATACACGCACAAATAATTACGGTCTAATTTACGAAAGCCTGGCACCGAACAAAAACCCCTTTCTCTCTTCTCTCTCGGTCTTTTGGCCTGAGTAAAAGAGATCCGGCAGGCCGCGAATCAAATAAGATCGCCATTAAAATTTATTAATTCCATCGGGCGCGGCGCGAGCGTCCCGAGCAATTAAACGAGCTATAAACACGAGCGTACGCGGCCTAGGATCGTTAAGCGACACTCCGATCTTAAGACCCCGAGCAAGAACTCCAATTTGTTCGATCGGTTATATGCCCTGGCGTTAAATACATCGTAAATCGATGTTACTCTGATAAACATCGTTGCGAACGCGAGTCCTCCTCGCGGACAACTTCCGGTAAGATCCTCGGAACGCGAAGAATTCTACCTGTAGAACTTACAAGCGTGGAGAATTCTATGCGTAGAAATTCTGAGCATAGGGATTCGTAGGCATAGAAGGTAGAAACACGGAGAATTCCACGCGTAGAAGTTGGAACCGTGGAGAATTCTACGCGTAGAAATTGGGAGCATAGGGATTTGTAGGCGTAGAAGCTGGAAACATTCAGAATTCCATGTGTAGAAGTTGGAAACGTGGAGAATTCTACGCGTAGAAGTTGGAAGCGTGGAGAATTCTACGCTTAGAAATTCTGAGCATAGGGATTCGTAGGCATAGAAGGTAGAAACACGGGGAATTCCATGCGTAGAAGTTGGAAACGTGGAGAATTCTACGCGTAGAAGTTGGAAGCGTGGAGAATTCTACGCTTAGAAATTCTGAGCATAGGGATTCGAGGCACAGAAGCTGGAAACATTCAGAATTCCACGCGTAGAAGTTCGAAACTTGGAGAATTCTACGCGAGAAGCTAGAAACGTGAACGCTCGTCGTTATTGGCAATGTAAAACCGGGCGTTTCGTTCGCAACAGCAGCGCAGTAAACGGAAGATAACGGGTTGGCAATAATCGTTGAACAGTAGATCGATTCGGCGCGATCGAGTTCGACAGGATCGTATCATTAGTATCCGGTTATTAACGAGGTTGGCGTTCGCCGATGGAGATCGTAGATTCGGATTTAGAGATCGATTTATCATCGGGCGGCGCTCGGGCCCTTAATGCTTTCCGATCGGTCGTGAAAGTCGCTTAATCGTTTCTCGTATTCGAGGGTGGCTGGATAACACAGCGAGAGTCCCCCCCTCTCTCGCTCTCTCTCTCTCTCTCTCTCTCTCTCTCTCTCTCTCTGTTTCAGTTCCGTCCGTCTTTTTCTCTGTCCTGAACTCTGCCGGCCGCGGGACTTTGTATTTAATTAAGCCCCCCATTTGGTGGTTTACGAGTCGGTGCCCGTTCGCCGTCGCGATCAAAGGACCCGAAGTGTCGAAACTCGCAGCACGAAGTCCCCGGCGCCGTCTCGTTCTCGCTTTCGCGAGCCTTAATTAGGAACCGTCGTATATTAAATATTACACACCGGCCCCCGGTCGAGTAAATTGGACTCGATCCTGCCGAGAGAGAAACTCTCTTTGTCTCTCGCTCTCCTTTTATCCGGTGGTAATTTATTCATCGAAAACGGACAGCCCTTTATCGACGCTCAACGGGACGAAGTTACGTCGCTCGGTGTATGTAACTGGAACGGGTAACCGGGTTCGATTTCGGGTGAAATATTCACCGGCCAGTGCTGGAACGCCTCGGTACTGGGCGGAGTTGATCGAATTTATTTCGAGGCTTTGCGGGAACGCGCTGCGAGTGGGGATGAAGCGGAATCAGAACGGATAGAGAGAAACTGCTTAAACGAAGGAGTCGATTTGGTCGTTTTCATAATTTCAATAATTGCGGAATAGGAAGCAGTTAACGCTAGAACTACCGAGCCCTAAACGTGACTTAGACTTGTCCCTTTATAATAACAGCAAGACTGAATTTGCTCAGGTTTCATACGATTTTTATGGTAACATGTACTCCAAAGAAGAGATATATTAAAAAATTGAAAACGTTTTCATAGTTTCAGTAATCGTGAAAGAAGAAATCATCCACCAGTCATTTTGACTTGTTCGCTAGTTCTAGTGTTAAATAAAGAACAGGAATCGCAGCGGAAATCACGGCGGACTGCGTCCGAAGATAGTTGGCAGAGACGAAGCGAGTACAGCGCGGAGCATGGAAAGTTGTTTAGCGTTGTTCGCGCGGTCATTTAGCAGGGGTTGCGAGAGCAATTCCGTCGCGGTGCAAGGAGACGGAGTCCGAACGGGCGGCGGCTCGCCGCGGAATCCAGAATGCAGCTCCATTTATGCAGGCCGTTGCGGCTGGCACACGTAAATACACGTCCGCGTGAAACGGACACGCGGGGAGGCCGAAGGGGAGTGGCAGAGGGTAAAAGCCCCTCCGGTGGCCGTGGTTAATTCCTGGCAATTCCTGGCAATTCCTGGCAATTCCTGGCAAGGTGCGCATAATTCTCGTCCGACTGCGAGCACAATGCGAGCAAGCCTCTACGCCGCTTACCGTGGCCGTAGCTTCGGTTTAATTTATACATGCCGATGTACACTGTCTACTACGCCATATCTAACCGTATGCCGCTGACTATGTCCAGCCCAGCGTGCGTCCGCTACGCTGAGACGCTGGGTTCAAGGGCGGGGATGAAATGCTTTATTAACCCTTTTGCCGAGGAATCGAGATACTCGCGACCGTGAATCGTTCCCTCTCTCCTCTATGGACCTCGGAAAGATATTCTAGGAAATTCGCGGATTGGTCAATTCGGGCCATAGGTCATTCAAGGCGTAGGGAATTCGCGGTTTAGGGAATTTAGAGCGTAGGAAATTCGGGGTGTAGAAAATTCGGGGCTTTGGAATTCGGGGCGTAGAATTCGGAGCGTAGGGAATTCGGGGCTTAGGCAACTCGAAGCATACGTAATTCTGGGCGTAGAATTCGGAGCGTAGGGAATTCGGGGCTTAAGCAACTCGAAGCATACGTAATTCGGGGCGTAGAATTCGGAGCGTCGGGAATTGGGGAGTAGGCAATTCGGGGCTTAGGAAACTCGAAGCATAGGTAAATCAGAGCGTAGAATTCGGATCGTAGGGAACTGGGGAGTCGAATGTTCGGAGCGTAGGGAATTCGGGGCTTAGGAAACTCGAAGCATACGTAATTCGGGGCGTAGAATTCGGAGCGTCGGGAATTGGGGAGTAGGCAATTCGGGGCTTAGGAAACTCGAAGCATAGGTAAATCAGAGCGTAGAATTCGGATCGTAGGGAACTGGGGAGTCGAATGTTCGGAGCGTAGGGAATTCGGGGCTTAGGAAACTCGAAGCATACGTAATTCGGGGCGTACAATTCGGAGCGTAAGAAATTAGGGGAGTAGAAAACTCGGGGAGTAGGCCATTCGGGGCTTAGGAAACTTGAAGCATAGGTAAATCAGAGCGTAGAATTCGGAGCGTAGAAAATTTGTGGAGTCGAAAATTCGGGGCTTAGGACACTCGAAGCGTAGGGAATTTGGAGAGTGGGAAATTTGAGAGTGTCAAAGGGGATTTCAAGCCTGACAATTCGATCCGACAGGTAATTCCATGGTAGAATTGCAACGCGTAAATATTCTACCCACAGTTCTCCGAACCCTCGACGATTCTACCGGCACGAGTCGTGCATACAATAAATCCTACGCAAGGTAACCGCGCTATAGGTACTCGAGCATAATCGAGCTCGGCCGAGATAGCAGGAGACTGCCTTTGACTAACGTTCCCGATATCTCTCGAAGCTCGTATCCGAACAAAGTTGCGAATGTAACTTGTCTCGGAGCGCGTTATCCGTCCCGTTTTAGGGTCCCCGCGAACAGGATTGTTATCATGGCAAACATTGAGCCATAGAGGATCGTAAATCCGTGGCAGGAAACCCGGGGAGAAAGAGAGAGAGAGAGAGAGAGAGAGAGAGAGAGAGAGAGAGCTCACCGACCATCAATTTTCATACGTTTCGAACGATTCTATTCCTTATTCTCACATTTCCTTTTCCTTCATGCTCGTTACTTCCAAGGCGGTGCAAAAATCCTTTACGGACCGCTAATGAGTGTATTCGAGTATACCGGTCGAACGTTGCTGAAACGAAACGCTGTGAACGTAGCTTGAAAGCGATACAATGGGTTTAAGTGTTCTGGGATTTCTTGTCTCTCAGTTTAGGCCAAGATTGTTCGAACGTTTTTATTTTATATTCGAACGAACAAAGTCTCCGACTGCATATGCTAGTTTTAACTGGAAATCCTCGGTCAGCAAAAGGTTGATATGTCATAAATTGACTGCCGATCTCCTTGGAAAATAAAAAATTGTGAGTTCGAACCATGTAGAAATTTCTTTCCTTCCTTAATAATATAAAAACTCAGAAATTCTTTCACTCGTTGTACATTTTCGAATCGCAGTAACTTTTGCCGTGAATGCATAAAATGTCTAGTCCGAGAAAAGTTGCAAGAAACGCTTGATCGAACGTATTAACCAGGAAGCTAACACTTGGACAAACGTTCACGTAACAGAAATTAGTTTACATTCGGAAGAAAAATGGTGAAGAGGGTCGGAGTCGAGTCAGAGATCCACGAGCTCCGTTGGATCGTTCCGCACGATTCTCTTGGCGGGCTACGCGCGCGAAATAGAGAGCAAGAGAGCGAACAAGAGAGAAAGAGAGGGGGAGAGGTAGGGCGCGAAGTTGGTTATCTCTGTAGGATCTCGGTTTGCGCGCCGGTATCGAGGAAAAGGTCAGGGCTGACGTGTGCCGCGCGCTCGCTCGCTCGCTCGAAACCGGGCGTGGCTCGATCACGATCCACGATCCACGGATTAAATCGTGATCCGTGCCGGCCGGGAGCACGACCCTTTCGTGTAGAAGGCGATCGGTTTTGCGCGCGGCCACCAGTCGAGATCCTAAACGGATAGACAAGGAGGAAATTAAAGCGGCGCAGACACGCTGCCAGACGGCCACCAACACTACCAACTGCCCGCTGCCAACCACCGGCAAACACCGTCTTCGTCTTCGTCGTCGTCGTTGTTGCTGACATCGTCGCCCCTACTCTCCTTTCTAGCAGCTGTAATTGCCTCACGAGACCCGATTACGCTTTTCTCCGGGGTTTTTTTTTTCGCCCGCAACCTCCTTTCCTTTTGTTCGATTTGTCGCAATGCGCATCCAGAGCTTCCTTTTAACAGGCGAGAAGCGTTGTCGTAACATTGCTATCGATGCATCGATGCGTCGTCCTTGAAGAGTTAAACGAATTCCGTTCCCTTGTTGCGAGCAAACCAATTTGAACACTGTGGTGCGCAAAAACAGAGTAAATTTTAACACGTTTACACACGATTATTTACGACACATCTTTAACACGTTGACTGCCATGTCATATGTATGTGGGTGACGGAATTATTTGTCCAGGTTTTAAAATGAATTTTTACGTTAATATATTGATTGTACCAAATTTGATTAGGACCTGTAAAATGCAAGAAAGTTTGTCGAACCACTTAATTTTTTTCAATTTTTATTTCATCAAATAACTTACTTTGATTTTATGGAATTTTTGAGGTTTCCAGTTTGGCAGTCAAGGTGTTTCACTAACATATTTCTTTATTTGCTTACACCTTCTAAATAAAAACACTAATTCATTCGTCGAATAAATAAGAAATTTGTTTAATAAATGCCGGTCGGGGACGCGTTGAACTTTCGAACGCCTAGAACAAGACTGCAACGCGCCGCGAGGCAATTTTTTTCGAAGAACGCGATATAGCGATTCGCGTGCATATCAGCCCCTAATGTCAATCATTGCGGAAAAAGGGCGACGGTATCGGGGTCTTCGAACCGCGCGAACGCCGTCGGCCGAGAACCGCAATCGCGGTTGCATTTTATCCCGCAGTTAGATTTAAAGTTGCAGTTTCGTGGCCTGAGGTAACAAGACTCGAAAGAAAACGAGCGAGGAAGACAGTGGAAGAGGGACGGAAGCCGTGGACAGGGAAAAAGGAGAGGAAGAGAGAGAGAGAGAGAGAGAGAGAGAGAGATCGAGGATCTGCAATTTTCTCTACGTGTAATTTCACCTGTTGCGCGCATCCGGCGCGAATCTGATCGCTCGGCTCGATTTGTAAAGGTAACGAGCCGTCTCGAACGGTCTCGCTCGATTATCGGTGGCTGGCGATCCTCTCTCTCTCTCTCTCTCTCTCTCTCTCTCTCTCTCTTCTCTCTCTTTTCCTGAGCTCTTAGTCCGAGAACGACCTACCGAGGATCGTTGAACAAACGAAAACGCGTTTCACCGGCCACAGGAGCGATCCAGACGTAACGGATCGAGCTTATCTATGCAACGAGAATATTTATGCAAATTCGCGACCGAAGAGGATTCCCCAGGAATGGGGAACGATACTGTAACATTAGGAATTTATCGCGACGAGCCACCGGGAGATTTTATTTCGGAATTTCGCGGTGGAAATGACGAGTCCTCCGGAACGACTGGTTTCACGAACGCGTAGGATCTTATCGGAGCTCTGAAACTGCGTTTCCTCGGAGCTCGTGCGATTTCGATTGCATTTTCGCATCGATTCGCGATTTGTCCTCGGTCAATCTGCTTAGTTTAATTATTCGCCCCCCTCCCCAGGAATTTGCGTTGCTCCTCTCCCAGTCTTTAAAGTACTAAAGGTATTTTGTAAATATTTTCTGTCGACATGCACGGAATTCGAAGAAAATGGAATGATTACGAGAGTCGTTTGTACGTAGGGATATTAGAAGATCGTTCGTGAGTCATGGCGTGGATCGTCGCGATCTAAGCTGTCGAGCATTCGGTACGTAGAAGGGCGCGTACATCTCGGCGCGAACGCATGATATCGGGCGCGTGATCGCGCCAATTAGCCCCGTTAATTAGCCAACGGCGTAAATCGAGTTAACATCGACCGACCGCGGAACGGTTTAATGTCAACGGGAACGCTGAAACCGAAATAGAAAAAATTCTTCTTAAAAAATCGGGATCTCCGTTATTTCCGTAAATTTAACCTGTCGGTGGTTTCAGTGTTAAATAATGCGTAAAAGAATTCCTATATTTCGAGCAAGTGAAATTGAAGATTCATAGTGTGTCGAGAGAGAGAGAGAGAGAGAGGCACAGCACGTGTAACGTTTGAGAAGCGGCCTTGAGGATCGCGATCCAAGGATCTCGAGGATCCAGCAGGGCAGGAGAGAAGCCTCGAGGAATCCCGAGCGACAATTAGTATCACTCGAAACCGAGAACGGGGAAGAAGCAAAAGAGAAAGAGAGAGTAGTGGACGGCGCGCAACATCTTGCAAGCGATGGTCGATTGGTCACCTGATACAGGTGCGGCCAGGCGAGACCGGAAGTGCCGTTTCATCGATCGCGTCGAAGGGATCTCGGTTGTCGTCGGTTTCCTCGATCCGACTTCCTCGATCCTTTCATTTTTCTCCGACTTCGAACCTGTCGATTTCCTTCTCATTCATCTTCTTGCGAACACTCCTCTCAATGCTGGAAGAAGCAATTTTCTTACTATTTTCTTCACGATTCTCTGACGAGTCACAAATTTTTATAAATCTCCTGCACGTGTAATCTACCGAACTTCTCAGTACTAAACAAAAAGAGTATTGATTTGCACTACTAGTATTTATTTGCACTACAGTAGCTTTCTTACCGAGTCACAAAATTTCTATTTTACACGAAGATGCGCAGTCCAGTGATAAGAATTGATTTTCAAGTTTGACGAAGAGCACGACTCGCGTGACTCGATTGTTAATTTGCGTATTCAGTCTGCAGAGCAAGTACTAAAGTGTTTTAAACTCTGATTGGCGCTGGCGTGCCCGAAAAATCTTTCCTGTTATTCGGATCGGTTGTTAGCCGGAATGACTTCCAATCACTTCCGTTAATAAAAAGTCGGTGCTCGTAATAACGCAATTACCAGGTGTTTACTCCTCGGCCCCTGATCGATCGATAATCATTTCGAGTTCAAGAGTGCACGACCTCCTCCGCCAAAAGGCCATTAAGCACACGCGATTCGGGCTCCAAAACACGCACCCCGGCAAATTGCATCGACCGAGCTTGATCGCTTATTATTTTTCCATTTCGAGCACACAACCGCGCATTTCCTATACAGCCTCTACCCGTATCCCGCACTCGGTCTGCGCTGCGCGCAGCTTTATGTTATGCGCCTCGTGCACTGCACTCGCGGCGCATTCGGCTCCTCTACAATGTGCAGCGATATACATTATTCATCTTTGCAGTCTACAAATTGCATAATTTGCAACCCGTCCCCGCTCGACTGCGAGTGCGCTTTGCATTTTTCTTCCTTCCGAACGAGCCCTTCTTCAGAGAAGAATGCAGCCGAGACGTTAAAATGATGATAATGAGGCGGTACTAACTATTGTAATCGTTTCGCAAGACGTCTTCATGCATTTATGCAGTTTATACGATTTAGAACAAACCTGCGAAGTATATGCTCCACTTTGTTTCTGAATTAATTGCAACCGTCTCAGGAAATCAATCTTCTCAAACTCAACTGTGAACTTGAGAATTTTTTGGTGCACTTGTTGGCTCCTGATTTTTTTAACAGACCCGTTGTTCTTTCGTTTACAATAAAATCCTCAACAGCGTTGAATCATTTTTGCAAGAGACTGTAATGCGTTTCTGCAATTTGTACACTCTAGGAATCTTTGAAATTGTTAAACATAAGAATTCTTAATCTACTCGCAGAAAAAACAGGATTCACGAAATTAGAAAAATAGAATCCGTAATGTAAACCAACCGTAGAATTTTTCCAAAAAAAGATAAAAAACGAAAAAATTGCAGGGCCAAGAAAGTTAAAATATCGGGCAGAAATTTGCCTGTTGTTCGAGCGCAGTTTTAAAGGATTTTTCTCGAGGAATCGCGATAGAATCGAAACTCGACCGGTCGACGAAACCTCGCTCGGTTATGGCGTTTCGGTATAGTTGCCGTGCCGGGGCCCCAGTTTAATAATCAATAATTTCCCCCGCGGGGCCCCGGGGCTGCACGTGTGCGGACCGTGCCACGATCGTGCCCGTTCCGCCGATTTCCTTTCGTCCGTTTTCCCGAAGGTCGTGCCCTACCTGCCTGGACAATAGTTTCGCCGGTGCCCCGAAGGGGGCACCCTTCGCAAAACTCTGCTGGCCGGTCTTTATCCTGCTCGTTTTATTTGGCAAACAACGCCCGAGGTGTGCACACTTCCTCCCGGGAGTATCTGGCCCCGATTTTCGGAATTTTACGGGGGCGGCCCTCGCCTAATCTCTTCAACCCCCTGTTCGAACCCCTTCATCGTTTCTGAACGAATAACATTTTTACCGTAGCTGAAAGTTCCCCTCTTGCTGGCGTCCTTGCTTCTTCCGTATTTAACGCGGTCACTGTTGATTAGGCAACGATAAAACTCGGATAAGATCAAAGCAGTTTATTTCAAGACAAAATAAAAAATTTTCTTGGTTAATCGCAGCAAAAACAGAGGCCAAATAGAAACACCTCTCTCTATTTACTATCAGATATCAGACGAATGTACATTATTCAGAATTTATGAAAATTGCTAAGAGAGGAAATAAATTTTTATGTAACCGTCCTTCCTTATAATTGACGCAAACGATTTTTAGTTTGCATAAAGATCCATGAACGTATAAAATCCGTAGTTTACTAAGATTTTTGAATGTCGATTGGTATTTCGATCGGTGGGCGAACTTGGAAAATAGTTTCTTGAAAAAGAGGGTAAAACAAAAATAAGAGCAGAAGGTGACTACGTTCTCGAGTAAAGTACGATTTGAATAATGTTTGTATTGCTTGTCTGCATTGGTCGGAGCAGTATGGATTTTTCCTGGTCACCTGATACAGCTTTCCGAAAATTGCAACTCGGAAAGCAGCGGGCGGGTCAAGCCAGAGATTGCAGAGCAAGAGGACCGAGGTGCGTTTATCTGCGAAATATAATAACCGACCGATACACAATTCCCCTTAGAGTACCCGAGGCCATTAATTCGCCCGTTAAGAGCATGATAGAGGGGAGGAGATCGAGAGAGCGGAGAGAGAGAGAGAGAGAGAGAGAGAGAGAGAGAGAGAGAGAGAGAGAGAGAGAGAGAGAGAGAGAGAGAGAGAGAGAGAGAGAGAGGCTGTTCGGAGAGGGCACTCAATCTCGCCGGGTATAAAACCATAGGAAGGAGAAGTTGGCGCCTTTATTTTCTGGCAGTGCTCGCCGCGCAGGTTCCTCCTAATATATATGCAGATTGCAGGTACAAGGAGTGCTCGGATTTTGCAGGCGGCGCGCTCTCGGTTTTGCGCAACACACCGCTTTTTGCGAAAAATGCTGCTTAATAAATCCGATTGGCCGACCTCGGGGAAACGAGGCGCGCAGCTTGCTCTGATATGCTCTGCTCTGCTCTGCTCAGCTCTGCTCTGCTCTGCGTCTCTCGTAGTGATCTAGAAAGATTTTTCCGCCAGTTTTCTCGGGAGTTTCTGCCACGGCAGATTTCAAATTAGCCTCGACACCGGGTCCATGGCCGTATAAATGATTCATGACGTCCCGCTTCGCTCGGCTCGAATACCCTGCGCGGATTAAAGGGGTTGTTCCTCGACTTTCCGCGACGACAGCTTTCTCGGACGCCAGTCGTTCGTGCTACTCTCTGGGTTATAGTTATTCCGACGATTCCGATGCCGATGACTCGGCTTTCGATGGCGGAATTTGCGTCCATTTTGACGTAGAGCTGCAAACCTTCCATTTATATGCACTTGAAGTACAAAAATGCAGGCTTGTATCTTGGACGTGAGCGATTGGTCGGTGAAACGATGACTTAAACCCACCTTAATTTACCCTGTACCATGTCACATTCAATCCCGAATAAAATCCAGGACCGGCAACACGATTAAATCTTTGCGAGTTGCAAAGGTACTATTTTCAATATATTTGTCATTCGAATCGTCACAAAAATTGCCGAGTTTGTAGGTCTGTAGTTTAGGAACAAATGATGAACCATTGAACCGATGACTTAAACCCGCCCTAATTTTCCTTGGATTATGTGATATTCGGTCTTGAATAAAATTAAAGGATGCACCCGGAAGTAGCCTGATGCCCGGTTGTTGACACGAGAGTTAAAGTCGAGCGATGTTCGGCACGCGAAACGATTCCAGAATTTTCCACGGGACAGGAAATGCGCCATAAATTGCCGGTCGAACGGCATCGACATAATAAAAATGGTTGCACCATAGCCTCATGGGGTTCGTCCCATAGCGCTGTCGCGTTGTATCGTTCCGGTTCACGCGGAAGATACGATCCGGCGCGCGTATGAAGCGAACCGAGACGTCGTTTCAGCTCGGTCCGTTGTACCTGTGTACCTGGCTACGCCATTAAAGCTGGAATTCAGGTGTATTAACGATGCCGGGCCTGTGTCGGGCACGTATCGAGCCTCTCCCGTGGCCACCCGGTAGCGCTAATGGCGCGCCCGGAACCGTTCGTTAGGCAGATTTTATTTCGCATATATGCACGCTCGAGAGTAGGACCGTTTATGCTCTCTGCCACGAAGCGGTATCGTTCCGGGAAACGCCTTCGGGGGATTGCGTTTCGATGTCAGCACACCTCGATACGATAAGACCCCCGGTAATCGAGAGAGTTTTCCTTCGGCCGCTCGATTAGATTCGATACCCTACTCCTTATCCACCGTATCGCATAACCGAGCAATTATCGGCCGGTGTCGACGTTTTATCGACCACCCGACCCCTTCGCTGTACCGTTCGAACGCCCCTAATCACTGGAATCGCTGTGCCGCGCCGATACACTGGATTGCCAATCGAGTTTTCGAAGACTATGGTTTCACTGGGCTGCGAATACCGTTCTGTATGGCCTTTGATCTGCTTTGATTTATTTTCCTCCGTTCGAGCGCGCGATTACTTTGAATTTAATCGATAAATTTGGCGCTGCTCGCGAGCGCGTTCAATCGATAATTACAAAAGGAAAGAATTTGTGATTACTGGACCGCGGATTTTTAGGCAAAATAAAAATCTCGTCATGAATGCGTAAAAATCCGCAGTCTGGTTAAATGCCACAGCACCGAAGCATTTTCGAGCCGCTCGCAGAAAAATGAAGATTTCGAATACGTTACACCGTGTCAGGCATCGAAGGACCGAGGATAATTGGCGCGGTTAATGGTCGGACGTTGGGACAGGATGTTTCTATAAGCATGTAGACCGTCGTTCGGCATCGAGGATTTAAATCGAGCCTGTCCTGTTGGTTTTCAGATGGTTCTGCCACTTCGACGACGATAATTACGTGAACGTGCCACGCCTGCTGAAGCTCCTGGACAACTACAATCCGCGGGAGGATTGGTACCTGGGCAGACCGTCGATACCCGCGCCCTTGGAGATCATCAGGCAGGGCCCGGAACCCTCGAAGAGACCGGTGAGTTGTTTTAGAACAGTTCTGCCGGTCTACCCCTTTCGCTCGAACCTGTTCCCCCCGCCGTCTTTTTGCCGTTTCGAGAAACAACGGACCACCTTAACGAATCATTTCTGCGGGTAGATGGGTAGCCTGCTCACCCAGATACGATTCGAGGATCGATTTACGTGACTCGCGTCTCGATTCGATCGAGAATCGACGAGATACGTATTGCCGATCGGAGCGTTAATTCTTTTTTTTTGAGATCCGAGGGAACGTGGTCGGGGATTTTGTTTAAAATTAAATCTTACGGGCGTGGACTTACAGGATCAGGGTTCGGGGTAATGTGGTTTGGACTGCCCGGATTATAGCGAAAAAAGATCCAACTGATTCGGACAACTGGTTTTCGAGATAAAAATTTACAAGTGCAGCGCGGAGCGGTAATATGTTCACGAAGCGACGGATAGAAAATTCAGAGGTTGTTCCAGATGAAAAATATATTGCGTTTTGATTTAGGGAGTTTGAGATAATATGGTTCGGATCCTCTAGATCAGAATAAAAAAGATTGAACCCGATTGGACAATTAGCTTTCCAGCGAAAAATTCATAAACACAGCACGGTGCAGTGGTACAAAGTAAAATAAAGTTTGGTACCTCGAGAAATCCAATGATTACAGTCTTGTCTAGAGTATAGTTACGGAATCTTCGTCCGTGGAAGGTTAACAGCCAGATTAGGGTTCCGAAGGAATTATAGCGATTCCAGAGGTGGTTTTTCTGGCGAGGAACCTCCCCTTCCGGTGACCGGGTGCGTCCACCGTGAACAATAACAAGTAGAGTCTCTTTTTTCGCGGCGGTCGCCGGGGAACAGCGTGAAATCCGTTTGCTCGCGGGAGGTCCGACGACGACAGAAGCTTCCGAAGCGGATTCTAGCGGGGTCGCAGTCGCCGGAAGCGAAACAAGTGCCTCCGCTTGAAAATAACCCAAGGGAATTAAATATTCCCTGCCGGTATCAGGACGCGAAGGGGCTGGCGTCGTTGTCGAATTTATGCGCGTGTCGGCCTGCATTTTCCAGCTCGCGGCCTGGAACTGATAAGGGTTGCAACTACCCTTCTGCATCGTGGTAGCAACGTTAACCGAGTCACCGGCGTGCTAGGACTCTTAGGATGCTGAAACTCTTGCCAACTCTTGGGAACTGACTCTCGTGGCTGAGTTTCAACGAGATCTCCGACAGAGATCGCAAAAATTCTTTTTAATATTAAAGACAGAGTTTTTAATTCGACGATTATTATCAAGGATAGCGTCAACGCGGACTATCGCGTTTCCAACTTGCCGCTCACCGCGTCCTTCAAAGTGGAACACACGGGAGAGAATGACCAGAGTCTCTCTCGATCCCGTTTTCGAGATTGTCGCGTTCGCCGCGGTCGAAATTACCTTGGAGAATGACGCGGCGCTAGTTGCCGCGAAGAAAAGGGCCCGGTGGATCGCGAGACAGAGAGGGACAGAGAGAGAGAGGGGGGAATGGGGCCCGTGGTCCTGTCAGATGTACAAAGTCGAGGCAGCGTGATCAAAAATCGATAAAAGGCCTGTCTTACCAGCGGACTTACGAGATACACGACGCGATTTGGATTTCCGCGATATGATCGGGCCCCGGAGAAGGGGCCGGCAGCCGACAGGTAAAACGGGCCCCGCGATCTTATCGGCCGACAGTGTCATGCTATAAGCCCATTAATCCTTTTTCCTTCGCAACCAAAAAAAGAATCGCGGGAGAAAGAGAGAGAGAGAGAGAGAGAGAGAGGGAGAGAGAGAGAAAGGTTGAAGGAAGATGAGAAATAAAAGGATCATCGTTGTCAGACGGCGGGCTTCCAGGCGAGGGGTCCGCGGCTCGTACCCCCGAAAAAATTCCCCGGGCCATTTATCATCCGCTTAGACAAATTAATGGCGGCTCTGATCCGCCTGTCGGTGCCACAAAGAATTTCCCGAGCCCGTCGTCCTACCACGCTTCCTCCTTCCGCGACACGCGTCTCCTAGAGAAGCCCCAAACATTTCGATGACAATGACAGGGCTTGGGGCCCGCTGAGCCCTACTCTCGAACGCGTTTGCTTCCTTCTTTCGATGTATTCGGGGTTTTGGAAGTTGAGGATATTGGTACTCGAAGTGTTTTGGACTCGTGAGCACTGATACTCGAAGAGTTTCAGAGCTGTGAGCGTCCGTGTTCGAAGAATTTGGAGTTTGTGATCATTGGAACTCGAAGGATTTGAAATCTGTTACTATTGGGACTCGGAGGATTCTAAAATCTGCTATTATTGGTGTTCGAAGTGCATGGAGTTCGTGAATACCGGTATTCAATGAGTTTCAGATCCCTGAGTACCGGTACTCGAAGCTTTCAAGCTTATTCAAGCAGGTATCTGAAACCTTTGAAATTCCCGAGTACCGGTATTCGAAAGGTTTGAGATCCGCGAGTACAGGTATTCGAAGCCTTTGAAATCCCCTAGTACCGGTATTCGAAGGGTTTTATATCCCTGAGTACCGGTACTCGAAGCTTTCAAGCTTATTAAAGCAGGTATCCGAAGCCTTTGAAATTCCCGAGTACCGGTATTTGAATTTGAGAGTTCGAGTGTCCCAAGCCTTTGATATTTGTGCGATTGTGCATCTAGAAAATTCTGTGTACCTGGATCGCAGTAGTATTTTCCAGACACTGTACGGAAAAATGGCGAGCGTCGGGATTCCTTGCGAAATCGGCGGACAAGTGGAAATGGAGCAACCGGCTTGATGAATTTCGCCAGGAAGTGGCCGTGATTTCCGTCGGAATGCAGGGGAATATCGCGGAATGGGAACATTTACGTGGAATGAGATTCGTCCGACCATTATTACGGTCTAGGTTAGCTTGGATTTGTTTAATGCCGCGAGAGTATCTCGCCACGGATACGGCCGAGATGAAGCTTGACCTTACGCGCCACTGATCCTTCAGCAATCACCGAGAAATTCTGTCCTCTAAAATGATCAGAGTCTCTCGAAATACCTGCTCCACGCTTCCCATAACATTCCCAACCCTAATATCCATTTCAAACCCCGAATTTTACAGATCTTTTCGAGGGTTCATCTATTTCCAAATTAAACCACAGGTTTCCCTCATTCGCATTCGATGCAATTTTCTATTGAAATTGAGCGGAGCAAAAATTAAGAGGAGGAGTAGCAGTTTTGAAAAAGGATAGAATTTCGGATCCGTCTTGTTGAAATAGAACTCTAGCAATTTTTGAGATAAGATTGAGCGGAGCAAAGCGAAATGGAGATCGCGGTAGTGAAAAGGGATCGATTTTTCGGAGCGGTACAGTAGAATAGGCGTTTAAGTGGGTTAGCGAGGTTGTTATCGATAGTCTGGTTCGAAGCGGAGTCTCGATCGACTTTCGAGGGGGGTTTCGAGGAGCGATACTGGTCGGACCGGATCGTAAGAAGCCTGAATGAAGAGGAGTCCTCGAGAGGAGGGCTGAAAAACATCGAGCACCGAGTCGAGACCCTTCCTTTTATGCGGCCCGTGTCCTCCGAACAATGTCCATTCACTCGAAACGGCCCCGCACCGAATCCGCTCGCAATAAAACCAGAATAAAACCGCGAAAACCTGCGGCACACACTCCGTTGCCTGGCGTCTAGAATATACCCTTGCGCAATCTTACATAACCGACTGCCATACTGGTCGAACGTCGATATCGAGCGCGTTCTGTCCAGCATTTTTCAACTGTCGTTATCCACCATTAATTTCCAGCCGACACCTTTGACCCCGAAATTCCTTAACGCGCCGACACGGAAATTCTGTCCCTTTCGCGAAACCGACAACTAGTTTGCTAATGGACATGTTGCGCGTTGGTAACGGTCGTCGGTTGCAACATAATACAATTTCTAAATTACGGTATTATTCACTTATCGAGCGCAGCGAAAGATTTCAATTTCCTCGATTCCGTGACGCACGATTCTCTCCGTGGCTGGCAACAATTAGAATTTTATTGGCTGTCGTAATTCCGCGGAAGAGAAAAGAAAATTTTACTGCATTTATTTCAACGATCGTAATTACAATATTTTTCGAACGCAATGTGAAATACGAAGAAAGGTGCGGCCACGAAACAGCCATTGAAGCGTTCGAGGAACAATTACAAAATTGTTTGAACGTACTCTACGAGCCGAAGGCTAGCTGTTGGACCAACATGGGGATTTTCGAGAGATCGTTTAGCGATCTGGAAAAATGTTGGGTGAAAGGTGGATTCGCAAAAGGATTCACCGTGGTCGTATCTGCGGGGAACGGCGATGCGGTTCACCAAGGTTCTCCATGGTATCCGTCGACCCCCCATGGGTGTGGTACCATCGTCCAGCCGAGATTATGGTCTCGGTATGGTGGACGTTGCTCTCCCCGGGGGCCCTCGCGTACTCGTATATTATATTTGCCCGAGAAATACGTCTCCCTCTCTCGCTCCCACTCTTTTGCTTCCTCTTGTACTTCCTCGTTCACGTTCTCTCGGCACAACGTGCTTTCTCTCTCTCTCTCTCTCTCTCGCTCTCCCCTCTCCTCTTCTCTCGCTCTCCTCTCCAGGCTGTCCTATTTGTTCCCCGAGCTTCTACGGTCTCGATGCACTATCCGCGGACCTGCAGGCACCGCACGTGCATCATACGAGCAACTCTCTCTCTCTCTTTCCCTCTCTTTCTCTCTCTCTCTCTCTCTCTGAGCATCGATTCAATGGCCACAAGGGTGGAGATCCTTTTAGCTCGCCTAACAGAAAACGAGCCTTTTTTCTCGTTTTTCTACTGGGCTCGCTGACCTGTTAACGGAGTAATCTTTCTGATAAATGACTGCATCGAGGGTGGAAGCCACGGGCTTGTCTGCTTTTGTTTTTTCTAAAACGAAATTGTCTGTCCTTCGGGATTGCTGCACTCGGATGTGGATTATCCCCTTGCACTATGATTTATTCTACGGTTACAGCGACTGAAACTTTTCCGTCGTGTAGAAGCTACTGTGAAATTGGTGAGTACCGGTACTCAGAGGGTTTGAAATCCCCGAGTACCGGTACTCAATGGTTTAATCTTTGCGAGAGCATATATTGGAAGAGTTTGACAGCCCTGAGTACCGGTACTCGAAGGGGTTTACCTGTCTAAGTACTGGAAGTCGATGTATTTGAGATTCCTGAGTATCTGTACTCGACGAACTTGGAATTTGTGGATATTGGAATATGAAGGATTTAGGAGCTGGAAATACTGATACTTGAACCCTTCGAAATTTATGAGTACCGGTATTTAGAGGGTTTCAAATCCCCGAGTACCGGTACTCGATCGTTTAATCTTTGCGAGAGCATACCTTCAAAGCGTTCGAAACTTGTGAGTACCGGTATTCGAAGGTACTGAAGATCCAGGAGTACCAGTTCCGAAAAAGTCTCTACCACTGCCGAAGAGTTAATTAGAAAACGACCTGTACTAACATACGGCAAGCATCTCCACCGCATCAACCCCTGAAATTAAGAAGATAAAATTAAATAGAAAATCGTGACAGCGTTATAAGCGAAAACCATAGGACGATTTAATTCGTCTCGCCTAGTTAACGGGTTCAGGGTGGCACGAGCAGAACAAAGACATTCCTGCAGCGAGGTCCGATTCATTTAGCGCACGATATTTGCCGAACCGGTGCCGCGGAGCATGTCGGTGTTCTCCGAGCCCACATGTCAATGGCGACCGGATAATTAGTCTGGCTGTTGATCGTCGGCGGGCTGCAGCGGCCGTAATTACTGGGACTTTTGTTACCGGCCGGAGATTAAAGTTAGCCGGGTGTGTATCCGTTGCTCCACACTTCTCTCCGACGGAATTCTTCGTGCCTGTTGCATTGTCGGTCCAGAGAGATACTCTCCTATCCCGACTGGTACCGGCGTGTTCGATCACCGTTCCTAGATCGATCGGTGATTACGACAGCAACGGTCTCTGTGCTCTGCATGTTCGAGTCTCGGGGCCATGGCGGAAAACTGGGTGCATACTATGCACTGCTGCATAGCTCTCCGGTTTTTGCTACTCCGTTGCGTCGAACGGATAATTAGCTTCAGCGCGCGTCGTTGATTTGCATTCTTTCGCGCGACCTCGCGCCCGACTCTGCCTATCGCGGCCCGTTTGATCGGATCTATGGTGAAAGGCGTCCACCACCGTTGAAATCTCGCGAAAAATCACCGTCCATGGATGATGCGAACACACAAAAAAAAAAAAAAAAAGAAAAAAAACAGCGTACACCGATCCCGTGGCTAGACGCTGCGGGGGATAGTTTGTTAATGACACATCGGCCCTCGGAAACTGTACGTAGACGCGCATAAATCAAGGTTCCCGAGAGAGGCTTCTTGAATAAATACGAGTCGCAGAAACGTATAATTAATCGAAAGACACGTTTCGGGTAGTCGATTCCGTTCGGCGGACAGCGGATTTGAATATGAGAGCTCTCGAGGGGGCGAGCGGCCATTTACATAAGAGCAAGGAATATTGATTATTTGTCGGCAGGGAATTTATAAGTTTACAAGTGCACAATTTATAAGTTACAAGCGTGCAAGATTGTGGGCGTTAAAATACGAATATATTGAGTTTCGGAGCAAGCAGTGTCGAAGACGTGGAAGCGATTTGGAAGCGAGCGAATTTTTGGTCGAATATTGCAGCGGTTGCAAGTTGCAGGATGGTCTAAATTGGGGCAGTTCCAGATTAGGGACGTATCGAATTGGTGGCGTTCCAAATTGAGGGCGTGTCGAAGTGGGGGCGTTCCCAATTGGGGGCGTTCCCAATTGGGGGCGTTCCAAACTGAGGGCGTTCCAAATTGGGGGCGTTCCAAACTGGAGGCGTTCCAAGTTGGGGGCGGTCCAAATTGGGGGCGTTCCAAGTTGGGGACGTTCCAAATTGGGGGCGTTCCAAACTGGAGGCGTTCCAAGTTGGGAGCGGTCCAAATTGGGGGCGTTCCAAACTGAGGGCGTGTCGAAGTGGGGACGTTCTGAACTGGAGGTGTTCCAAATTGGGGGCATTCCGAAGTGGGGACGTTCTGAACTGGAGGTGTTCCGAATTAGGGGCGTTACAAACTGAGGACGTTCCGAATTAGGGGCGTGGAAGTTCGGAAGCATGAAAATCTGAAGTCGTTGAAATTTGTAGGCGATGTAATTCGGGAGTGTTAAAATTTACATTGGCGTTGAACTTCGGAAGCTGAAATTTGGGGTTGTAGCAATCTGGGGGCGTTGCAATTTTAGGACGTTCCAATTTCAAGGCACGCCAACCGGTAGTCTCTGCAATTAAGCATCGTTCGAGCTTTAAAGCGTCAAGATGACCACTTCGAATCGCCTAAAATACGACGCCGTTAGATGTAAGCTCTCGAACTACTCAGAACTGATGTGTTATCGGGTTTACGTTCGCCCCGTTTAACAGTTCCCGGTGCGATTCGGCTTCGGGTCCGCAGTTGGTGAAATTACAGACATCTATGCGCGGAAAGCGTCCGGTAAAAAGCATTGCCGGGGCCGGGGCCGGGGCCGGGCCATAACAAGAAAATGGAGACGGCAACAATAGGAACGCGTAGAGCCGCGGAAAGAAATATAGGAACGTAATTATTCGCCGTTGGCCGGGTCGTTACCCGAGAGCAATAAACTCGCTCGCAGCTAATGCACTGGAATAATTCTGTGGCTCGCGTTTCTCTAGCCGCTGCGGGTAATCCGCGCGCAAAACCGACGATTCCAGGCGATATGGATAATAACACCTGTAAAAACCATTCCCCGTGGGGGACGTATTAAATTCCGGTTGAATCCGGGAGGGGCTCGATACGCTTCCCCGAAGTGTTTCGCCGTGATTAAATTAAGAAGAAGAAGAAGAAGAAGAAGAAGAAGAAGAAGGCGAAGATATCGTGATCGTGTGTCCTGCACCGAAAGGAAATAACGAAAAAAGAAAGGAACACGAACGATTATTGAAATTGCCTGCTCTCCTCCTGTGATTCAACTGATTCGTCGGCGAACGGATTACGGCGTACTCCGGTTATGTACTCGCGCGGATGTATAGTATCGATCGGGCCCGGTCGGGGCACACGCGAGGTAATAAGGTTTATATTAGAATTTCCGCGATAACAGTACGATCTAGCCAGCCGTAAAGTCCGTGCACGATATCTCATCTGGTCTCGGTTGGTCTGCAATTAACGTGAAACGACGCCGAAAGCTCGGCAGCAGCAGCGCGGCCAGGAGAGGATCGCCGCGCAAATAAGCTCGGGTATCTCCTCGCCGTCGTCCATCCTCGGCTTTAGAAACACGTGCAGCACGCGGCGCGCACTCTGCGAGCGGCAGAGCTGCTGCTAGTAGTCGTACTCGTAATAATAAAGGTGGGGTACGGGCGAGTACGAGCGAGTACGGGCGAGTACGGGAGCGTACAGCCGAGAGTGAGCCAGCGATAGACCGCACCGTAATAAGTTCCTGGTTTACGGTTCATCGGCAGGTTATCCCGGGGCCGGATCGGCCTACCGGCCAACAGAAACCACTGGCTCCTGCACGAACTCCGGCTGCCCACCGTATTCTCTCTCTCTTTCTCTCTTTCTCTCACTTTCCTTCTTTCTCTCGCTCTCCGTCTCTCTCTCTCTCTTTCTCTGGACGGATCACCCTTTCACCGGGGGCGTGGCGCCGCAATATCACAGCGCCGAGACGCGATCGTAATTGCACTGCCGTCGAAAGAATGGGGATCGGTGATTAAGGCTGTGCCGAGCGGACATTTTCAGCCGATCGTGACGTCCGCCGAACAAGATCGATCTACTCGACCGGACAGACGCGTGAAACGCATGACTAGGCGTTGTAGTTGTCGTGCGTTGGCCCTCGGAGCGATCGAGGCTCCACCCACTTGCGTGGACCACACCGGTAGCGACGCCTACTTTGAATATTTTCATGAGTTGCGAGTAATTGGAAGAAACGTTTTATATCGGTGCTGTTTAATAGAAAAGACGAGGCAGAGCGGGGTAATTGGCTTTTGGTGGGCGTTACCAGGCCACGCCCACTTGGTTCAATCACTCTGTAAGAAGATGTGTGATTTTTTTTTAAATATTTGATCCCTTTAATATCGAATCCCCGCTTAATTTTAAATTCTGATTTCGCGGTGGTCTCCGGCCCCTCCCACCGCCTGCCCAGCTCCACCCACTGCTCCGTAAGCCCGGTACGCACAATATCGAGCACGCACGACGACAGAAAACGCGTTCGTTTCTTATCCGTCGTTTCACCGGCTGTCGTGTCGCGGTTTTTCTGTGTTTCGACCGGGAACGATGGGAATAAATCTCGACGCGTTTATCGGGGTGGAGGGACACGGCGCACAAAGCGCAATAAAAATTGATTACCTCGTTCCTCGGGCTGGTAGGACTCGCGATCTAGGATCGGTAACGACGTTTCGCCGGCTCGGCCTGGAAAAATGGCTGGATCGAGGGGACCGGCGGAACGGGACCCCGCGTAATGGCTCCATTGTGGACGATCGCGCGATTTGTTCGAAATACGAGGGATTCCGTGGATACCAGTGACCACAAGCTCTCTCTCTCTCTCTCTCCCTCTCTCTCTCTCTGTTCGTTCTCCCGTTCCCGGAATTCGTCGCTCGGTTCCCGTACATCTTTCTGGCCCCTTATTCCCGCTGTGCCAGCTGCTAATTGGTCCTCGAGCTCTCCGGAGGTGTCCGCCACTAAATATCTGCCCGCTACGCTCGCAGATCGCTCGATAAAAACCGCGGTCCCGTGGGAATTCATCGTTCCACGAATTAAACAATCTAATCCCTCGGGTTTCGCGTAATTTTCAAAATTGGTCCACGAGTTCTACCGGCTTTTCCAAGAGAAAACGTCCAATTTATACGGAAAGGGTCTAAACTTGTGGTCCGCCGTTCCATGGAACGTTTTGTGTTGACCAAAAATCGTAGGAGTCCAATGGCCGGTGTCTAAGAGACGAAATAAAACGGCACGTTACGAATTGGGGGCGTTCCTGATTGGGGGCGTTCCAAATTGGAGGCGTTCCAGATTGGGGACGTTTTGAATCGAAGCCGTCAAAATTTCGGGGTGTTACAATTTGGGGACCGAAATTTGAGGACGTTTTAAATTGGAGGCGTTTCAGATTATGGGCGTTCCGAATCGAGGACGTTAAAATTTTGGGGCGTAGCAATTTCGTGGAGATATAATTTGGGGACGTTTTAAATTGGAGGCGTTCCAGATTGGAAGAGTTTCGTATTGTGGCCGTTCCGAATTGGGGGGGTTCCGAATTGGGAGCGTTCCGAATTGAGGCGTTCCGAATTGGGGCGTTCCGAATTAGGAGCGTTCCAAATTTTGGTCATTGAAACTCGGAAGCGCTGAAATCTGCAGGCGTAAAAATTTGTAGGCATTGAAATTTGGAAGCGTTCCGAATTGGGGGCGTTCCGAATTAGGGGCGTTCCGAATTTTTGGTCATTGAAACTCGGAAGCGCTGAAGTTTGCAGGCGTTGAAATTCGGAAGCGTTACAATTTCGTGACAGAAAGTTGATGAAAGTATTTCACGAATTTTTCCAAAAGCGATGGTCCATGTTCTGCACGTAGAGCCTAAATGGACCGTCCAGCGTGGAACGTTTCGTCGGGCAGAAAAAGGCGAAGTCCCAAGGGCCAGATGTCCACGGCGCGAACTCAATCTACGTCGGCGATCCGTTCGCCGAAAAAGAAATTTACGAGTGGCTGCGCACAGGTTCCTCGAACAACGGCGACGGTTCCGTATCAATTTTCGCGCAAGCCTAAGGCAGATATAATTGCGAGCCGTCCGAGCGGTTATTTCGCCGGGAATTGAAACTGACGAAGAAGCCGTAACCGCGGTTCCCCCAATTAAAACGGCTGGTAGCGGATAATTATCGGCTGCGGGATTCGACGGATTGCTTTAATGAAACGTCTCGTATTTCACGGGAGTGTTCCTTTCGGCCGCGCGTTGCATCTCCTCGCCTCTCTCTCTCTCTCTCTCTCTCTCTGTCTCTCTCTCTCTCTCTCTCTCCGGCTTTTTCGCTTCGTCCCCCTCGTCCCTCGGCCGCGGAATGATTAATACGGCCACGGTATAGCTGCAGGTTTACTGCTTTCCCGTTGCGGCCACCTACGGTCCCCTTTTTTCTCTTGTTCCATCTCGAAAGGCCACTTCATCTTCGTTTTCGAGGGAGAACAGCCGCGTGCTCGCGCCAACAGAAACCTCCTGCCACGGATTTCCTGCTTTCCCCGCAGCGTTTCCGGCCACCTCGACACTGTCGACACTTCTAGCACGATCTTACGCCCAAACTGTTTCGAAGCTTCCTCTATAAAACACGAAAAGACTCGACTTTGCTCCGCTCCCCCAACTTTGATACGTGCAGCCTTCCACCCTCCGTTACTAGACTCTGTTTTTCGAACAAAAATCCTCCTACAGAACCCTCCCTACCGTTTTTGTCGAATCACGTTATTCGTTTCTTCTAGCTTCGATTATGATCATTTCTATTAGTTTCTGTTTAATTTCTATTTAGTTTCAGTTATCAGCGACCGCTTCTGTCGTTATCGGTTACACATTAGGTCGTTCAATTTATGCTTAACAGTTGATTAATGATACATCAATGATATTAACGTTGGTTGATACGTGTTAATAATGTCAGGACTTTTAGAGGCAATTTCGACAAATAGACAAAAATATTTGGAGGAATGGAGGAATAAGCAGGAAAATAGGGAAACAGCGAAAAGTAAACCGTAGAAGACTAATGCCGGCTGCCGTAGGTTATGTTCCAGAGAAATGTAGGAAGAGAGAGACAGAGAGAGAGAGAGAGAGAGAGAAAGAGTAGTTCGCAGCCGGCCTTGATCTTGCATTAGAAGGTCAGCGAGCGAAGAAAGCAGTCGTGGCCGACGATTCCCTCGGGAAGCATGCTCGTTCCGCGCGACCGGCTCCCCTTGCGGTTTTCCTATTAGCATGTGGCAAAAAAGCCGGGCAAACAAAAGCTCGACAGGGCCCCAGACAGATTCCGAAGCGCACACTGCGCGAAAACTGATTGCGTGCGAGCCAATCGAAACCGCGAGACATGTTCCGCCTGTTTACCGCGGCTTCCGAAACACGGCCTCTACTCGGAGCCGCTTCCGAGCTGCTGCTTTTTCCCCCATTCGAACTAGTTACGAACCAATTTCGAACACGCTCCAACACCGACCAAAAATAACAGTTGTTCTAAAATTTTCTACGATAAAAATCATTTTAAAAAGGTGAATTATTATTGAAATTTAAGATAATCTGCACAGAATGTACGGAAAAACATTCGAAGAACAAAATGATTCAAAAATATCGATTTTTATACTTTTTGGTTACAAATGACAGCTATTAGCGTCCAAAAATTGGATCCTCCGCAATAACTGTTATCGACGAAATAAATTTCTCTCATTGATAACTGTTATAAGTGACCGAAACGATAATATTTACCAAGAAGAGAAAAAGCGCTCTAATCATTCGTCACGCTCGAGCCCGGGAATATTCTTATCAAGAATTTTGTCTTTCGAATGTTTCTTGAATGTTCGATTAAATTGCTGATTTTTAGAAGGGGCTTCGCGATACAGGAAAACGCTATCCGACAGTTTCTTTTGGAATTGCTGGCGGTGTTGGAGCAGCTCGGAGAACCACGTTGCTGGACATCGTTCCAGGGTTGTTTTTCCGATAGTTGTAAATATTTAGCGTCGGTTGGAGGAAGAAGCGAGGCAAAGGGTGCAGTTTATCAGGGATCACAGGCCTGGAGTAACACCTATTCCCGCATTCGGCAGAAAATCGCAGCCTGTTTCGCAGGCTGGTGGCACGCGGATGCGCGCCACATGTCCCGCATTCCCGCGAGCCTTCTCTCTTCTCTATCTTCTCCTTCCCTTCATCTCTCTCTCTCTTCTCTTTTCTCTTCTCTCTGTCTCCACCATCCATCGTTCTCCTGCTACGCGCGATCCTGCGATCCTTTCTCCTCTCACCTCGTCGCCGTTCCCGGAACTATTAATTAGCCTGTTCCCTCGACTACCGTTCCAAGTCGCGCCGACCGATCCCTCGTTTGTCACTTTCGTAGGACCGAGGTCTATCAAGGACGCTGCCCCTGAAAACTCCTCCCTGATTTACTAGTTTCAATCTACCACGATGGCTCCCCAATTTTCCCCGTCGTTCCTTTCAATAAACTACCTTCAAACTATTCTGATCGAACGTCTAACAGGATCACCAAACACAGTGATTTCTCTGTATATGTCGTCAAGGCCTGGATGATAAGCGTCGCGGAAGTGTCCCCACTACCGCGGGGCATACCCCGTGAGGGGCCACGACTTTCGAGAGACCTCGGACGCCGAGGAGTTTAAACATAACGTAACATAAGGAGTGTTGTTGACATAAATCGAGAATTCTCTGTATTCGTTAAAAAATTGCCCGCGTGCAAAATGTTGCAAAATGAGTATCTCATTTTGGAGCTTGGTCCTTCTACTTTCGAGATTCATTGTTGGTTTTTCTCGGCAAAAGTGTTTACACCACGTAACGGGCGAGAAAGCCCGAATACTTTGTTTCCAAATTTTTCAAATTTAACCTCCCGTAGGAACGTCGAAAAGATTGTTTAACGAATGAAACCAACGTTGATTCGAAGATGGAGTCTTGCCCAACTTGCCGTACGATTTCTTTTTGCAAATTTGTCGGACATTGGTTTCAGTGAAATTCAACCGTTAATCGTGACAGTATCACTGTGCGCGATACGAAACAGAAGGTTTGGAACGCCGCGAACCAGCTCGGATCAGCTGGATGTTCCCTCGCCTAATTAATCGACGCACCGAAGGGGACACGGTCGGGTTAGGTTCGCGCTCGAAATCTCCCGGAAATCACGGCTAGGCGCAGAACGCGTTACGAACGTGGGAATCGTTTTCAGAGTGCACGCCGCCGTGAAACTATCGCGGCCGTGATTACATCTCGCTGTTTACTCTCCCGGAAAATCAACATTATTTATGAATGCGTCCGGTCAACCGACCAATACTCACCGCGATCTCTAATTGCTCGATATCACCAGGATTTCGACTCATCCTTCCCGTTTCTTGTTATTTCTGAACTCCCTCGATCCTTTTCCCCCGTCGCCCGATTTTTTTCCGCCTCTTCCCTCGCGTTTACTTTCCATTATTTCTGTATTTTCATTTCCCATTTGCCACACAGCTTTCGATTCCATTATTTTTCCACCCCGACTTTCATTTCTGTCTGATTTCTCATTATTTTTACATTTTCTGCTTCCAGTGTTTCACTGTTTCCAACTCCACCATTTTGCCTGATTTTTCTCTCACTATTTTTCCATTTTCTCCTTCCGGTTTTCTCCATCTCGTTAAAAACAGTACCGTAACTATTTTTAGCGTACAATTTTTTTTTCTCCTTCCAGATCCCTGTGTTTCGTTATTTTTCGTCTCCTCTTGTATTCTTTGTCGCGTTTCTCTGTCTGTGTTTTCTTCCGTCTCCGTCTTCGGGATTCGTCCCCCGTTTCCTCTGTGAGAATGATTCGGGTGACTGGGACAATGGACGCACTTATCGTGGCCACGGCGGCGAGAAACGAACCCGGACGAAAAATTAAGAAAATCACCGGAACTCGCGAAACCGTAACGATAATTACAATGCAGATGACACCCGTGGGAGTGGAGAATTATTGAACGGGGTTTCTGCGAATTCCAACTACTTCTTAAGCGCTGTCTGGAATTTATCTTCTTGATCAAAAATAATAATAACAGTGTATTCGCGCGGTACACGTTAGTCGTTAATTGCGGAGCTAATTTTCGTTTGTCTTTATTCTGTACTCGTCAAATCCAAAACAATGGCGCTGCTCCTCGACCTCGTTTCACGATCGAATATTCTGCTGCGTGTTGTTGCTTGTTACAGTTGCGTCATGCGATGACATTTGTGGGAACACAGATATATTTTTAATGTCTTATTGAAGCAACCCGGAGGAGCCAGTAGAAATGCAAAGAATGAAATACAGGATAAAACAAACGATAAAAGAGTATACAGCAGCCATTAAAAGTGCAAACAATAAACTACAGTAGCCAGCAGGCTTTCGAACAACGAGGTAAAACGCAGCTGCCAGTGGCAATGCAAGTGACAAGATAAACCGCAGGTGAAAACGCGGATAACAAACCGAAACAAAGCGTCGATAAAAAACCGAGCGATTCGATGGTAGTTTTCGGTCGCGCATCAAATGACCAAACGAAATGACTGGAGCGTTCACGAAACTGCGTCAGGATCTGATTGAACGGATGATTCGCGTAACGAGCACCGGGCCAGAGTCCGGCCGAGATTAAATCCCGCCGCCTGCACACGTATCAATCATTTAAAACGATTTAGGTGCTAATTTAAACAGCGCATCCGCGGTATACAATATTCCGCGTTAAATTACTTCCATTAAGCTGCGCATCCTCTCTCATTCTCTCTCTCTCTCTCTCTCTCTCTCTCTCTCTCTCTCTCTCTCTCTGTCTCGTTCCCTATCTTTCCCCTTTTCTTCGCGGTCCGCCGCCTCCCGACAACGCGGCAATTAATTTCTCGGCCGCGCGGCGGGATCCTCCTTTTTCCACCGTCAATCACCGCTCTATCTCGATCCACCGTCGATCCACCGCGATAGATCCACGGTGCGTGCCGGGCGTGGCCAGTTTTTCACGGTTGCAACCTTGACCAACGAGAGCGCACACGTGCTCCCTCGCAACTCCGCAAGAACATTCTCTCTCTCTCTTCGTGCTCTCTTTGCCGCGCGCGCGCGCTCTCCTCTCGATCGGCCGATCGATTAACCTTTCGGATTAACTCGCCGTTAGGCCGCACAACCGCAGTACTGTACCTCCAGCGATGCACCGGTGCATCCGTGCGCCAGGTGTGCCGCCAGCCATCGCTCTCAGAAAATCTGCGAAAATTCTCTCTCCTTCGCAAACGCTCGACATTTTATCTGCCATCGCTCCTTACCGAGGAATTTTTCACACAGAAATATTTTTCCCTGTTCAAACATTTTACCTTGTTTGCCGTACAAATTTTCTTCGTCGATAACTGTTGCGAGTTTTTCTTCATGGGTAACAGCTATCGACGGGAGGATCGAATTTTTCGGACGCTAATAACTGTTACTGGTAACCGAAAGGTATCGTTATCTTTGAATCATTTTGTTCTTCGAATCTCGCTCTTTAAATTTCAATAATAATCAACCTTTTCTAAATGATTTTTATCGTAGACAATTTTAGAATAACTGTTATTTTTCGACCGTAGTTAAAATTCAAATGTTGGGGAACACTTGTGTATTGTTTTAATCGTGATCCCTTCGCTTCCGTCGAGTCCAGACAAATGTTTGAAGTTGCTGTATTTCGCGCATTCAAAGAAATTGCTGGTTGGTTCTTTACGAGGAGGGTAGATAATCGTTTCGCCTACGCGTTCGCTGAATTTTCGTCGGAAAAAATACTTTTCAGCTAGGTATCTCGAGAGCTCGAGACCGCTGGAAGCACCAAGAAAATTCCAGCACCGAGGTCTCCGTAACGCTAGCAATTCCCGAGGGGCATTAGGCGCGCGAGAATTCCCGGTGGCAGTTTCCACGAAATCGCGGCGATTCATCTCGCCGGGAATTCAATCTCGGGAAAAGGCAGCCGTCTTCTAATCCGATTAACTTCCTTCCCATTGTATTCGGTGTAATAACTTTCCAGAGGAAGATCTTCACTGCGCTGCAGTGCGCTGCGATGCGCTCGCGACGCGCTGCGAGGCGGCAAGTGTACCGGTCCGGTCGTCACGGGTCACGCGTGCAATCGCATCGCGTACAAACCGAACAATACAGTTCCTAATTACAGGTGTAGCCGCGTGCTTCGAGCTCGAGACGAGAGAGAGAGAGAGAGAGAGAGAGAGACTCGGTGATTGCGTACGAGCACCTATAATCGACAGATCGTAACGCATCCAGTTAATGAGACACCGGCCGCGCTCAAGGAAACGCTATGAAACGCGGAGGAAACGAGCCTCGCGATTTTCCGTTCGCGAACCTCGCGCGTAAATAAGCCTAATTGCCAGATGGTTTTCTCGCGAACGATTCTCTATGGTTGCGAGATGAAGAAATTGTGGATTCCGTTCCTTGATTGCAGGCTATCCTGTTTATCGATTCGCACACTGTGCATTTTTCTTCGCGGCTGTTGCGCTTCGGTGATCAACTCTGAACGTTTCCTAATTTCCACTCAAATTAATTTTTGAACGAATTAATTCTGAACAAATAACGCTGTTCTCAATTTCTACGAGGCTATAGATGGACTTTGTATTAATCGAAACAATTATTTGTTCCTTCTTGTGTTCAACTTTTAACGTTTCCTAATTTCCATTAATTTTTAAGTCTGAACAAATAACACTGTTCTCAATTTCTACGAGGCTATAGATGGACTTTGTACAAATCGAAACAATTATTTGTTTCTTCTTGTGTCCAACGAAGAAATAAACGTGGAACCGCAAGAAGCAATAATTCGCAGGTAGAGCATAACGATAAGGGACGATACAGACGGATGGATAGTCGTGTTTTTAATGAAAGTTCAGCTCGCAGAGCGTCTCAGACGTCCCAGCACGACATCTCGCGTATCTGTAGAGCCTCGAGCGATATCGGGGTCTCTAATCTGTTCATTAGTCCTAATATATCGAGCGGCAGCCACCCACTCTTCATCAGATATTACTCGCCGTGTCATTCGGGCCCTCGTTTTACGACCTCTCTTGTCTTCGGAGACATCGGGCCAGCCAGAGAAAGAGACAGACTGAAAAATTCTACCTTGCTTCTATCTTGCCCTGTGGACCTCCGTTTACAAATCTCTAATCGTTTTCCACCTAAAAATATCCACGAAACTATCCCATACTTTAATTTGAAATACAGTCGAATTTTCGAGCCGTAGACAAATCTGCTTTCTTACAACTAGACTGCAAAATAAACGTTCTTGCATTCTCGTAGAGTTTATTTTTTCATAATTGCACAGGTGTAAAAGTCAACGTCTAGACATAGGAGACATAGGAGAATTTGTTGGTTTTGCTCGGTTCTTCCGAATCCTCTCTTTATTTTCCCATTGCCGAGTCGCGTAAGCTCGGGGCACGCATGCGTTCGTCGGTTTTGCGGCCTCGGGGGCGTCACGGGTCACGAGCACGCGTCTATGGCCTCGTATCTTCTGCCCGAACGTTTCAGCTTGCCTCGCCTCGCTCTGCCTCGCTCCGCCTCGCTCCGCTCCGTGCCCACCTGTCCTCTTTCCCCTGGTTTCATTAGTCGACCGATAAGTCGGCTAACCGAGAACGCGCGCTATCGGCGAACGCTTCCTGGTTCGGTTCTGCTTTGCTACAGCATCACAATCCCCCTGGTGGCGTGGCGAACCTAACCGAGGCCGCTGTCGAATTATGCGGATCGCTCGATTGGGCTTGGTGGGACGCGCGGAATGTTCGCATGGGTGCGAATAACGGCACCGAACGGGCAGAAGATAGAGAAGCTTGGATGCATGTGCTGCGATGCGTGCAGCGATCTGCGATTTTTTACAGCCGCTCTCTCTCTTTCTCTCTCTCTCTCTTCCATGCAACTTCCACGATTCTATTCCACTTCGAACTTCAAGGCGGGGTATGGATCATTCGGGGATGAATCGTTCGAATCGGCTTGCTAACCGGCAGAAGTCTGCTCGAGTTTAGGGGATAACGGATTTCCTCTGTGTCTGCTTCGGCAGTTGAACCACGGGAATTCGGGGATCTTTCTGTTTAAGAATGGAGGAATCGAACTAAAACCTAACTTTTTATCCTCAGGAAGAAGACGAAAGAGAAAGAAGAAGGTCCTAATAGCACGTTGTTAATTATCCCACAGTATACATTTACGCGAAATTGCAACCCATATGTGGGAAATTTGTTTCCCCTCTCGCTTTTGGGGTTTCCAAGTAGATTTTACATAAGGGAAAATATTTTCCCGAAACAAGATTCAATCGCTTTGTTTTCTGCTTTGACAAATTCAGACGAAGCTGACTATAATAAATTCCAGAGCCTCGTCTCGACGCGTCTCGAGCGTCCTCGATCGGAAGACTATGGTCCACCAGCGGATAAATACAAACGAAACGGAAGAGACGGCGACCATAGCGACCGATCGGACAACTTATGGCGATACTTTTGCGATCCGAGGGGACACAGGGGAACCAGCGAACACCTGTCCGCTAATTTATCCGGCAACCCCGTAAAACTCGAATCTTATCGTGGCCGTAAAGCGACAGACCCAGAAGACAAACAACGAACTGGAGATCGAGATAAAGTGAGAGAGAAGGAGGGAGAGAGAGAGAGAGAGAGAGAAGACGCGTTTCCGCCGGAATCCCTCCGGTTTTGCTTGGCCATCGATAACGACGATAGGCCCGCGTTGTTATCGGCCGGGAATATTAATGAACGGTAATTGCGGACAAGCTGCGAGTCGACTCGCATGAGTGTCCACGTGCTGCCGCCGCGAATGGGACCGATACGCACACACACATCCGCGAATACCGGCGAAATAATAAGATCGGCAAAACCCCTGGGCGGATGCGAGCCCCTGCAAAACGAACATTCCGCCATCGGACCGGTGAGATATCAACCTGCAGGTATAATAATGTCGAAGTAATGGAGGCAGCGTACGTGGCGCGCGGCAGATCGTCCCGTCTTCACTTACCTCTTCTTCCATCATTATTTCCCTTCTTTTTACCTCCCCTCTGCATTTCAATAATCCACTAGCTCGCTCTTCTTGCACTCTGGAAACACCCCCTTCCTCTATCATTGTAATTGTTCCCGCTCTTCCTGCGAGTCCGTCGATGCTCCTCCATTTGTACTGCTAGATAATTAGTACCTTCTCTTTATGCCCGATACTCTCGAAGCTTTTTCTGTTCTATCCGCTTCTGGTTTTATTTCTGCGTACTCCCTCTCTCTCTTTCTGTCGGAGAACGTTATTGGTAAAATAAAAACCAACAGACGATAATACAGACTCGAGAGTTTATAATAAAAATGTGTAGGTGCAATTTAAAGGAGGAGATGGGTCGAAAGAATTTTGGGAGCTTCAATTTTTTAAAATATATTTTTAATGATATTTTACTTGGTCTTATCACACCCAATTGGGGAACGTTCGATTGAAATTGATCACCAGGAAATTAATGGCTAGTGGAAATAATTGAACGCATAACGATCCTCGCGCTGTTCGCGAACCCCTTAACATGACCGCAACGCAACTACCCTGTCATAAATTGCAAGAAATCGAGCATAGTTCCGAAACTTGGCGTAATTGAACAGTTTGGCGATCGCAACAGCCCTAAAAGCGATTCGAAGCACGAGAAGCGGTCGCACGGACACGCGCACACCGTCGGGGCTCGGTTTTCCCTGAAAAGTGTTTCGGGATCCCCTAATTGGGACCAGCAAACTTGCCCGCGATAAGGGAGCAAAGCGGCCGACGCGACGGTGGGAGCAGCAATCAGGGAACCGAAGTTATCTTCGGATCGCTGCCAATCGTCGCTAGGTAATTGGATATAGGATCGTATAATCGCCTCCCTCCCCCACCCTCTGCACCTCCAGTTTCCCTTCTCTCCTCTCCTCGGGAGCCAACCCTTTCGAAGTTAGGGTTCGGAATGTAATTAGTCAGAGGAGCAATCTTCCGAGAGGATCTACGGGGAACGAGCCGCGCGATTCCTCGGGATCCAGCCGATCTGGGTACCTGCGCCGGTAACATAATTAAAAATCGTTGACCGAGGACGGACGCGTCCTCCGGGTGTCACTCGGGGCCTCCTTTCACTTTTCTGTGTCTTTCTTCAGGATTTCGGGAGGGGACTAGCTGAGACCGCAACATAAAAATTCTCAGCGTCGATTCCAAGGAACAGCAGGCAAATAGAAATATCTTTCCTCCCTTAATAATGCTAATAAACCGATTGCACCTACGTTCTCAAGTCCATTGTTTCAAACTTCACTCTCTGGTTCTTGTCATAAACGCATCTATCGATGACGTGTTTGGATCGCAATGAGATCTATAAGGAAACTGTGTCGGTTAGCTTCGGTGTCTTCGTTTCTGAGGTAATTTAGAGCAACGGGGATCACAAAAAAGAAAATCGCCAGGTTTTCTTCCGGATGAAAATACACGAAGAATAAGATAAAATTGTTGAAAAATGAATTGGAGCTGGTCAGCGACGAATCTCTAGCGGCCAAGAGAAATCAACAGGTTTCCCAGATGGCAGAGGGAGGCTCGGAGTTGTCGTCGATCGAAAGGATCGAGGGTGATCGTTGAATCGGAGGTGGCAGGGACGCGCAGGATGTGGAAAGTAGACGGTGTAACAGGAAGACAGGACCTCACGAACGCATTAGATATACACGGCCGATTGGGGTGGGCTTAGATAGCATCTTCGGCGGCTGTACAAGGAGGGAGGCCCTTCGATCTTCCTCCCTTTCCCTCTTTCTCTGCTCGTTGGCTCTCTTTGGCTCCGTTTCGCTCCCTTTGGTTCCCTTTGGCTCCCTTTGGCCCCCATTTGAATAACACAACGGAACGCTCGCGACAGTCACGAGAGGCCACGAGGCTCGCGCGGAATTCTGGGGTCAGCTGAACCCGCCAACCGGTGGACAAAGCGACCACGGAAACGGTAACCGGTGTTCCTACCGATTCGAACCTTGTTCCAGCTTCCTGTGTTGCCCCCCTGAGATATCCATGGTGGCCGGCGGCAACCCGCAATCATCCCCTAACGGCGTCTCGGTGGTTTAGTTTTATACCGCTTCGGCGGAAGGCCTAACCGCGCCATTGCAACTTTCATTCGGTTGGTCTTCCAGAGGAAAAACGATCGCCTAGAAAGTTCCTAGGAGGTCTAGGATTCGATACGAGTCCTGGCCCAAGCGAATCGATCGTTGCTTCCTGTGTCACTGTCAAATTGGACCATAGTTGCGCTGTGACACTACCAATAAGGCGCCCTTGGTTGTCGATGGAAAACAGGATCAGTATGAAAAAACCTTCTCTTCTAGAAGATGCTGCTAGGGCTCAGAGAGGCGTATGGCCTCGGTAGAAGTGTACCCTATTGCAATTTTAATGCACTGGAAAAGCAAAACTGAACCTGGACCAGGCGTCGCAGTTGTCGTCGACAAGAAATGCTACTTGGAATTGAGTAATCTCCTCGATTAGAACACAAAAGACCTATTGTCTCAGTTTAATGAACACAATCGATCGAACTGAACCTGGACCAGGTGTCGCAACGTTGGAAACAAAAATCGATCAATCCTGATTGTCAAATACGAAAGCCTAACTAGTTATCGTTTTTCCGTCACGAAGAGGCAAGAAACAAGACCTCAACCATGACAACAGAAAAAAGACCCATTGTCCCGGCAAAATTGCTTCCTGTACAACGGACACAGAATTTATGGCACCGGACTTGGGCAACGTGTTCGAAACTAAAAATCAATCGATCGTAGCTCTCGAGGGGACACTTTTCAAGAAAGCATTGCGCAACGAGCCAGCGCCAGGTTGCGCAAGTCCTAGATCGAAAGATTTCGGTCCGCCGCGCCGCGGGTATAGCAAACATTGTCCTGCGCGACGCACGTGCACACTGTCCGGCGTGCACCACGCCTAGAAAGGAGCAGCTCGCGGACCAGTTCCGAGATAGTATCGCTTAGGCGTCCGGCTCTAATGGCCCCCGGGGTATGTCGATCGGCCAGAAATCGACCGGCACGCTCGTAACTCTCTGTACAGCTCTCGCGGTTTCTTGCCAGTCCTTCGCTAAACGGCTCGCCTAAACGGGACGTTGCTCCGTCTAGCCTACCGATCGATGCTAGACCGTCTTTCGGACCACGGCGGTTCGGAATTTAGGTGGATGCTTTGCGGCAGAGAACGGTTCGCGTCGATCGGTAGACGATCTACCGAGGTTACTTATTTTTGTAGGCTTTGACGAATGTCTTTGACGCTTCTGACAATTTTTAACGCCTTCGACAATCTTTGACGAGCTTCCGATCCATTCCATTTTAAATCTCTGCGCGTGTCAATTTTTCAATTCTCGATCGGGAATGGATCCGGCTTCCATCGTTCAAGGGTTAACGCTCGCTTTCTTTATCGTAGAGAATTGAGAATTGTTGAGAATCTGGCTTTGAGAGAGAAAGAGAAAGAGAGAGAAATAACGGAGGCGCGAGCGATCGCAGAGCCAATCAGAGGCAAAGTGATCGACGGACGCAATCGGTAGTCGGGCGATCGATCAACCAGCCGGGGGACGATCGATCACCTGGCTCTCGGACCCTGATCGACTTGGTTCAACGTTAACGAACCGTGCTCGGCTTTTTTCTGTTCCAGCAAAAGGTGAAATTCTGGTTCGCGACCGGAGGCGCTGGATTCTGTATCAGCAGGGCGCTGGCGTTGAAGATGACGCCTGTGGCTGGGTGAGTGCAATCATTTTTCTCACGTTCGTCGGTGTACCACGAGACCGACTGAACCGCATCGTCGTTTACAATCAATTTTACCGGCTGTCTTTCGTTTTACGCCTGTCGCAAGTAACCTGTGTTCGACAACTTTGTGATGTAACTCCACCATTGAACAGCGACCGAAACGCCTAGACTGCAAATGGAAAATGCGTCGATTGCACTGGAACCAAATAAAAATTTCTTCCTTTAATAATTTTAGTACATGTTGATATTTTCCCAATTTTACCATAAAATCCTGACGGCTCGCAAGTCGAGCGCGCAACGGAGCGCAAGAAGTGCAAGAGAAAAACTCGCAGACGGCGAATAGAATAGAATAGAATAAAGGGGTAGGGAGTCGAGGCAAGAACGGCGATAGTAAACAGAGCAAAATGAAAAAAGGGTTACAAGTCGAGCCGTTGTTAGCCAAGGTCCGCGTCGGTCATAAAAAGTCTACATTATCGGAGCTGCGACACAGCGAATGCATCGAATGCATCGAATGCATCGAATGCGGTTCTATCGGCGCGGAGTGCAAGCAACCGTAAAATAATATACGAAGCCGGGGATCACTATGGGACATTAAATCTCGCCGGGGAAAAAACTGGATCGGTGATTTCTATCGTGGTCGATCGGCCGTTGTGCTCGATCGAGGCCAATGGGGGACGAAGAGGGGCGCAAGAACCGAGAACAAACACACGACTGGCCACTGTGGACGACATAAATAATGATTTACGAGGGGGCGGGGGACCCCTATAGTCAGCCGGGGTCCCGACGCGAACTCCCGGCCCCGAAGAATTGATCCTCGAGACGAACTTATTGATAATAACGCGCATAGCTCGCGACGTCGCGATCAACAATCCTGATCGCGCGTCATTAAGCCTTAAGTGGACTGTCTCTCCGATCCAGGCCTCTCTTATCGCTCGTACCCTCTGCGATTCGTTTTGTGAATCTTGGATTATTAATGGACACTGTCTACGGACGGACGATTATGTTGTTCGGCGCATCCGCGATCTTCTTATTGCGATTATCGTCGATTTTATCTGCGCAATTATGCCGTTCGCGTGCTGGCTTGCGTGTTCCGAGAAAATCCGCGTATTAAAGTGCGTTATTGCTCCGTGCAATCATTCTCAACGTATCAAGATTGTTAAGAAGGAAAATCAATTTCTATTTAACAACTTCGCTACCACTGTCACAGATACATGACGTACTCTCGCAGTTGATTTAAAGACAGTCGAATTCATTTTATACATTTGTTGTATATTTCTGCTAAATTGTTTGAACATTTCACGAAGGAGGTACGCTGTATTTTAAAAAACTTTTTAACGCCGTAGACGAGGCAGAAGATGTTTATTCTTATTTTTCCAAGTAAGATCCAGATTCGACGCAAAAATTGTTTTGGTTGATGACTGTTTTTTTCTGGCGACTTGGAGTGGTTACTAAGTGAAACTTAATCGGTAGAAACGGGGGCTAGCAACGCGTGCGTCCGCCGAGAGCCGTCCAGGATGACTAAGAAAAATAATCATGATCGGGCAGGCAGTCTTGCAACTTTCTACCTCAATAATTTCATCGGCCGGTTAAAGAGAAGAGAGCGACCGGCTATGTCGAATCATTAACAGGCAGGTAATCTCGAATCGAGGAAAACGATTAATCGGGAGAGGGGCCGGGAGGGGGGCTCGTTCGACATCCTCGAGGATGAGTCGGCGCATGTTCTCGGGGCTACTCGATCCCCAGGTAGAACGGAAACCACGTGGCACGGCAACAGGAAGAACGCGATTTCAAGGAACGTCGTTACGGTTTGCTCTCGTTGCATCCTGTCACTCTCTGCAGATTTATTGGCAGAAATAGCAGAAAAAGTCCCAATTTCGAGCGTTGCGAACTGCAATCAATTCAATTGATATATTACATTTTTATAATTTATATTCATATTTATATTTATATTCGTCGACGCTGCATTCGGTCGAGAGGGTAGAAAGTGGAAATTCCGAGTGCTCCTTCTCTTTGGAATTCCTTCAATATATAAATTACCACATTTTTATAATATCACCTGTTCAGATGAAAAAAGTTGTACCCGTCTCGCGAGCTGTAATTCGTTGACGTCGTATTTGACTCGGAGGATGGAACTTCTTCTCTTTGGAATTCTTTTAATGTATAATTCCGCATGTCGAGGCATGGACATTATAGGTACTTGCCACGCGAGTTATATTTAATGTATGCTGCACTTAATCGAGAGGATAGTAGCAATTTCGAACACCTACTGCTTCCCCTTAGAATTCTTACTAATTTCTAAATCACTGCACTGGTGTGCAAAGTGAAAGCAGTTCTTTGCAAGTTCTCTCCCGAAAATCTACGATTTTTGTTTTCCATTTTATCGAGCATCGAACGAAAAGTGTGCCGTCCTTCAGTGTTAACATCCGTCAACTGGATAGTAGCGTCTTCTCGCGTGCGGATTTTGGCAAGTCCTCGTACAAATGAATTGTCCGGAGAGTAACGAACGTATCTGGCAAAAAGCCCGTCACCTGGGAGGGCTTCCGAATCGTCGAATAACGATCCTGAAAACCCCTCTCTCTGTTCGATACACCGGGTTTCCCGGTCGTTCTTGTCCGCGAACCGTATACACGGTCCTGGCATTATCCTGCCTCCTGTACACTCGTCCCTTTCGTGTTGCAACACGTCCGCGGAACAACAACGGGCCGGCCACAATCGGATGGAGAGGGAAGGGGGAAAGGAGTGGCAAGTGCATCGAACCGCTTTCTCATTCAGGGACGTCGCCACTCTACTCCCCCCTGTCCCTTTCTCCTTTCCTCGCGACTCGATTCAAGACTATCCGATGCTCCACTTTTTTCCCCAACCCCTGCCTCTCTCCTCTTCCTCGACGGAGAACGGCGAAAAAGGGACGCCGGAACCTGTGAAGTCCGATGATTTTCAGGACCGAACGGGCAGGAGGGGGTTTCTCAATTTTTCTTATTATTCTATCGCTTCTAAAGCTTCTGGGATCGATTAGTACGATTCTAGGGTGGTCTTGGAATTTTTCTCGATTTTTGTTATGGTGCTGTTGGCTCTTGAAAATTTTAAAACACAATTGTCGCGTTGTAGTGGCTCAGGAAAGTCATTCATTGGCTAGAATAGGCTCCACCCATCGATTGGAGGCGTTCCATTGACTATGATGTGCCCCGCCCAACGACTGCTTACGTGTCACTGGCTAGAACAGGCTCCGCTCCTCGGATTAGTCACGTTGCATTCGCTAGGACAAACCCCGCCGATCTATTAAGTGTGTTTAATTGACTATAGTGTGCCCCGCCCATCGACTAGTAACGTCTCGTTTTCTAGAATAGGCTCCACCCATCGATTGTTCCCCACCCAACGACTTCTTACGTTTCACTAGCTAGAACAGGCTCCGCCCCTCGGATTGGTCACGTTGCATTCGCTAGGACAAACCCCGCCCATCTATTAAGGGTGTTTCATTGACTATAGTGTGCCCCGCCCATCTATTAGTAACGTTTCATTGGCCAGAACATGCCCCGCCCATCGACGACTCGCGTTTCATTGGCTCCGCCCACTAGCTAGTCGCATAGTGGGGATAGCGAGGTATGTATAGGAAGTTAAAATTACACAAATTGTTTTCAAAGTTTAGGCTTAAATTGATTCGGAGCAACTACAAAACCGAATTGAATAATCTTCGACGTTCGAGCAATTAAAAAACCGAATTCGATGGAGTGCTCTAATACTCACCGTGTGTGAATAATAATCTGGAATGTCAACGTGACAGCATAATCGCACCGTGAAAACTCGCCTAGCACGGACATCGGTCTCGAGGAATTTTCGTTCGCCGGCCTGTCTTTAGTAATGTTTTCGCCGATGGACTATTACTCGGAGCATTTCGTGATTAATGACGCGCAACGCTGGACAGCAGGCAGCGGTCTCTCGGTCTCGGTGTTGCAGCGCGTCACTGCCAGCTATTTTCAGGCCGAGCTGTTCGTTATTTACGCGGAGAGCTCATAACGGTGCACTGAAAGCTGCCACGGCCGATCGTAACTCGCCGGTGATTTTCTATTATCGCCGCCTCCTATCGCGGACCTTATTAATAGCTGAAAAAATCGGTTTACGGTTTCTCGGCCGCGCTTCCTGCTCTACACACCGTGCCATCCTCTTTCTGCCCATCTACTTATACTCGCGGAACAATGTCCTCGCGCCCCATCCCCGCTACCTTATCCTATTCTCATCTTCGCTTCGCTGCGTTCCAACTACGAACTTGTTACTTTCTTCGAGGCGCGCTGGAATCGTACCGGCCCTAATGGCGATGCTAATTAGCTCCCGGGCAACTTTGGATTTTAGCCTGCTCGGGACCTGGCAAGCGAAGCTTTCCGGTTCTACCGACACAATTTTGTTAAAAGTCGCGATGCACGGACCGTGAAACACAATGATATATAAGGAGAAAGGTAAAAAGAATTTGTAGAAATACTGTGACAGAAATCGTCAACAGCTCTGTTTCGATCATCAAAAGGTCTGTAGGACTGTAAAAAACGGTGTAAAGTAATAATCGCGTGTAATTCGTCGAGACAAGTCCCGCCCATCGAGTGAGTGGCTCCGCCTCTTTGGCTCAGGCAAGCTCCGCCCATCGACTAGTTTCGTTTCATTGGCTGTAACAAGCCCCGCCCACAGAATAGACTCGTAGTGGGGATAGCGACGCATATTTACACGAGAAAGAACACTGTAGGAACATTTTCCATCGATTATTTTTAATCCCTTGGACAAAAATCGGATGTCCTCAAAAATGTGAAAATAATGGGTTTCTGTGCCTTCGATTTCCTTGGGAAAATAAATCATTTTCAATGTCAACGACGATTAATGATACTTTCCGATCGCATCAAGCAACAAGCCGATTGGTTCTCGAGAGATTTAGATGTCCAGGAAGCTACCGAAGCGTCGACGAGTCCAAGTTTTGTTTCTCAATTGGAATTAATTAATGCTTATCGACAGGTTGGAAGCCCGATTGCGATTAATAGCGTAGCCGAACGGACCTCGAGGAATTTTTGCGATGTATCGGTGGTCGATCGAGCGCGACGGGGAGAGACAACGACTGGTTCTGGTGGATCTCCCGGAGATGGGTCTTAATTAACGATGAACGCAACAGGTCTGGTCACAATGGGCCTGCAGAGGCTGATTGCCACCCACGTGCACGCACGACCGCAGGAAACTCGATTCCGCATGGGCAATATATCTCTGTTTCTATCATTTCCTTGTTACGGGGCTTAACGACCGAACAGGAACCGACTCGAATTTCGATCTGACTCCTCCTTTTTCGGTCAATCCAATCGCCAACACCGTTTCTCTCAATCTATCCTGACTAACTATCCTCGCAATTTGCATTCGAGTTTCTCGAAACCCTATTATAATTCGATCTTTACGCAAAGTGAAAACGTTCTACCTTGATTTCAACAAGTAGGAGTTCGATAAAAGTTCTATGTCCCATCTTGAAAATTTTTATAATTTTAACGTTTGGAAAAAATTTATTTTTATATGTTCGCGGCAATTTATTATATTGGTAATTGGTGATTCTCTATCAATTTGCGTTAGACGGAGATTTCTGTATATATGTCGCCAAGGCCTGGATGATAAAGGTCGCGGAGTTATCCCCACTGCCGCGAAGCTCGTGTTACAGTATTTTTTATTTCGGTCATAAACGCATAAAATCCGCAGTGTACTTGATGCATTACTAGAATAAAGCGTTGCAATTCTAATTGGTAAGTCTTCGAGGAAGTTACGTGGCTCGAGACCCGTGGATCCCATCCCGGTCGGCACGTGTTTGGATATTTAAAGATCCCTCGATCCCTCGATCCCCTTTCGACGCCTCGAATTTTCCCATGGTTCGAGGCTTCCTCGTGGAAACTCTCAACTTTTTCTGCGCTCGGAATTAGATCCCCGGTGCATCTTTTCTTGGTCGCGACGATAAACGTGCTGTCGACAGCTCAGAAAAACGTTTACACCACGGGGAACATGATTTATGAACCTTCGATTATTTCCTGACACACTGCATGACTCTGCCTACGCTCGCAAAAATCTTGCCAATCGAAACAATAATAAATCACCGGGATAAAATCGACAAACATACTCCTCTCGGTCCAAACACTTTGCTTTACAATTTTTTAAATCTCCACTTACCTCTCGTTGATCTTTTTATTTTCAATTTTGGTGCTAGATCGAAGTATCTAAAGAATGGCAGGTTAATCAATTAAAAATGGTAAAATTTAACGTAACGTTTGAACAAAGAAAATCATTCGACTACATCCTGCCCAAATTTAATTTTATAAATTTGAACAGGGTGATTTTTAAACAGAATTTTCGAGAACCGACAAACCCTGTAATTTGTGCTATTCTATGGAAACTTTCTGTAAATCCGCTTTTGCGCGGCAGAATTATTGTTGTAAAATGGCGTAAGACAGGTTCCAATTAAAGGGCAAAGGGTGCACGTGTCTCTGGAGATCGAGGGCCGCGGATTTTCGAGCTGGCACCGGTATGCGGCCCGTCGTCGACGGGATCTATAGATCACCGGATCGGCCGGGCCACGTACTACACGTATACGTAGGAATGCCCAAATTGGTTTCACGAGCCGCGGGTTTATAGATGTACGGGGCCGCGATCGCGCAGAGGAATTCAATTAGGCGAGCAATAATGGAATCAAAGAGTTCCTCGAGCGCGAGCTTCTCCCTGGAACCCTTCCCCACCCCTTCGCCCCGTTACCCGTGCACCATCCCCCACCTTTTTTTTTCGGCCGTTCGATCCGTGGGATTTCGACGACACGTTTGTTTGTCTTGTTTCGATCGATGGTGGGATCCGCGAACAGATGCGCTGCCGAAAACCTTATTTATTCAGAAGCAAAAATAAACGATCCCCACCAAAATTTATCGATCGAATTACCGGTGAATTTATTGCTGAAATTAAGGTTTCTCAAAGAAACGTGATCGGAAGGCTGCAAAATAAAAATTGATCGATTGGAATTTACTTCTGTCTGTAACAGGTATAATAAGTAGTAAGCGGTGCATCGACATTCTCAATTTTTTAAAAACAAAAAAGCTTTTGCTCTTCGAAATTACGTCCGCCCGTTTTGGTCATAAATGCACGACACTCGTAAAATGTACAAAACGTCAAGAAAAAGCATACAAAGTCTCTTGCCGGTCGAGAACGAAGTTGACAATTCCAAGCGCGATTATTGAAACGAATTGATTAAAACGAACGAATTTCCAGGAGCACGCGTATATTCAATTTTGAACGACAGATTTGATTCGTTCGATGGGTGGGGCGTACAAGAAACGGCAGGGAAGACGTCCGGTTGATTTTATTGTCGGGATAAAAGTCGAGCCGGCCGGATCGTAAAGCGCACGTCTCAATTCCGGGCGGAGCGGTAACGACGTCCGGCATTCATGCGTCTTCGCCGCGATCGATATCGATCCGTCGCGTCGTGTCTTCGCGAACGATCGAGGAGCAGAAACGAAGCTCGGCGCACACCGTCCGTGTGCTCCCGGGGTTTCCTACCATTTCTGATCGGGAACGATCTTCTTAGGCTCTCTGGCTCGTCCACCGACGAATGAAGTGGCGGTACGTGCTCACGATCCGCCCGATAGTTTCATCCGGATGGTCGATCGCGATATCGATAGACAGGCCTCGGAGACAAGCGTCAGGATCCCCTTTGAGATCGCCTCGAGAGGAGACTTCATTCTGTCCGTGGTTCGGCCTCGAGACGTGTCCCCGACTCGAAATATTACCCTCCTTAGCGTCCCCGACGCTTCTAATTGGAAAATCAACGTGGAATCCGCGAGCGATCGAGATCCTAGAACCGCGGTGATGCCTCTTTGCTTGTCCCGGTTTTTGCTGGTAGCGGAATACCCAGTGGGATTTACTCGAAATCATTCTCGAAGCTCTGAATCGCTGATATTTTACCAGGTCAAGGGAATTTGAAGATGGAAGTACAGCAATGCCTCTTTAGATGCTCGCGGACTTCCAACTTTCCACTCGAAGCTGTATTTTGATCTCAAAATCAAGGTTTTCATCTGGGACGTGTATTCAATTTTGTTGTTTTGCTGTCTTATACCATGCACGAATGTTTACCGATTTAAAAATACAGTACTAGCCCTCTATTGGTCCCAGAAGAAGCAGAGTCGCCAGATCAACACATTTGTCTCCCCTCTCTGGCTTCCCCTTCTGTGACGCTGGCAGAGAGGGGGTAACTGTACTCCCCTCGATTCACTGAGCACAGGTGTAGGATCTCTCCTAAAAATTACCCTGTTACTTCACTCTGTCTTAGCAAACGCCTCTCCAAAAGTCCCCAAAACCGTGGAAAATCATTCAAAATCCACGGAAATTTCTCTCCACCTCGTGAAATCTGAGGGGGGAGGGTGAGGCTCGTCGAGAATGCCGAGAGTGATTGCACGGGGAGCATCGAGGAAGAAGAAGAAGGGGGCTATCAGCGAAATCTGTCCAGGGTTATTTAGCGGTGTGGACGAAGACGGAAAGCTGTTGGAGGGAAGAGGACGAGGATCCTCCGCGAGGGTCGCCCCTCCGCCCCTCCTTTGTTGTAACCCCGAAATTTCGATTTCGTCGTGGCCCTTAGGTATTTTAACGAGGCCGATATTCCGTGTCGGCGGTGCCGAAAGGACGACGAGGACGAGGACGAGGACGAGGACGAGGACGCGGCGACAAGCAGCGCCACGAGAACAGGAGGAGCCGGGCGAAAAAAGGATCGCAGAGGTCCTTCCCGAGGGGAGAAAGAGGGTACGCGATTTCGGGACTAATCTGGCCAATTAAAAAGACCCGAACCGGAGAGAGCGACTGGCCTACGGATTCGAGAATCCGCCGATGGTATTCGCTAATGAATCCTCTCCGTTCTCTTCTGTTCCGCTCACGAGGAGAGCAAGGTTATTCGCGATTCGATTCCTGCGGCGTCCGCGGCCTCATTTTCGCGTCTCTTCGGCCACCCCCCGTCCCTGTTTTTTTTCCCTTTTTAACGGAGCAGTGCCGGCTCCTCTAGCCGGGTCGATCGAGTCTCCAGGAAAACGTTAATTAGGAGAGCTCTCCTGCGACCCGCGTACGCAAACGGATTCCTCCTAATTGGACGCGCATAGCCCGGAAATTTTCGGCGACCGACGCGGCGACCACGCGGGAATCGAGCGTGAGAAAACCGGGGAATCCTTCGTCGAAGAAGAAATTGTTTATGCGAGCCCCACCACGCTCCTGTCGCGCGGTTTTAGGTCCGCTTTTGAAACGGTTGCGAACGGGTCCCTCTGTTCCAGACCGATTATGCGCGCGAGCCGCCATATCGACTAACTCCAGATCATGCGAAGTAGAGAAGATTTGTAACGAAACTAAATACGTATTAATTTCGTTTAAATCTAAACGGAATTCTATTTTATTGCAGTCGATGTATAGTCTCTCGAGAACACGCAAGCACAAACAAATATTTTTCCAAGAAATTATGAACGATGTGGAATTCCTGATCGCTGTAGCCACAAAATAAATAGTGCAAGGGGTTAAATAGAAATGAGATTTTTCCATAGGACGTTTGTATTGTACATAGGACGACGAAGCTAAAATTATCACGGGAATTAACGAATGCTGTTCCACCGTCCGCATTAGTCATCGGAATCGTCGACGGACGAGCTTAAACGATTTCAGAACCGGAAGTCTCGAATTAGATGGGGATAAACGAGAGAAGTCGGCCGAGTCGTCGAGAGAGAAATCATAAAGCCTGCAGACGGAAAGTAAGCTCGTTAGGCTAGGTCGCGCACACACTCCGCGTTGCATTTGCAATGCAACGAGGGGCCCCGCGACCGTTAAGAAAACCGGGAGGAAGCGCAGGTGCACACTCGGATAGGTAAAACAAGGTGACCGAGAGACCGGGAGCCCTGTTCAAATCTCCGGTTGCACTGTCCGGTTCGTGAAAGTCGCTATAAACTCGACTACCTACTGCACAAAAGAAACAACCCACCACTTTCCTTTCTCTAAAATTGGAGAAAGTTCAATTTCATCAAGTTCGAACAATTTTAATGTTCTCTTCGTTCGACATCGCCGGCAGAGGCGATCAACTGTGTGAAGTTTGCCGATTGTATGTTGGAAATCGCAAATATTAAACAATTCTATTCGTCGGCAATGTTACTACAGGCCAGTAAAGCAATCTTGTAAATTTTCAATCGGAAGATTCTTAGATGTTCAATAGGGACTTTAAGCATAAATTCAACCGAGTTCACAAATTATTGAGACAACTATGGAGGTAGTACTGTACTTCAAAAATTAATTCCCATCAATTTAATGCGAATTCTCGGTCTTGAGATTCTCAGACGTTCAATACGGACTTCAAGCATAAATTCAGGCGAGTTCTCAAGTCAGTCGTCAGTCATTGAGGGAACTATGGATGTGCTGGTGCGCTTCAAAAATGAAATCCCATTAATTTTTCTGTAAATTCTACATCTCCAATATTCGTCTCATAACTCAATCCCGACGTATCCGTCTCTATGCCGACACTCGTCCTTTAACGATTAAACGCTTTTACCTATAAATGTACCGTTAGGGTCATTAATTATTCACTTGATGGTAGTCGAGGCAATAAAGTAGCTGCCTGATTTCGAAAGGAATTGCTGAAGAGAACGGACTAAGGGCTCGCTTGCACAATTTTGACCGTTTCCGTGGATAATTGGTTCCTCGAAGAGAATAGTTCGGGAAGAATTCGATCCGATTCGGATCGTACAAAAATTTCGGGAAAGAGCAGCGATGAGAGAGAAAAGGGGAGAGAAAGAGAGAGAGCGAGAGAAAGAGAGAGGGAGAGAGAGGGAGAAGGGTGAGAGATGCACGAGCCACGCCGGACATAAATCGTGCCAATTAGAGCGGCGACCGGTAGTCACAAGTTCGGCGAGCGAGCTTCGTATATCGGCCGGCACCTCTCCGATTCGGTGAGAGAACACCGACGGACAAATGTCTCAAAGGCTCGCCGCCTATCGTAGATTTGTCTGCGGGACTTCCGCGGTATGTCCGAGAAAACGAGAATAAATTGGTCCGATCGGCAACGATACACCCGGGAGCCACGGAGCTTTTCAATTTCGAGAAACCGTGCCGCCATCGTCCTTCCGAAACCGCTGTGCAGGTCCTTTCCGCGAAACCGCTGCAATCTGTCGCGAACATTTTCATCCCACAAATTCCAAATTATTTCTATCGGTTCACACTTTGCCTACCCATTAATAAGAGTTCCAATGATTCTACTTACCGACAGGAACCTTAGAAAATTAACATTTATAATCTGAAACGAAATTTTCACGCGAACGTTACTGAAGGCAAATTGTTTCACTATTGAAATTGGATCCATTGGAAAATCTTTAGCCATGGACTAAAGACATTAACCCCTTGCACTACTATTTATTTTGTGATTATAATGATTAGGAGTTGTTCATCGTTCAGAATTTCGTAGAAGCAAAGAGATAGTTTTATTGTATGCCTATGTTTTCTACAAAGGATATACATATATCAACTACGACAAAATACAATTTTATTTCGGTTTAAAGGAAATTAATAACACACATGTTTATTGGATTCTCTTCAGAATCTTCGTCACGAGTCCGACTCGATATTGTAGGGCAAGGGGTTAAGCTGTTTTAATCTAAAAAATCACTGAACAAATAATTAAAAAAAAAAAATAGCTACGTGAAAGCTACATTTAAACGGATGCTCGCAGAAAAAGCACACTTCTCTTGCGAGATTGAAAACGCATCGAAGAAATCGATTTCCCAGAGGCATTAACCAGGTCCGCGACAAATGGCCGCCGCATAAATCGCAAGAAACAAACTGCCGCGTCGGCGTTCTTCTTCGAAAATTTGCACGCGTCATCCGGCCGTGATCGTCGTTCACGATCGTTCAGGTTCCCCTAATCAGGAATCATTAACGAGTGTAGGGCCCCCTCGCGCGGTAAATTGAATCTTCGCGGCCGTGAACGAGGAACGAAGCGGCGCGTAAAATAATTTCAAGCTTGTCGAAGCGTGGCGGAGCGTATTAACGAGCGTGACACTCGCGTGCCCGGTTTCCACCGTTCCGCGGTCTACGAATCGTTCCGATTCCGCTCGGAATCGGTCGAACGAAACGGGAACGTTGCTATCGAACGAAAATGAATCGCGTTATCGGGATAATCGATGGAAATTCGTTAGCGCCGTACGAATGGAGGACGGGGAGGATGCCGATTGTCGATCGCCGATTGCCGATCCCGGCTTAATAAATGCCGGACGGGGGGACTCGGTTTAATGCGACCAACCAGTTCCCGAACGAGGGAGAGCGAAAACAGGGGGACACAGGACGAACAAGACGAAGAGGACGAAGAAGAAGAACACGACGACAGCCGTGCCGCGGCAGGTGCACGCTCCACGACTAATCTACATGCGTGGAATGCCGTTAAATTAAGGAGCTCGCATCCTCTCCCCTCTCCTCCTCCTCCTCCTCCTCTCTCTCTCTCTCTGTCACGCTCTGTCTTTTGTGAATTTTTCTACGTCAGCTAACGCAAGCGAGAACTTCTTCTCTGTCTCCTTCTACGGTGCTTCTTGTACAGTGCTTCTCTGTTCAGTCAACGAAACAACTATGGAGGTACTACTGTACTGCAGAAATTAATTCCTATCAATTTAATGCAAATTCTCGGTCTTGAGATTCTCAGATGTTCAATACTTTAAGCATAGACTCAACCGAGTTCCCTAGTCATTGAGACAACTACGGAGGTACTACTGCACTTCAAGAATTAATTCCCATCGATTTTCTCAGATACACAAAAGGCATCTTCCAAATTGTCATTATAGGCACACAGATGAACAACTTAAAAATCGCGACCTTTAGTTTCTTCTTCGCATTTGCGACCAACAGCGATTTACATTCGCAAATACAGGCACAGATAAAAAACTTCAGAATCGCGATCGTTACTTTCTATAGCAATCTCGATAGCAATCTCTCGAAGAAAAATTCGTGTCGAATTTGAAAAAAGTGATTCGGCTTTGAAACCGTGTACGAATAATTTGAACACCGAGTGTACAGCTCCGAGCTTATCACGCTCCAGCGGCAGCAAACAATCCTAATTACTTTCCACTAATAAATAGCCGCTAGATAGTGTCATGTATCGTTGTTACACACCCCCGCGAGACAAGGGAACGCGATCGCTCGGATAAGAGACGCACACAGGAAGGGCCGCGGGAAGAGACGAGGCGAAACCGACTCGAGTGTTCCATTGTACGAAGCAATTAACTGATTTTCATAGAGACCACGAGAGGAGAGTTCGCGGGATCGTGTAAAGTGCTCGGGCACTTTCCGGGGGGGGGGAGGTTATGGGAAAAAAAGCCGCGGTGGCTAGGAATATAAGGAGGACTCCCCTCTCCGCGAATAAATTACGCGGCACAGAGGCGGAAAGTCACGCGATCCGGACCTTAAGGTCCTTAAACCTTTCGCGTGGCACCGGGGACACGCACGCGCGATTAAGATCGACAGGAAACGGCCAGCGGTGGGACACGATTTCCCTGAACAAGCCATGCTCCCCTTTTGTTGGCACCGGCCTCACGGCGAAATTCGTTTCCCCCGAAATTTCGCCGCCCCATTGTCGATGATTCCCCGGATTATGGGGCTCGACACACTCTCCGCTCGTACACACATCGCACAGAATAAAATCGCTCGAGAAACTCCTCTTCTCCGCCCATTTGTCACTCTGCTCCGGAAGTTTACCTGTTTCTCCACTGGGATTTCGAAAGAAATGAAATTGCAACTTACACCCTTCCCGAAGAATTTTTAACGCTCCACGGAACCGTGTCTTGGGACCTTTCACATGTCCCGCCGCCAAAATAACAAATTTGTACGTCAAGTGTGAGACATCGCCGGTCAATAAATGTTTTGTCCTTCTCCGAGTAATTTTTAACAAACGTACATGTAATGGTAATTATTCAGAAAAATGAAATTGAACACTGGAACTACCGGACCAGTTAAAATGACTGGTACCTAATGTTTTCTCTTCATAGAAGCTGATATTACAATAAAAGTTGTATGAAGTCTGAGTGGGCAGTCTTGTCACCGTTACAAAGCAATATACGTCAGTCGCATTTATTGCTCGGTAGTTCTAGTGTTAATAACTTACAAAAAAATTAACGATATTTATACATAACAATGTTAGCCAGTTTTTCCAAAGGAACTTTTCGTACATCGTGGTGTAAACGTGTAGAGAGACATGCTCCGCTTGTGCGACGGAGCGTCGAGCTGCGGTTTTCACGGCCGCGGATATTTCACGGGCGCAGTAAATAATAATGGTCGTTAGTTACGATCGAGGTTGTCCAGGGTTTTCCGGGGCGAGTTCGAGAGCCGGTCGGGTCGTAGACTCTAGGAATTTATTGTCCTCGGAAAGTCTCGTGGTGGCTGGTCTTGCTCCGGGGTGTCCGGCTCGTTCCTCTTCCGCTCTTCTTTCGCGGTGTGGCCGGCCACCCGACGCGCCGAGGTAATAAACACCAGATAATCCTAGGGAGAAACTGGGCGCGGTGCCCTAGGGAATCTCTGGTCGAACGGCCATGTGCCCACGGCGAAAAAGTATCGCGTGCGCGACGGGGATCGTTCCGTAACTCATACGAGGCGAGGTTCGACTTTAGTGCCCCGGCTGCTGTTTAGGTTTATGCAGGAGCGATTCCGCCGGAGACAGTTTATGGAACGGTGAAATACGAGGATGCTCTGGTCGAGGAGCCGGCGGATTTTATTCGATTCTCCTCGATTATTTACACGCGCGCACTATACTCGCTCGAGACGGGAATATTCGATTTACCCGTCTCTCCTAATAGCTGTCGTCTGTTCGACTTTCCTACCAGTGAAATATGTATCGTCCGTTCGATTAATCTTTATGCTCGTAACCGGAGCGTAGATTTGTATTTGATTTTAGTTAAAGCGTCGATTGTATAGATTTACGATGGAAATGATCGGATACAATTTAATACTGTGAAAACGTTTAAAGAATCTGGCAATCTTACCGGACTCTTTCCAACTCACTGAAACTATTAGAAAAATAAATGTCATTCGGCGCAGACAATTGTTACTTTTCAGAAAAATCCCAGAACACCCCACGAACGGTGCATCGTTATCAGATTATTCAACTTTTCGCCCGATTCTCCTAGCATTAATATGAAAGTTGCGATTCGAAGCCACGAAACTGCAGCGCCGCTTTGCGTCCCCCGTGGTTTAATATTAAATTGAACGAGCAACATGGTCAAATTGGGAACGGATGCCAAAGTCAATTTCATTTTAATAATAAAGTTTTTGCCGTCTCTTTATTCGGTAAAAAAAGAAGACGACGGAAAGTTGCGTGGACACAGCTTACCAAGAGCACACGGTAAACGGTGAACTGAAATTGAAAATAGCTGACCGAGTGCTCAGGCAATTGCCGCAAGAAACAAATGGCAATTAAATTATTAAAAATTGTCTGGAGATATTGGAGGGAGGGGGTGATCGATGGCGAGGTTCGGCGTGCGAACGTAGCTCGTATTTAATTTAAAATTATGATTTAATTATGCAGTTTGTTTGGACAGACAGTTTCCTGTCGGCCGTCGAATCGACGATACGCGTCGCGTCGCAAGTTGCGGCTGCGGCTGCGGAACCGAGCGCGAGTAACGATTGTTTGCTTTTGCTTCCAGAGGCGGAAAGTTCATCACGGTCGGCGACAGAATTAGGCTGCCCGACGACGTGACGATGGGCTATATTATCGAGTACCTACTGAAGAAGCAGCTGACGGTCGTCGAGCAGTTCCATTCACATCTGGAGCCGATGAAGTTTCTCAACAAGGACACGTTCGCCGAACAGGTCGGTACACCATGCTTTACCAATCTCTTGATCGACACCTGGAGCTGCGATCCGTCCAACGATTCGTGTAGCCTGTGCCCGTTCTTACGCGATTTCCGGTCAGATAATAGTTAGGCGATGCTCTGGCAAATTCTTTTTCTTAGAAATTCCCTACTTTGGCAATTTTATGCTCCGGCAATTCTTTCTCTTAGAACTTTCATACTCCCATAGTTTTATGCACTGGCAAATTTATATATTAAAAGTTCCCTACTTTGGAAATTCCATGCTCTGGGAATTTTTTTGCTTAGAAATTCCCTACTTTGGCAATTTTATGCTCCGGCAATTTTTTCTCCTAGAACTTTCATACTCCCATAATTTTGCGCACTGGCAAATTTATATATTAAAAATTCCATGCTCTGGGAATTTTTTTGCTCAGAAATTTTCTAGTTTGGCAATTTTATGCTCTGGCAATTTTTTCTCTTAGAAATTTCATACTCCCATAATTTTACGCACTGCCAAATTCATACATTAAAAATTCCCTACTTTGGCAATTCCATGCGCTGACAATTTTATGCGTTCAGATCGCATCTTTGGTCTCGAACATGTCCGCAGAGTCTGTTCCGCGCTCAATCTCGGCTGCGTTCCAATGATTAATTGATCCGGTACGAATGGGGGATTAAAAAAATTACAGCACAAGGGGATGGAGGGGTGCGTTGAGTAAAGAGAGAGAGAGAGAGAGAGAGAGAGACAGAGAGGGGGGGGGGTGAATTAAGATCGTACGGGTCGCAGTGTGAAGTCTAATCGCTGGTAATAGAATAATCTCTGCGGTGATTCACTGGGCGGCTGCTTTCCTTCACGGGACACAATGGCCATTATTTAATTGGTGCCGTTCGCGTCCGTTGTTCGGGAATTGCCGTCGGGCCGACTGACTCATGAAGAAAACCAGGTGACCATTATTGTACGGTCGCGTGATCATCGGGCCACCAGGTGCCGCCATTATCGCCCCCATCCGATATATTCCATCGCGCCATAATTAATAAATACAACGCGCTCTCTCGACGATTCCATCTGGCGTTGCGGCACTCCCTCTCTTGTCCTATCCGCTTCGCAATTCCTTTGGTACGACAAAAATTTAACCATAGCTTCATAAACCTTGTCGGAACGCGTGAAAATAATATCGGAAATATTAAAATGCTACGTCGAAGATAAAAGCATTTGTGCAAACCTTCGTTGAAGATCGAAGTATACAAATGTTCGAATATTTCAAAAAATGATCCTCGAGGATGGAAACACTGAAGTATTTTAGACAATTTCTCATGCAAACGTCAAAGCTTACGATAGAATAGAAACGAAATGGAATGTTATTTCTTCCCGTGATGATTTTAACAGACGAAAAATAATATATCGACATGTTTAAATACCGTTAATCTTTCCACAGTTGAATATTTCACCTACTCAATTTTCCTGCGAACGCATAAACCCGCATCGAGGATCAAACTGTTAAAATAAGCAGGAGTAAAGAAATAAAAAGGAACTTGACGAGGAATCGAAGAACGTATTTGAATGTTGGTTCAACGAGGAAAATACAGAAAGATTTAGCGATGAAATTCGATCAGATACTCGAGCCTAAAATTAAACCGTGCACTGGGCTCGAAGAGATAATTTCGAGTAAAGGGGTGTGCAACGTCTCGGGCAGAAAATGAACAGCGCGGAGTCACGTCGGTATCGTGAGCCCGATCGAAGGCAATTTATCCTTAACATGTTCCCGGGCAATTATTTCCTCCGTTGTTCGGCCGGATCGGTCTGCAGGAACGATATAATACTCGGAATTGCGGGGACACGGGAGACTCGCGAAAGGGAAATTTTCCGTTGGCCGAACGCGATCGTATCGCCGCGGCCGAATAACGCTCGCTGAACAAATATTTTCGTTCCGGTCGTGGGCAGAACTTGATCATGCGTTTGGTCTCGCGTTTCATGCGAGCTGGAGGCTCGGAGAAAACGACCGACGAAATCCGCTTCTGCCTTCGAGTGCTCGAATCCTGCCTACTCATTTCATTCGAATTTGTCTTTTTGCGTTCACTCTTTCGGAACGAACATTATATCAGGTTCATTTAATTATTCATTTTTCGTTGTTCCAGGTCTCGTTCAGCTACTCGAAGGGTCCAAGGGACGAGTGGAATATACTGAAGATCGACGGCTTCGACATGAAGGACGACCCTAAACGGTGAGTTCTTCAAATCGATTTTAAACCTTCGACCGCTTCGCTCGTCTCTCTGCTTCAACTTTTTTCTGTTCCATTTTCCTCTATTTTATCGATTACTAGACTGTGGAGTTTTAGGCAGTATGAAAATTGTCCATGTTAATTACAAGACACAGAACTTCTTCTTCTCCTTTTGATAATGTTATCGAGTCGACAACAATACAACAGTACTTTGAAATTCCTTAAATGCTTTTATTTTCATTTGTCTACCGATCTTCGGTCTACCGATTCGCACGATCATCCGAACCAACATCCATTACCAGCGTCCCCATACGCACACTTTGAATTAGGGACCACAAATGTTATAACGAGAAAGAAAAACAGTCATGGAATAGCAAGTATTTCATCGACTAAATTATATTTTTAATGGCTGAATGACGAATGACTGAAAAGTGTTTCGACACCAGAGAGATGATGAAGCGCCTTCAATTTCCCGACTCGACTGTCGGGAATCAGAATTTTCATTGAAGGGTTCCCGCGGACTTCCTCAATCCCGCGGGACCGATCCGTCAGGTTTACGATCGCGGCATAAAAGGAGTAATTAGCGGCTTGCACGTAACAGAATAGTTCCACCCCTCTGCCCCCCCCCCCTTCCCACAGACACGTTCTTCGTCAGGTTTCTCGTATCATTTTCCCGTTTCTTTGACCCGCTTCGTGTCTTCCTTCGCGAGCGGCGCGGCGCGGCGCGGCGTTCCTCCGTAAACGCTTCAATTGCTTGTATAATTGACCGAGCCGTGTGGCTAGACGATGATGCACGACATACACACGGTATAATATAACGAAGAACAGAAGAGAACACAGTCGGAAGAACCGCGGTGCCCGGAGAGGTAATAACGAACACCGCTTTAATCGTCTTTATTCTAATTACCGGTTGCGCGCACTCGCGCGACCCGTTTCTGCGAATCTTCTGCCCGCCATGCCAGCCGGAAAGATGGAGAATGTCTTCTTCATGGACGTTGGTTTCTTTCCTCGGACCTCTGGGTGTTAGATTTTGGAAATTGAAGGAGCAGAAGAATACAGAGTAAAGAGAGTCAGGGGGAATAAAATATATAGTTCAAAAAATATCGAAGCAAACTGGAGGTTCGAAACCGGAAAAGCCAACAGCAGAAAAGCAATTCCCTGGCGAGCAGGATCCCGAATTCCCATCACGCGTCCCATCAGAAACCGAACTCGGACGCTCGTAAAACCGCAACAACGAACAAATATTTAACGAAGGAGAGCCTCTCATCGATAATTCCTGAAGATGCAGCTTTCTACTTCGGCCGGCAACTTTTCCTCGTTGATAGTCATGGAAACTTCGCTTGATCTCCACGGAATCGCGATGGACAGACCCGTGACCGACGATCCGAGATTCCAAACTTTCTCGAGCCAAGTCGATTCTCTAAGCGTCGGATCTCAAGCAATATTCCTGTGTTCCTGTACTCATATTCCAATATTCGTACATTCCTACATTCCTACATTCCAACTTTCCATCATTCCTATATTCCTACATCCCAACATTCCTATATTCTTACATTCCTACATTCCTACATTCCTACATTCCAACATTCCACGTTGCAACACATCAACATTGCAACGTTCTCTCTTTTCCAATATTCTTTATTCCTCATCCTCTATCTCCTGCTCCAACATTTTCTCTGCACTGTCGTTTTTCTCTCGCTTTCGTTTGCCCCTTTTCTTCAGCAAGATAATAGTTCAGGGACCCTTTAACGATCCTCACGACTCCCCTAGGGCATGCAAAAGTTCTCTTCGACTCTCTCTCTCTCTCTCTCTCTCTCTCTCTCTCTCTCTCTCTCTCACACACAGTCTAAACACTGTTATGCACCTCTGCAACGCGCTGCGCTCGCACGAATTAGCTGTTTTAACGGTGGAAGAAGAAGTCAGCGACTAACATAAGTTCGGAAAACGGATCGTTAAGGGAGCCAGGAGTGATCACGGTGGCGTCGGTGTTTTCTGATTGCAGATTCAGGTCGATCCACTGCCATCTGTTCCCCCACGTGGCCAATTGTCCGCACAGATGATGAGCAGCCGTCTGAGCCGTCGCCGGCCGAACACGGGGACGAAGGAAACGGGGCCGACGATCGATCTCGATCCACGATCCAACGAGCTCATCACCGTCCAGCTACGGGGATCCGGATCCGCCGCCTCGTTCCTCGCCGTTTTGTTATTCCGTTCGCGATCGTTTGTACATTGATCTTTGTACGTACCTCCGCGCGGCTCCGCGAACATTTTCCCGCCGAATGTTGCGCCGAAGCTCGCGATACTTCTCTCATCATTCTTTTTAAAGCGAACGGACGAAGGATCGACGATCGGAATCGTCGAATTTCCTGCTCGGAGGTCGCGGGGCAACAGGCTTTAATTTTCGATTAAGTTTCCAGGCTGGTCCGTTTTCGCGTCGACGCGGACCGTATTTATGGGACTCGACAGCGAATCCCGACCTCGCGGGGAAAACCGCGGGAATGGTTTCCCATCCGCGGAGAATTTATGGTATATAGATTGTACATAGAGCGACCGGTATTTGTACATAACAGATTGCTAGCCTAATATTGCTCGAGGACTGCGACGCTCCGCTCTCGCACGAGCGGAACGAACGAACGGAAAAATTGTTTGCTGGCTCCGAGGACTTTTTAATGATTACGCTTAGGTGTTTGTAGCGTGGTTTGTATATCTCTGTGAATCATCCACCGTGCGATGTCTGTATTGTAATATAGTTTTAACTTCGAACACCTTTGCGAAATCATCGAGGCGAGGTTTCCTCTCGAGCAGTCCTGTCCAGCAATGTTTTTCCGTTCCGTATAAATGTATACACGGTGTCTCGAAGCGATTGTACCATAGGACGAGAGATGCGAGGAACATTTGGCGACGCTCTCGCGAATGAAAATTACCTTAAGCTAGTCTCTTGCGAGGAAGCCGATGGCCGTACAATGTGATATTTAATGGGTGCGAGTGGATTCGCGATTCTGCTTTCGCGCGTGGAACTGGAGATCGGCCGAGCTCCCACAGAAAAATATTTATTCCACCCCACCCACGATCGAAACCACTTTTTAAACACAAGCCGATCGACTATTTTATTTCGGTCCTGTTTCTTACAATTGATGTCGGCAATTTTTTATTTTGCTCGGTGATCAACGTTCTGGTCATCTTAGCTGCGAAAGAAACGTTAAAGCAAGTGGTTAGACCGTTTTTTAAACGCAAAAATAATTGATTACCACTTCAGCGTCCTCCTGGGATTTATATCGAAGGAGATAGAAAGCCTCGGGAGCAGCTGTGACTTCGAAATCGATTTTTCCAGGCAATTTTGATTTTGCGTGAAGATCCGCAGTCACAAATCGGTTCTGAAATATTAAAGCGAGTGGTTAGATCGTTTTTTAAATGCAACAATAATTTATTATCGCTTCAGCATCCTCCTGGGATTTATGTCGACGGAAAAAAGTCTCGGGAGCAGCTGTGACTTCGAAATCGATTTTTTAAGGAGATTTCTGTGGGCTGTTCGAAATCGGACGAGTTTTCCTTTTATTCCCGTTCTCCGCGCCGTTGATCGAATCAGTGTGCAATATTGAGAGAAAAAGTGTGAGAGAAAGAAAAAAGAAAGAAAGAGAGGGAGAGAGAGAGATATATATATATATATATATATATATACATATATAAATAAAATTTGCTTGGATTAATTGTTTGCTTTCCCGGGCGAAAGATCCCACGGGAATGGCTCGTGTAATACACCTGTTGCGTCAAACGCCGGGAGAAATGTGCGAAAAAGTGGATTCCGCCGAGTGGAATCGGCGAGCCCAGCGATCTACGATTGTACGTTGTAACAATGATGTTTTATATAATACACGATATCCATATTACAGAGGCGAGTCGACTTCCTGTGAATTGTTTCCATTGTTCCGTGGAAAACTCGTTCCCGTTTCCAGTTTTCCGGTCATTTGGAAAATTGCCTTCCTCCGTTTCTCTCTGAACAATTTGAAATTGATCCTCTACGACTTCATCTTCATCCACGTCCAATCTATATAATTTTTACTAAAATTATTCCAGCTGTTATCGATCCAGATGGATGCATTTTTAATCACCTGTTGATTCGAGTACTGCTTCATTTATATTGTTTTCCTAGTTGTGTTCTAATTGTCAAGTAGGAATGTTTATGAATGATCGATATTCGAATTTCAGCGGAAATTTCGTCACACTACCTCCATCTGTCCGTTCCAAGAGAAACCGTCGATGAAGTCGGTAAAGTTGCTCTCCTTGTTTCTTACTTCCGATCCTCAACTCGCGATATCATACATTTTTATCGCCCTCCATCCTAATTTTCATTAAAATATTCGTAAGTCAGCTGGAAATAATGATGAAGATTTGTTGAGCGAAGAGGAAATCAACGACGGAAAGTACCGATCGAGTCGTCGGTTGAGTACCGTGCATCGGTCAAGAAGAAACCAGCAGGTAAGTCAGAGCTCTGTAAAATATTACTAGAATTCTTGTTGCCCCTAGGATCAAAAATTGTCACCAGATTTTGAAAAAATTTACTATATCCAAATCTCCAGGATTATCGTGCAACAAATCAGTTTTTCTCGGGAATTTGGATAATTCCCTAGAATCAGAAATTGTCATTAGATTTGAAAAATTCGCTGGAACAGGAACAGTGATTTTCTTTCTTTAAACTTGTGTTTCATTGCGAAAATCATTTACTATCACTTTCTTGAAATTGCGCGATTAAAGCGAAGGACGCAGAAAATAAAATATGGATCCATATTGTCTCGAAAAGTCCAGTAATTAATTTATGTTAATGGAGTCTTCCGAGAGTGAACGCGGCAATTTCGTGATAATGCAGGCAGTTAATTCAGATTGTGAGTCGAAAAATTCCGGCACGAGGATGGTCTCGTTAGGTATGGCGGTTCTGAGACACGCGCCATGTGCGATACCATATGCGGGCGAAGTGTACATTACCAAGATACATGGGCCCGGGCATATTTACTCGGGACTCTTCGCAAAAATTTATTCGCCCTTCGCCGAACCCCGTAGCGAGTTATCCTCGCACCGAATATCGCAGTTATATCTGCCAGCGTTCAAATTTCTCGAGGAACGAAGAACCCTCTCAATACATGGCCGGAAGTGCATCTGCCGGAAGAGAGCACGAAGAGTCGAGGTAGAAGGTGTTCCGAATGCAATTTTTCCGAAATGGGACAAGGGACAAGTGTGTTTCTGCCGCCAGTATTGCATCTGAACTGTTGGTACCACTATCACATCAAAAATTAATTTTGTACGAATATCAATTCCATATTTGTCTTGTAATTAATGACCCTATCGTTAAGTGTGGTTCTTCAGTTTCAATTTAAGCCCTGTAACGTCCAAAAATATTCAATAAGAAAATAGGTATACAGGATTCCAGGATTTAAAAGTTAAGAATATTTAACCGAGTATTACGGCAGGACTAAAATTTCCATCGGTACGAGTGTTTGGTGGAACCACGGTAACATGATTATTGTTTTTAGCGGATCACCCGGTAGAGAGGCTGGCCGATTGGCTGTAGCAGTGGCACGCTCGAAATTGCAACCGGATAAGTATTTGCCGGATGCAGTCAGACGCGAACGAAAGTTTTCCAATAAAAGATGTTTATGTCGGCCGTCGGATAGACGATCCTGGTGGCCCGTTCCACCACTCGGGATATTTCAAAGAAATTTTTAGGCCGGCCGCGAAACGTTGATCCGGCGCTCGTCTCGCGTCGAATATTTATGAGTTCTCGAAAAGGCGTAGCGCATACGCGACGTGGGTGCAGAGACAATATAAATTTCTCCCCTTCCCCCGTAATATACAACCTTTCTCGAATTGGCCCCGGGCACAGAGAGAGAGCACACCAGCCCTCGGTAATATTCAAATAATCGCGCTATGAATTATCCGAGAAACTTTGAATTTATCGTCGAGCCCTTAATCCTAGAAATTTTGCGTTTCCGAAAGGAGAAAAGTATGTGCGAGACAATATGAGAACGCTGGATCCAGGTGTGAAATATTTCGGAGCAAAATGGAGCCGGGAAGTGTATTAAACAATTCTACAAATATTTATTCGGCTTCCACCGGCCTGCGAAGGTAATAAATGCCGCCGGAATAAAATGGTTTCTCTAATAAAAATGACAAGACTTCTATTTGATTTTATTCTCCCCGAACTTTTGACGTTGATTAGAGAAAGAAGTGCGAACAATTGACCAGTGAAACAGGCAATTAAAAGTGAAGTGTTTCCGCCGAAAAATGAATAGAGCCTTGCGGTACAACCGTGGCAACAAATTTTTAAGTATTGCGCGGCAATGTAGAACGGGCGAGGCGAAAACGCGAAATAAAAGTGCGCACAGGTCAGCAACGTGAAGAAATTCGGTAAAAGCTGCCGCGATGCAAGTAGTCGCGCATGAATTCTGTCCACGATCGTCCTGCTGTTTTTCGTTGTCACGTATTCTCCGCGAAGTTTGACGGAAATTATATATCCCACGTAATCGGACCTTTAACCGGCGAGCTTTCGAGGACGGTTCCCGGCTACAGCAGCAGCTACCGTTCTTTCCCGGTGGCTCCATTCAGAAAGAAAAAGGATGCACCTCGGTTGCAGCCGATGACGTAAGAGGCTGCGACCGGGGGTGGCAGATAAAGGGGGATGATGTAAGAACAGGGCTGGCTCGAGAACGAACCGCACCCCCGACACCTTCTCCTCCTCTCCTTCGTGCAATTTCTCCGCCATTTTCTTCCTCGTAGAATCCATAATTTCAAATTATTTTAGAAGCACTCTGTTCTCTACAAATTTCTCTGAAGTGTTTCACGATTCCACAGAATGTTCTAAAGCATACGTCTAACAGCACTATGTATTTAAATATTTTTGGAAGCAGTCTATAAACTTTAAAATATCCTATAGGTGTTGTATAATTTTTTATCTTCGTACTATTATCAAATAATGTCTGTAGCATCGGTAGATATAAAATACAACTTCGCACTCACTAGAAGTACGATCCCAGGAAGGACACATTCCCTTCAATGTACCTTCCACCCTCGATATTCTTTAAAAAATCGTGCCAACGACAACAGCTGCATAAAACGGAAAACATCGGCGAATATCAGAATTTCGCAAAGTTCCCTCGCGAATAGGTTCCATCATGCTTTAAAGGGTAGGAAGCAGCAGATTCTCGGGTCGTAAAAAAATCGAGCGTGCTGTTTCACCCCCGTTCGGAGGGCAGTTTCGCGTGGCGGAGTAATTTTCTCGCTCGCTGGTCTCCCAGCGGGTGGCTCGTAGACAGTTGCCAAACTTTCTAAGAAATTTCCGCGAGGGTTGTGCGGGACGAGAAGAGAGGAGAGAGGGGTGGTCGGAGGGAGAGGGTGAAACCCGAGCGTGAATCCGTCACTGAGAAACTGAGAAGTAGAGATAAGGAGTAGGGGGTAGGGGGTCGCAATCGTATGTAGGTCGGCACTGTCAGTGCCGCGACCCGGTTTCCAGAAGCCACCCCCGCGTTCCTCCCGCCCCTCGGACCCAGAATCATCCCCGAAAGCGTCGTCCTGCGTCATCCCGGCCGGTCTGCAAATCCCTAAATACATTTCCACCCTCCCTTGTCCACGTCATAATGCTGTATTATTCACGGCGCGCCCCTTCTCATCCCCCCTTTGTGCCCCCCTTTTCCCGGGCAGACACCTGCTACAGCCCTGCACCGAGAGCCCTTCCACCGACGAATTAACTCGTTATCCGACCGCTGCCCACCGCGAATTTCCTCATCGACCCTGCACTCTCGAACGACATCGATACTCGAGCTTGGGAACGAACCCTTGCAGCCCGCAATCTCATTCTGCGAACCATCCCTTCATTGTTTTTCTTCAAATTCGCCACATCAGTTTTAAATCGAGTTACCTTTTTTACAGGAGACTTTGCTACCTTCTCGTGCCGGATAGTTTGCAATTATTGGGAGGGCTTGTTTACCCTTCTCTCTATGAGAAAACAGACCCTTTAAAAACTAACTTTTTAAAATTCGATCATCGACTAGAGCTATTTCAGATGTTGCAAGAATTGGTTTACTAAATTTGAGTGGAATTGAGAAGAAAAAAAATAACGACTTTAACTATTTTCTCTGTGGTCATAATGAAAATTTAACCACCTATTCAGCTTTCTCGTGAAAGCGTAATTTATCGACCACGTTTATAGCAGGCGATACATTTATTTCGGCCATTTCAACTTCACTTGATCCCGAGGAAAATTAGAAACCGGTACGTTTCGAGCGCAACAGGGGTCGAAACAATATTCGGCCGATTTATTTCCCGGCGCATAAATTCCAATTAGAAATTTATTCGGGAATTGAATCGCGAGGGGGAAAAATAATCCTCGGTAATTATCAAATATTCCGAGTGTTCCTCGAGCCCTCCCGCGGCTGGATAGTCGCGCAAAAGTAATTATCCCGAGTAATTATTCAAATTGGAATATCGCGGAATCATTGCTCGGGGTTCGTTCCAACGGTCTGCATAAAAGATAATTCGCGAAGCGGACAGGGGTTTTCCGTGGAGCCCTCGAGATATGGATTCCTCTTTGATTCCTCGAAAGCCTGCGACGCGTTCGCGGCAATTATCCGCATTGATTATTACGAGAAACTCGATTGCAAATTGCTTCGAACAGTCAAAACCACCTTTTCGCGTGCATCGGCGTGGAAACGACTCGAGAGTCTTGAATAGTCCCTCGGAATGGTAGAATCTTTTAAGAACCCCGAGTCTCTCGAAATTGCAAGAAGGTTTAATTTTCTGAAACCCTCGGATGCGTTCGACGAGCGTTGGAAATATCTGCGTTTCCAATTTCGGCGATTGAAAATTATTCGAGCTTCAAACCTCTCGGATTTCAGTCTTCCGAATTGAAATTCGGAATCCTAACCCTAATGAAAACGTGATTTTTGATTCCTCTGGTACATAAAATTGACAGATTAAAACGCAAGACTCGAGCCAACGGTCCACTCACGTTTTCATCGCAGGAAAATTGTTTGATCGTGCCGACAGCATTGTGGGAGTCTAAAATCTCTGAGATTTCAAACTTGCGGGTTTGAAACTGAATAAATTTTGCTAAAAACGAGGGGGAACCCCAGTTTTAAGTGCTCCTGGCACATCCAGCAGTGGCTCCAGACGCAAGACGGCGTGCTCGCGAGCGTGATCGAACAAATTCATTGTCGTGGGGGGTCGGAGGCGTCAGATTACTTTCGTATCCTTCGCAAACGGGCCGGACGAGCGTGTTTCTGTCCGGTAAGCCGGCGCAGGATCCTGATCCCGGACGAGAACCGTGCTGTTATCCAGCCGTGGGAGGTCCTCGCTGAATATTCAAGACCCGGCCGCCGGTTTCGCGAACCCGAATGCTCCTGGTCCGTCACGGTTCCTCGGTAATCGGCCGATTTCGCGTATGCGCCCCCACGAACGCGTCAGCTGTTATTTCCACCGGGAGAACAATGCGCCGCTCGGGAAATTTTAAGCAGGATCTTACAGAACGCCGAAAGAGACTCCGCAGACTCTTCGGAAACTTGACGTTCCAGATGAATCCGAAATGTTTCCACAAGGGAACGAACCCGGCTTTCGCGTGGACGCCCGACTTAATGCCAGCCGATTTTCTGGAATTTGTTGACGGAAAAGTGTCGAGTGGTAAAATTTGAAATTTGGTGGGCTTATCGGGCAACATTTGACGAATCGAACCAAATTTTTTGAGAGTACGATCATCGTTTTCCTCGGAGTTACAGCGGTGGATAATGGTAACCCTTTCAGACCTAAATCTTCAATTTCACTGCATGTTTTTGGCTATAAAAAAAAATCTGTACAAGATACCATTCCAATTTTTATTTAGACGATAAAAGGGATCTTCCTGAAGGTATGGCTAAAATTTCGAGTCGATCGGCCCAATACTTGCTTCTCAAAAATTTTCTGTTGGAAAAAAAAAGAAATTCGAAAATCGAAGATTGCGTACGTTAATGGGACCCAGCTCGGTCGAACGACGAGTTTTGAAGCCGAGTGTACGCGTGGGGTGGTTCTAGGACGCGGAGCTTACGTTTCCTCGAGTTGAGTCGGTGTTAATAAAATTGTCGAGCTGCGGGGGATGAAAAGGCGAGGAGGGTCGCCGGGCAAAGAGGCTTTTAATTAAGTAAGGCTGGGGTATCAAGGGAGTGGTGTCGCGGGCGCGACGGTGTCTAACTGTATATTTTGTTATCCGATCTTTTCTTTTCGGTTTCAATTTATTTGAGGGGATTCGCGCGAAGAAGATTTATCCGTCGCTTTCGGCGAACAAATCGCGGTACAATGCAATTAACGAGAGGGCAGAACAGAGAGGGAGTACGGTTCTTTCCGGGGGGGCCTATCAGAAATTGATCAGAATGCTAGGCACGCGCAGCCTTTGGGAAATCCGGGTACCGGCCGTTTAATTAATTTATCGCGGCCAGACGATGTCCCGTTGATTCGAGTCGATGTTCATTATAGATATCCCGGCTGCCGGCATTATTCTGGCTCGGGATCCGTTTAGCGCGGAGACGTCGCCGTTTCCGTAAACGACGTTAGAATGATTAAATGCGGCAACGTCGTAGTACTCGTTCTCGCCGTTTATTCGGGCCCGTCGTCGTCCGTCCGTTCGTTCGCCTCTGGCCGACGGTTTTTCGCGAGTTTTTCTTCCACGGGCGCGGTTCGCGGTTTCTTCGTTCGCGAAAATTACGTCCCGGGACGGTCGAGAAATCTCATTTCCGGCCTGCTCTTATTCTATTTTCCGGCGTCTCCTCGCGAGCAAGCGGGACGTCGGCGGCGACGACGAGTTTCGCGCGACTCGCCTTGCTCGCCTCGCTCCGATCCCATGTAGAAACACGAAAGGTTCTTGTAATAACGGCCCAGGGACGTAAACGACCGCCCCGCAACTGCCCTCTACCCCTGGCTCCCTCGTTTCCCTTGCAAACGAGTTCGTTTACACCCCTTCTCCTCCCTTCCCTTCTCCTTCACCAACCCCCGAGACTTGACCTCCGCGATGCTCTTTCCCCTTGAATATTCCCGATGGACCAATCGAAACAACCGTACCGCATCTTTGCAACACGGACTACCGACTCGCTCCAACGCACTCCGAGGAGCTTCTTCTCTTATTATTATTCTTCTTACTTCTTTTCCTTTGTCGTCGTGCTCCTCGCTAACGAAACTACCGGAATGTTCTTACTCGCTTGTAGATTGGGTATTTAAGTGCTAACGACTGCTGCGCCCCGTAGCTACGCGATTACGTATGTAGACCGGTGGCATTACGTTCTTAACTCGTAGTACGGGTTAACTCTTAACCGTACTACTGCGCGCGTTCTGTGTATTTGAACTCTCGGCATTGCCGAGGCGTTTATTAAACTTTTGTGGACTGTTCAAGTGTTTGGGTAAATGTCTTCATTGTTAGGTTGGAGTTTTCTTTCGGGTTGTTTCCGAGAATCTCTTGGAGGTGTGTACCTGTTTGCATTTCTCTATTGTCCCTTGGTGTTATTTGACCCTTTGTATTACCAAGAGTCTGGGAATATTTGATCCTGTCTATTCCCAGAACTCTTGAAGGTATTTGACACATTTTGAATCCTTGGAATGTTTGACCTTTGTATTCCCAGGACCTTTGGAATATTTGACCTTGGTATTCCCAGGATCGTTGGAATATTTGAACTTGGTATTCCCAGGGGACCTTTGGAATATTTGAACACTTTCCCTAAGATCTTTGAGAAAGCCCTTTGGAATATTTGACCTTTCCAATTCCCAGGGAGCTTGGGGGTATTTTGACCTTGGAAATCGCAGGTGCCTTGAAAAATAGTTTTTGACCCATTTTGCACATTCCTAGGACTCTTGGAATGTTGAGACCATTCAATGGAATGGTGGAATCTGGGGAATTATAATGTATAAATTAATGAAAAATGGTTGGGGATCCACCGAGATTCGAACCCCGATCGTCCGCTTGGTACTCGAGTACTCTACCAATTACGCCACGGAGCATCTCGTAAACACACATTATATATTTCGTATATCCATCAGAATTGTCATCCATTCTTCCAAGTACCGTTAGCAAAATCATATATCTAAACAAATTGCACTGATTCACACCATCTACATTATTTATACCCCTTAATTCCCCATTCACGATATATCCAACAAACATTTAATTACCACTTTCCTCGGCACATCTCAAAATTCTCTCCATCAGCGCAACGACTTCGTTCCAACAAACGTTTCCCCGTAGTTTGCAATATTTATTCCGCTTCTACCGAAAGTATTTCATTCGAGGGAGCAATCCAAACTGACAAAAGCACGCCTCAACACGATAACAACAGCAACAATAACAAACACCTGTCGGTGCTGATTCGCCCCGGTCTGCTGAAATTGCAGTCTGTCGGCTGCATTCGCTAGTGCGATCCGCTCGTAGAACGTTTTCGAAGCTTCTCCGTCGCTTCTTTAATTACGTTATCACACCGGTGATAAGACCGACCTGGAAAAAGAACAACAGAATCAAGAGAATTGCTGTGGGCGATTGTCAATTAATACTATCTCCACCAAATGTGCCAACAGACACCTTTTACAATTTCGAAGAAAATTTGCTCTCTGAATTATTTGTCTAAATTTATAAATTAATGTTAATCTATCGAGTGTAGTAAATTTGACTAAGGTCTCCTGAGGGCAAGAATGTTGGAAAGGTACTCCCAGTGTCATGAAGGTTCATATTTAAATTTTTATTTCATTGCATTTATATTTCTATTTGTTTTATTTAATTTCTTTCACTTCTTTGAGGCTCCTAGAGTGGCACTTAAATTATCGAATAAATGTGTTTCTTTGTATATACAGGATGATTGATAACTGGTGGTACAAAAGGGAATGATCGTACATAAAAAAAAAGATAAGTTGAAATAGGTATGCTTGAAATCGTGGTAGTTAAAACGGTATATGTGCCAAATATTTTTCCAGGCAACTAGCGTCACCCGAATTTCGCATGAAATCGTTGAGTTTCGTTTCGTTGTGCAAGTGTTAATTCCGGAGGACCGTGCAGCGCGTTGGCGCGCATTAACTTGATCGTGTTAGGGGCGTCGTCGTCGTCGTCGTTGCAGCACCGGCAATTATTGTGCCATTAAAATTCTGCGACATCTCGGGACGCCTGGCTGTCGTCGGCACAGCCCTCGGACACAGCGATTCTACACGCGGTTGCAGCCACTCTTTTTTTTCCTCCAGCCTCGTTAATTCCGCGCCTGGAAAATTTGCTCTTTCTTTCGACGGACGACAAATTGCCTGCCCCGAACCCCCTCCCTCTGCTGGCTCTCCCTTTTTCTCACAGCCCGTTATCGACATTATCTTTCGAGGGGAGGTAAACCGGGCTAAACAGCCAAGTTAGGGGAGGTTCTACGCTTTTTACCACGAGCCGCGGTGCACAATGGACCAAGAAGCTCTCGCCGGATTAAATATCACGTTAATAACCGGTGGAGCTCTCCAAAATTTTGCTTGACAATCTTTTGTATCCTTTCTTTCGTACCTTTCGCTGAAGGATGGGATCCTCCAGTGGCAATTTTGCCCGTTCTTTGCCTTCAACTACTGCTACGTCTTTTGTTCCTATTGTATTTGTTCCGACAGTCTTCCCTTTTCGCATATTCCTTAATTTGATCGGGATGATTCTTTGTGCAAATAAATTTCTATTAGGTCGTTGAAAATGAAATGGCCCTTCCCGAGTCTTTAACATAAACTTTCATTTTACAAATTTTACTCCTATTCCGTTAATCGAAATAATTTCCATCGACATCAATGCACTTCTTGCCTTCGGATTTTGGATCAGGGCATTTCCGTGAAAAATCATCTGCTGCACAGGGGGATGGGGGGTGTAGCGTGTTACCCAGTTCCCGAACCGGTTGTTGGCGGTCTGGGCGAGAGGGTTAAACAGCAGAAGGAAAGGTCAGGAGTTGCTCGTTGCCCCATTCATCCTCGTCGAGGGTGGAAAGGTAAAGAGAAAAGGACTCGAGCCCTCGAAACCAGCCAGAACTCTCCAACCCTCTCCGCAGGGCTCTCGGCTTTAAGCTCGTACGCCACCGGAGAGTTGCGGGGGTGGTTTTCTCTCTCTCTCTCATTCTCTTTCTCTCTCCCTTCGAGAACGAAAGTGAAATCTCGGCCCTTTCACGGCGCCGAGAGCCCAGAGCCCCGGGACCCGTGGATCGCGTCGAGGACATGCATTTCGAAGAAGGTCGACGGAAGCCTCGAGCTTGTAATCCCCTTCGGGGGATGCACTTGATTTTCTTTCATTCCCGTCGAACCACCCCCGCGGCACGAAGAAAGGCGTTAACGAAGAAGGGTTGACGGCCTACCCTCGCAACCCCCTCGCAATCCCTTCGTCATCGGGAATATCGTGGCAGAGCAGAACGAGAATTGATTCGCGGATGATTGCGCGCAATCTGATTTCTCGTCGATGTTTGCGAGAAACGAGGAGCGTCGAGACATTTCTTAAAGGGCCGATTCTTAGCGAAATTAGGCCTGGGGGTGGTGCATAATTTTATTCACAGTGTTCATCTAGTATATTTTAATGTTGAACTATTTTTAAAAATGTCTTCTTTTTAGAAAGCATTTTTATAGAATTCTCTTTTCAATGTAGCTGAAACTAAACTCGTCTTAAGTGGAAAATGTCTGTTAGAGTCAGACATACCGTGGCTAGCCGAATACTGGATTTGCTTTGACAAAATATAGGATAAAAATCCTGTGTATAAAAATCTATTCCTGTGAATATTAAGACACACTGATGAATTTTCTATTCATCGTACAAATTTGTTAGTACACGAACAGTGCCATTATCAACGAGGCTATTGACACAATTGATGCATTTTACGAATAGAAGAATGAAATTGTTTGTATTAAACGAGTAACGCAAATCGTAGTGGACGGACTTACTGGTACTCCTACCGTTTCAGATTGCACCTACTCATTTTTCCCTTAAATGCATAAAACCCGCAGTCCGGGGTAACGACGTTTTGCGAGTCTGCAATAGAGTGCAAAGGGTCAAACCGAAAACATGGCGAAGAGCGTTCCACGATGTCGATATATTTCCGCGAATCTCCTCGGTTCCTAACAGTTTGAAGACTTTTTATATCTCGATGCGAGTAGTATCGCCCCGGTAATATCAGCCACTTCTGTCCAGCCGCCGAAACTTTCTGAACGGGGAAAGTAGCCCGCGAGTCCATAATATCTTTCAGGTTTTTATTCCCGTTGCCGGAAGTTCGTTCCCACATTATTCGCTCGCAGTACTTCCCCGTTCGCCCCGTTTAGGCCACCGCGTTTAGTTTCCATTGTCAAGAAACGCCCCCCGAAAAATTCTCGACCATTCTTGACGTCGTAATTAAACCGCACCCGGTGTAACTAGAATTTCAAACGTTTCGAAAATTTGCAGAGTTGTCGCGGCGATCCCTGTGCGGACTGTGCAATTTCGGAAAAAATGCATAGCCCGCGGTGAACAGGGGCTCTCAACCCTACTTTGATTTACCGAGTTCACAGTGACGTATACACTCTCAAATGTTCATTTCCTTGTTACCGATTCTCCATTGAATCGGGGAAATACTTTCTTTAGAAATTGCTATATGGATTTAAGAAATTGAAGTTGACTAAATTGTACAAGTTAAAATGAAGTTATATGTGGGGAACAATCAGGTCTATATACGTAATTTTGTTACAAAAATCTATAGTGTGAAGTTAAGTATTGACGTATAATATACAGGGTTGTCAACAAAAGACAGTGAAAAATGCAGGAGGATTATTGTCAACAATTAAGAGCTTAGAAAACGGATGTCATCGCGTAAGATTCCAGGTTGAGAGCCACCGCGTAGTCTTCGGTACCGAAAAAACGGACCGCGTAAAAATGGGGAAATTCCAATTTACAAAGCGGCGCGATCGAACGACGTTTTCGTTCGACGATGCAGGTTTTCGGGGGTGGTGGTTTGGGGGTGCATTCGCAAGGGGAATCGGACCGTGGCATTTTAATATCGCGGCGAGACCCCCGAGCCGCGAATTTCTGGACAATAACAGCGAGCGGCGGCCACCGGAGCGTATTGCGGCCGGACATCCGAGTTTTGACGCGAGTTACAACTGTCCGCCGGTCGAATTAATTAATAGAACGGGGGCCGGTAATGACCGGGGACGAGAGCCGTGCCACCGAATCAACGGCGAATTAATAACGTCTTTGGCCCGCGAACGGCCCGAAACGATCAATGGCCGGATTTCGAAATGGCGCCGGGGAAAAACCGAGCCCGAAACCGTCCGGCAGACACGCTCGGCTACGCACGCGATTTTAATCAATTAATAAATGCGTTCTATTCGCACCTGTGTCCCGCGGTTAAAGCGCCCACGCCCACGCCCACGCCGGAACGGCCAACTGTAATTTTCATATTACGTGAACAGTGTATTAGGCCACTGTCGATATTCATAATTAACGGATACACGATCCTCTTCCCCTATGATTTACATCTAGCTTTTTTCCTTGGTGCAACCTGCGGTTCCAGAGAATTTCTGTTTTACCTCTGCACGGCCCCGTATTAGCTTCGAAATGAACTTGCGAAATAGACTTTACGCCGAGGTAACTTGTAAATAAACTTGCGCCGGATAATTTATGCCGGTTACGCTTGTAAATTCATTTGCGCCGCGCGGAAAGTAGAACGGTGAAATCCTAGTCCTTTTACGTTTGGACTTTTAATAAGCTCGCGAATAGTCGTCCGCGTTTGATCAGAGTTTGCGGTCGGAACCAAAGGATCACCAAATTTCGAGAAGTGGATGTTCGATCCGCTGCAACTTCGCTAACGAAATTTTTGTTAACGATCTGGCCGGGTTGATTTTAACTAAGTCGCTTTTCTTTAGGACACCTCCGACGTAAATAGCGGGGCCAGGAAAATGGAGACGAGTTTTTCAACAATTTGACTAATTCAAATGCAACCGCTGGTTTCGGAAAGTTTGATCCCCCGCAACTTTGTTAAAAACGGTCGGATAACAATGTTCCCGGGCTCATTTTAAAGGGCGAGCCCCTATTTTTTAATACGGCCAAATCCCTTTTCGTAGAATATTTTTCCCGTGGAAAGCGGGTAGAAAAATTCCGAAGGGTGTTTCAGCAATTTCGCTAATTCGAAAATACAAGTATTTTAAAAAGTTTGTTCAAATAAATATTGACAAAGTGCGAATGATTAATCGCGAACAGCTACTAAAAACCGTTCTACCAAACTCAGCCAGAAAGATAATAAAAAAACATCTTCTGTTTCCAGTGCTTTATCCGAGGGGTAGTTTGTCGAATCAAGAGGGGGATGATAGCACCAGGCGAACATAAAAAATCTCTCCACTCCAGTAAACCCGTTTGACTGAATACTATTTTTTCGCGGATCGCGTTAGCCGTGCATCGAGCCTTGCATTATGCAAATGGGGATCGTCGGAACAAGAGCATGGGGGTGCGTGTAATTCCTCGATGATGCCCCAACAATGCGGCTAACAGCCCGTGGCGGAAACAAAGGTATTAATATATTTTTGTAACGTCGGAAGAATTATAACGGGGGAAGCGCTCGCGAGCAGAAGAACCACGCATAATTGTAATCGTCGGCTGGTTGTAATTGATGTTTTTCAATACTAATGGCCCGGGGGCACGTGTAAAATACCGGCTGGAAAATTTTGCGGGCCGGTTTCGTACGAATTACTTCGGCCCGCCTCATACAGCCGGAGCAACTTAATTACGAGGTTGGCTCGGGACGATTCGCGTTCGAGCTCATTGTTTCGAACACAATTACAAATAATTCCCCTCTCCTCCCCCGCTGCCTCGCCATCCCCTCGTGGCGACTCCGCATTCTCTGGATGTAGTGCTAATTAACATTGCCCTGGCACAGAACATTTTTTCCCCGCCGACTTGGAAATAATGGACGAGTTAACAGCGCTTTTTCAAAACCACCGAAACCGCAAAGGGTTCTGTCTAATTAAACGAACGAAACGAGTCCCTGGCCAACCCTTCACGCTGCCGCAACTTCGCCCATATTTTTGCATGCGCACTTCGCATTTTTTCTTTACTTTGGGACTAACGACATTTTACTTCGTGACGAACCGAAATGTCGGTTTTATACGTGGAAAATAATAGAATAAATTTCAGTCGAAGTGGTTTGAGGGGTGGGTTTGTTGGGGGTGGGTGCCAGACAGAGTGGGCTTCGAGGAAGCAATTTGTTACCGTGAGAGGAGTCTCCGAATAATTCCATCCGAATGTCATCCAACTTGCACCCCCTACCCTCGGACCACCCTCCAACTCTCAATTCTTCACTCAGCCATCCTTCACTCGACTCCACTCGTCTCGTCTTCGGGGGTGGCTCGTTCAAAGGACACACGCACCCAGTCAACAACCCTAGACACAAACCACCCCCTCCTCAATCGCCAAGGCCGTGCCACCCTGACACCTGATCTTCGAGGTTTTATCGAACGACGGGGAAACTAAATTTTCAAGGTGACCATTCTAATTTACATTTTATTTTAGACCTTTCGATTGGGTTCTTTTTGGGTTAGGCTAGTTTGGAATTTAGTAGTTTTTAGTGCAATGAGTGTATTAAACGAATTTCTTTTATTTATATTTAATACGATTTTTGGTTCAATTTCATTCGACGAATACAGACTCCAACTAAATTCACGTGTAATTGTATAAGTGTGTTTCATTTATTTTAGAGAACGCTTCAGTAATATTTATTTCGAGTGAATCATCTTTAGCGAACTGTGTATCTCATCTTTATTGAAAGGAAATGTTGCATTGTCTTTTTCTGGCGCAAAAGAATTGCAAACAGAAAGTCAGCACAGCCTTTGACAAGGGATGAACGTCATACATGCGTTCATTTGTTTTTTCAACCTACCTCAAATACGTCTAACAAAAAATATTCAAAACAATTCCACAGATTGTTTTCATGAATAGAAATGTTTTTTCCAAAATCTTGTACAACGATGATGAGGGGCAGTCGTGGATTATTTTTGGAACCAGCCCCAGGAAGGCTAGAAAAAAAAATATATGGAAAACAATCCCACAGATGGTTTTCATAAATAAAAATTGTTTTTTCCAAATCTTGCATAGGGGTGAGTGGCAGCTGGGGATTATTTTTTGATCCAACCTTAAATAGGACAAAACAAAATGGAATAAATTCTACAGACATTTTTCACGAATAACAATTGTTTTCTCTAAACGTTACATCGGCAGATGTGGATTATTTTTGTCAAGCAAACCCAATTGCGTCCTATTAAAAAATATAGAAAATACTTCTGCATATTTTCTTCACAAAGGGATGAAATTTTTTACAAGTTCTACACCAGGGTGAACGACATCCAGCGACATCAAGTGACATACTTCTCCAGCCACCCTAATGACAAATGACTAATGCAAACGACTTTTCTCACTTGACGAGGACTATCGCCCTGAATTCCACCTCCACAAAAGCAAATCCAAACTTGGTGGAAAAACCCCGAAAAAGGCCACACACCTAGGTAGGACCGGCGCAGCACGGAGTACAAAGCCAGAGCTCCGAAACGCAATTTCATTGCAAAATCCATGCCCGTAGTTCGCAACAAATAACACAATAGCTCTATTGAAGCGATGCTAGAGCCGGGGTTGCTTCGGCGAGCGGCCCATTGAAAGGGCTCACGCACCTAGCGGGGCAAAGAGACAGACTCACCCCCCATCCACCATAAAGCACAAGGTACTGGAAACGAGAAGGAGAGAGAGAGAGAGAGAGAGAGAGAGAGAGAGAAAGAGAGAGGGTGAGAGGGAGAGGAAGCGAAAAGGGAAAGGGGCAGCTTGCACCCCCGTTCGAATTTCGAATTTGGCAGGCATGTTGACAGCATGTGTAGCATCGGGGTTGGATGCTGGCTCGTGCGGACTGCGCGCACTAATCAATATGGAGGGGAGTCTGTTCGGAACGGGCGGTAGGGGTTGTTGTCCAGGGGGTGGTTCGAGTAAGGGGGGGATGGTTAGACGATTCCGAGAAACGTTGGACGATGGTGTCCGGTTGTCTCGGGTCGAGGAAAGAGGCGCGGAAATGAAATTCGGGGCTCCGGGACGGCGAAAGAAAATTTTTCGGGGCGCAGGAGGGTGGAAGGGGGTTGAGCGAGCCTCGGATAGGGGTTGCGAGGGCCGCGAAAGGGGAAAACTCGGGTCCGCGCAGCCCTCGCGAGAGCGTCGGCCGCCTCAGTTGGCATCGCGACGTGCTGGCGTCCGTACCGCGCACTCGCCACCCCCGTCGCAAACTGGGTCAATCCCTGTCAACCCGTTGCAACCCCCTCGGACCACCGTCGAGGGCTGTTCGACACACCGAGGCCAGTTGCGAGGCGCGCGCGCGACCATACACCGCTCCGAACGCGTACGCGCCGCGCCAAACGAACTAAACACGCGACAACCGTGTCATCGTCATCCCCTAAGAAGGATTTTACCAGGCTCAACTACCCCCCTGGAACGGCGTACACTCTCAGGCGACACTGTCGAGCCCGTCTGCTAACGGTACCATTGAGTTTCGCGATTTTCCCACAGTTTCACTTCGCATAGTTTTTCCAGGGTTTTGTTTCAAGGGCGAAGGTGGTTTTCGGGGATGATTCCGGGCCGAGGAGAGAGCCTGTGGTTTTGGTGTCGAGTGCTGGGCGGTCGGATGCCTGGCCGCTTTGATGCTCATGGTGATTTTCGGCTGTGGGGTTTAGGGGTGGTTTTTGGGGTGAGTTGCTCGCGGGGGGAAGGTTGACAGAGATTTGTACGTTTGTTCGGAGGAGAATCTGTGGAATTCTAGATTGAGGATTTTCAGCTGAACAGTTTCAGATTGATCAAGTTGTTTGCTCAAGTTTGAACGGTCTTTTGGGGCTTTAAGGGATGATTGTGCGTCTCCCTCGAGGAAGCTTCTGGTCCAGTGCTTTTAGCCTCTTCCACTCGAATCGAAGGCGACACTAACGGATGCCATACTGTCATTTAAAACAATTTTGAAATTATTATATTTCTAGCTAAGAAATTTATAAAAATTTAAGTTTTGTCAGTAATAGTAATAAACTGTTACAAGTATGCATAGAAGGAAGTCAGTCGTGTACAGTGGAAATATTCTAGGTCAGAAGAAATGTCTTGGTGGTCGTGTCCGGGGATTTTATTGTTGTGTGTATGTGTTTAAGGGTGCAGTCTAAGGGATGATCATTCCTTATCTGTAGACTCCAGATTTTATGCAGTTGGTGCAATTTAAAACGGTAGATACGCTAAGAGAGTTTAATTCAGTATATTGTTTTCAACCAATTAAGATTGTTAAAGAAGAAAGGAGAGGTCTGACGCCAACAATGTTTATTCCACATAAAGGTCCGCAGTCTTTTTATAGAAAACGTAGAGAAACTGTTTAGCATTCCATGAATACTACATTGTAATTCGGAATTCAAGATTGGAGATTTCCAAGCAGTCATTTTGTGGTTCCTCGAGTTCTTTTTACGAGGTCGGTGTGCCCCTTTTGGGGTGCTTCGAGATTTAGGGGAAGGTTGTGAGACTCCTGGGAGAGATTCTGGTCTGGTCGCTTTAAAAGTTTCATTGTTGAGTGCGACGTGCGTCCGGTGGTATTTTTATTGCATTCTTTATGTCCGAGGAATTTGATTGTCCTCTGTTTCGAGGATGCAATCCAAGGGTGAACATCCCTTGTATAAAGTAGAAAGGATTTCTCAGGTTTTCGCACGTAGCGTGTTGAAGTGTAGAGTTCAAGATTCGAGATTTTTAGGAGATCGATTAAGCTCTTTGTCGTGGTTTGTCTGTTCTTTTCGGGTGCTTTGGGATTAAGGGTTGATTGTGGGTCTCGGGGGAGAGCTTCTGGTCTAGTAGTTTGCTTCTAAAGTTTCGTTGTTGAGCGCGATGTTCTCGAGGATTTATTACTACGTCTGGGGATTTTGATTGCCGTGTGTGTGTGTTTTAAGGGTGCGATCCAAGGGGTGAGCATCCCCTAACTATAATACGAACTCAAAGTCGGTTTGCTGTGATCCTTTATTACGCTCCCTTTAACTCTGTTCTCCGTTATGTGATTTTTCCTGCGTATATTCCGATTAGGGTGAACATCCCTTATCTAGAGCACAGAGAGGTCTTATTCTAATATAATAAATTTCTAAGACAATCGTATTTTAGTACACTACTCTCCAAAGTAATGAAATCTGACTAGAAATTTTTATACGACGTTTGTAGCCGTGCTAAAACTATATCGGGGTGCTTCAAGGATCGGGGGGTGATTTATGAGTCTTTGAGAAGAGTTTGCTGTACGGTGCGCTTTGAAAGTTTTCTTCGAAAGTGATTCAATCTCGAAACTTGATTCTTCGGTACGGCCTGTGACCGTAACTCGTCCGCAATCGTGTCTCGAGCGACCTAACGAGTATACATTTTCTGCGTTGCTTGCAACAAATAGGAGTCGAGTGCAAAATTGACTTTCCCCCGAAACAGTGTGGTTGCTTTCGTCGCGTTTGCATTATCGTGTTTCGTCTACGCTTTTCGGATCGAGATTAGAAACTCTCGACTTTCCTTCAAGCTAATTAACATTTGACGAACCGGGGTTCGAGTTGCAGTCGCATGAATCGAACCGGAACTCGATTCCCGGCGAGTCCTCCGAGAAGTCTTCGTAAAGTGTGAATTTCAGTGCTGTTCCAAACTTCTTCTCCCGAGTCCGCTAACTTCGGAGGCCAACTTTCCGATTAATCTGGTGATACCGTCGAAGTATTATACCGAGTGTCCAAATAAAGTGCAAGACCGCCAGCGTTCTGATTTGGATCGATGGTAACGGTATCGCGAAACGTTTCGTTCGGAGCTAAGATTAGCCTGTCGTTTAACGAACACGCGGATTACTACCGACGTAATTTCTTGCGCGCAGTCCCGAGCCAAAGGTCACCACTTCTGCTGTCACGATCTGTAACACGATTTCTCGTAACAGTAGTCGCGACTTTTCATGTCCCGTGAACCACTCTAGAGCCGGAGGAGGCAACCGAGAGCTGTAGTTAGCGATGCGCGAGTGTGCGGAAGGAGAAAGAAACGTTTGCACGTCGCTAACCTTTGCTTTCTTTCGTTAATACCGTATCTGCCGTGTAGCGTCGCCACGGAAATTGTTCGTTCCGAACCGTTCCGCTTTAAATCAACTCTGCACCGACCTGGACCCCGGTAAAAATAGACTCCTACCACTCTGTGCAAATTTAATTTCACGCACATAGTGTGCTCAAATGATTATAGCCAAGGGGAGGTGGCTCCGGCCATTTCTGCAAGTAACAGAAATTTCTTTAGTAATACAATTTTTCAGTCTGTCACTGCGAGGAGGGTTTCCATGAATTGACAGAGACAATTTTTGTTGTGACATCTCAGGTCTCAGCATTGATTAAAAAAATTTTCTAGTATTGGTTTCATCGACGTCAAGTGCAAAATAGGTTCAAACAGGGGTTGCTACCCTTAAACCAGACTGCAGAAATTCTGAAACAATTCTGTAGTTTCGATATCTATAGTACAACTCCTAAAAGAATAATGTTTGTACAATTCAGCTTGTGCAAATTGTTAAATAATTTGTTAATTTCAATTTCCACTGTACTGTGATCGCGAAGTATGCTCTGGTAATCGTGTCCTCGATATTCACTGGTGTGTAAACCAGTCAACGGAAGATTTTCAACAATTTTTCCTTGCAAGTAAAACAACTCCTCTCAACTTGAACAGTTAATATACCGTCAGACGCACCGGCGGCGCTTCCACTGGTTTTACCTAAATTAGCTTCTCCGGGCGAGGCAGCGGAACTTCTCGAAAAATATTACATCTCCAATTTGTTTTCACGTGAATGGGCAGTTCCGGTTCAGCCGCGAGGGTCGTCAAAGGTAGTTATCTCTGGAAGTCCGGGGGAACGGTTAGCCTATCCTTGACTAGCAAAGGCGGTCTGACCTTCGGAGCTGGAGCTTCTTTCTCCTCGAGTTGACTTTCAGACGTCTCTCTTTCTCTCTCTCTCTCTCTCTTCTTCTCTTTCGAGCGTTCACCGAGGCGTGCAGACTCGAGCGGAGAATTTTCCCGAGTCCGACTTCGGACCCTCCTTTTTTCGCAGTTTGATCGGTGGAAAGCTCACCTGGTTGCAGACTTCGCAAAATCCGTGAATCTTGCCGCGAAAAAATTGCAAATGGAATCCACTTCGCACGTCGTTATTATACCACGTGAAATAGCAAAGTTGTATCTGTTCAGATCTCGCAACATTTTGATGTGTCTTAGAGAAAACGTGGTTCATGGTTTCTCGCAAAAAAGTGGCTGTTTTATCGTGGAATAAAACACTCGTTAAAGGCGATTTTTGTTCCATGCCGTAAAATAAAATAGCGGACTTTTGTTAGTTCGGCTCCTGTATAATTTTTATCGCAACGTATCTCGCAGTAAACGAGGTTTATGGTTTCTCGCAAAAAGCAGCCGTTTTCCTCGAGTCTCGTAACCCAGTTGAATTTTTCTCGAAATTTAATAGAATTTATCCGCAAGAGGAGCGTATTAACGTACACATTACGCGAATTAAGAGAACAGTGTAATTACTTACTTCTTCTTTCGACTCCCGGGTCGAGTCTCGTGTTTCATCCTAACTTCTGCTTGAATGTAATACGGCTTCTGTATAAGAAGAGCTGTTTAACATTCATACTGTACGAACACGAGAACAAAGTACGAAGCTAGCTATGTAAAACAGACAGTTCAAAATATTCCAGTCTTGACTTCAGTTATCGTTTTAATCTAACATGATTCACCGATACGAGGAAAGATCACTTCGATATATATATATTCAGAGGAACGTTGCAGAATTTTTGCAAAACGTTCTCTCCTAGAAAGGAGTGTATTGATCATCGAAAGAGCATAAACTTCGCAACAACCACTTCGAGCAAACTCGTCAGAAATTTCGTCGGCGAGTAGCTCGAAAACATTTCGGAAAGTAGCGTCTCAGGTGCAAGAAAGGATACTTGGTGTCCGGGACCCGAAGAATCAGGCAATCTGAAAATGCACCGAGCCCATTCTACCGTCGATTGAAAGTGGTTTCCCAGCGAACGAGCTCCATCAGAGAGATTACTCATACGTCTGTGAGTCGCCGCAGCCGCGCCGCTTTTAATACCTTCTCAGGATCTTTCCTCCGAAAAAAAAGATAACTCTGACTGCAGCCTGCTGGCTGTTAATCGAAAGGCTGGTCCTTCATGCGAAAAACCCGCCGAAAAAACAAATCTTGAAAGGAACGGACTGAGCGAAAACATTTTTAGAAAAGCGTCAAATATTCCAGGTCGCATTATGTCATCTCATTCGATCCACAAGAACGTGCTGTGGACAGGTCGACGTCGGTCACATACATATGTGTCACACTAATTTTTATATGGGAGAAAATTAATTTTTCCAGTTTCCGTCTCATTAATTAAATTAGCTCGATTCTATTGGATTCTCTGGGGGTCCAAACCGAACACGTCGACGTCGGTCAAATGTGTGTGACACTAATGTTTATATTGGAGCAAATTAATTTTTCCAGTCTCTGTCGCATTAATTGAATTAGCTCGATTCTATTGGATTCTCTGGGGGTCCAAATCGAACACGTCGACGTCGGTCACATATGTGTGACACTATTTTTTGTATTGAATTCTCGTATTGGAGAAAATTAATTTTTCCAGTTTCTGTCTCATTAATTAACTCTTTGCACTCGGCGCTATTTTCATTCTAAAATTAAATTTTTCATCCGTCTTAGAATATTTTCATTTTATTCATACATTATAAATGTTTGGCAATCAATTGAATACACATTTTGTAATGTAACAAATATTTCGTAATATTTTTTGTAATCTCTTTGAAATAATGCCACAACAATTTCTAGTGGCGCTTCGGAGTCACCACTCGAGTGCAAAGGGTTAAATTAGTTCGATTCTATTGAATTTTCTGGGGGTTCGAACAGTATTATTATTCGACTAATTTTTCAGTCGACATTCGGATAGAGTACTAGAATAAATAATGACGAACTATTCGATTAAACAGAGAGAATAACTTGTTACGAAAAAATAAAGAATTACAAACGTTTAATCGGTACAATTCGTCCGCCATTCGAGTGTTGAACGTGTAATGACGTCACCGGACCGCGTTGCAAGCGAAGTCGATCGAAGTGTAAAGCAGCTCGCGAGAGGGTCGCTCATAAAATTTTCCCGGGGGTGGGGGTTGGGGGGAGGGGATTATTTTCACGGGTTCTGAGTGGCGCGTTCGCGAAACCTTGATCCCTTCGGGGGTGGTTTATTTCGAGGCAGCGAGGCAGCCGGGCCGAAAATAATCGCGGTTTTTCCGCGGTTGTCCTTCGACGCACTCTGTGAACCGGGTCAAGTGTGCTCTCGCGTCGCGATGACCTTCACGGCGGCAGCAGGATGCGGAATTCTTTCCGCACTGCGCATCCCGGGATCTCGACGGCGTTCCCATCGTGCTAGACGACAGTTGACACGGGTTTCTCTTGACCTTTCCGCCCGCGGAATGCTCTGCCACCCCACCCCCTCGCCCCCTTTTTCTCCGGCCATCGTTTCCCGTCTTCCTCGGCCGTTTTTCTCAGCCCCTGCAAGCAGCCCCTGGCACGGAACAACCCGAGCTATCGACTGGCAACTTCCTGGACGCGGAGGCAACTTTTCTGTGTCGATTCCGCCGCTCCCGCAACCCCCCGCTCCCGCATCGACCCAATTTCTTCGACTTTTTCACCCCCTCCGCCCACCGGCCGATATCCCTGCGTGCCCAGCAAGCTGTTCTCCCCCGAGCTTTTGTTCCGTCCCGGAATTTTCAGCCGGTCCAGGTGCGTTCCATCGAGTTCGACGACCAACCGGCCTCGTCTACGGAGGCCTCCCGGTTTCACTGGCATCGTTTCGCTGCTTTCTAGAGCGGAACTAAAGAATCTGGTCGGTCGTGTAATCCCTTTCGCTGCGGGACACCGGCGCGTGTTTGTTTCGTCGTTTATTACGCACGGTGGCACTGTAATGGCGAAATGAACGCGCTTAGCCGATTCCCCGTGAACGATTCAGGCCAAAGCGTGGGGCAAAGTTTTTTCGTACGAGGCTCTGTTCACGAGTAAAAACGTTTCGAAAATTGGTCAACCGAAACCCAAACGTCGCTTCGCGAGAATTTGTACCGCGTCGTTCCCTTCGTTCGAAGCTAATCGTGCGAAACGAGACTGTACCGCGTAGCTTTCGTGCCACGGATGCACATTTATTTATTTATTCCGCAAAGTATCCTCGCAATCGTAAAATCACTATGCCCAGCAGATTCTCCGGGACAAACTACGTCGAAACTGCGGAATAAATTTTTCGCCTACGAGGCTCCGTTCCCGAGATAAACGAGCGTGAACATCGACCGAGCACCCACGCCTTGAACACTTGAACATCTCGACCGATGTTCAACCTCCATTTTCTCGGGAACGGAGCCTCGTAGGCGAAAAATTCTTTCTACAATTTCGACTCGGTTCCTCGCGAGGAATCGTATTTTGCTGGTCTCATCCCGGTCGGAGGACTTTTGCATTCAAGGTTGTATATGTAAAAAATCATAAAAAATATTCCGATAAAGAAGACTAATATTCCAACAGTGTCTGCTGTTCCTCCTTGTTTTACGACCTCGGTGCGCGCGTGTGTGTGTGTGTGTGTGTGTTATTTCTGCACTGTCGCAACATTTAGACAGGTCGAAATTGCACGTACCGCGTCGAGTTGACGGTTTTGCAGTTTTTATCGGGCGGCCCGCGTTAACGAGGTCCGAATCGAAACGAAAGATCAGAACAATGCGAATAGAATGTGACGATAACGGTGATTAAAGGTTTTAATAGCGTTCCCCGGGCGAGGCCGCCTCCACAAACGGGATATTTACCGGTTTCTATGAGGCAAGCGAGGTGTGCGGGATCGGTCTCGCAGGAACGCCACTCGCAACAAATTACAGCGGCAACAACGCTCGGAATATTCGAAATTAATGTCGCTTTTGCGCGTGAAACGAGAAAAACGGCACGCACGAGGGGACGTGCCGGCGGCGCGGCGATTCGAATTTTCGATTGACAAGTCCAATTCGAACTCCATCGACTCTGCGTTCGCACATTTTTATTCAAATTTCGCCTTGTCCGATTTTGAACTTGTTGCGATCGGAATTCCAATTCGAACTCTGAACTTTGACGTGCCAATTTGCATGTATATTCGAGCTGTATTGCGGCGGGCTCGACATAAACGCCACCCGCCAATTATCATTTCAATTTTTCCCCCCATGAAATTTCGATCCTGACCAAACTCGCTAAATGCATCGGAGAAACGAATTTTCGCGGCCGGCAAATTCTGGCAAAATGTTTCTTCGATCAACTATTCGCATGTCCACCTATTTCGTACAAAGAACTGCTTCTGTTTTTCGTAAACTAATTATATTCACGCTGGGGAATTTCAAATGTGTCTAGCGCACACGATCGGTTTTCTGAGAAATTCTTTTTTTTTATATTCGTTCGCTCCAGTGTAATGTTTAAAGGCTCCCGCCTGTACTCGCTTGGAAAATTAACAGGATTTCTGCGTAAACTAATTTACCGTTTCGTTTGCAAATCCAGCGTCGCTCGCGCACTCTCGCTGTGTCTGCTCAAAAATTGATTCCGAGGCTCGGAAAATTCGCTTTGGAAAATTGACGCTCACATCTCAGGCCCGGAAAAATATGTTCGGAGGACCTCGTGTTTGCCGAGGAGGGTAACGAGAGTCTTTCGGGAACCAATTAGCGTCGAGAATCCGAATTCGCAGGCTTCGCAGCAGGCGGAAAGACGCGCGAGGTTAATCTCGTCCCGCAAACAAGAAAACAATCGCGAATACGCGTCGACCGTCTCGCTTTCATCCGCGGCTCGTAAATATTTACGGAATAGTGTAATATAACCGTGTCTGTCGCGAAAATTTGCCGCTTCTCTCTGGTCGAGTTCATGGTCTCTCTGGTCTGGAAAAGCGAGAATCGTGTTCACGTTTGCAACAAAATGTTCGAACTTTCGACAGAATCGAGATAGATCGACGAATGTTTTTTTAAACGAAAACCAAAACATCGTGGAATATGGGAAAAATAAGCAGAACGAATGACGAATAGGTTTTCGCCTCGGAACTATTTATCGAAGTCGACCTGTCTTGGAAAAGTTTTGACGGTTCTACAAATGCTGCGGTCTAATTCGACCAATTTTTTCGTGGCCAAAACTTGTCCGGTGATTTTTCTTCCTATTTTTCCTATATTCTACAATGTTTCAGCTGTCCGTTGAAAAAAATTTCATCGATCTATCTTGATCCCATGGCAAGTTCTACGATTGAGAAGCGAGCCTCGACTTCAGAAAAGTATTTATTGAAGTTGATGTCTCTTGAAAATGCTTCGGTTAACTTGAATAATTTTTTCCATGGTCAAAACATCTTCGTGGTTGTTTCTTCTTATTTTTCTCTGGTTGTGCGACGTTTCAGCTTCAATTCGGAAGTCTATCGGAGGCTCTGCGATTCCGTGCCACAAATGACCGAATGTCCCCGTCGGCCACTCGACAGTCCTTGATCAAAAGGGAATTTCTCGTGGAGAGCCGTTCTTTGAGCTGCTGGCTCCTTCGAGATCGTCCCGACGGGGTTGTCTTTGACAATAATCACCTCGAGATCGCGGCACCCGAACGATTTCGAGCTCATGCTCCTCTGGAAGCCATACTCCGCCTTTGTCCGCCGCCTCCGATCGCTTCTCGATGGTTGCTCCTCGACGCGCGCCATTTTGGCTCACTTTGACTTCGAAACTATGCGATTCCGATCATCCTTGTACCATTCTACCACTTCCGGAACGAATTTACGCAGTTTGCCGTTAACACGTTCGGCGTTGTGATTGTTTGTGCGGACTTGATTTCTTTAACTGTGTGCCCCCACTTTGAAAAATCTGAAAAAAAGATATGTTAACAACCACGACGAGATGCTAGAACTGTAAAAATACAAACTTAGTATCTCGTGAACTGCTACAAGAAATCGGCATTTCAAAATTTTTCTCATTTTTTAAAATACTAATGGCTAAAATATGTCCGAGTTTTTTCAGAATTTTCCATTGAAGAGGATTAGAGAAATTACGGAAAAACCTGATTTGATTCGTCATCCCATTACTACCCCCCGTGTCGACATATAGTGTTGAAAATTGGCACAAAGTACTCTCTTCGGATAAGCTATTGAACGGCCAATTGCAAATTCAAATTCGGAAAGGGGGTTGTTTAAATTCATTCACGTCAACATAAATTGAATCGAGCGTATCGCGGACGGGAAATCGCGGTTTCTCGAGTTGCAGTGTTAAAGTCGGCCATAAAACGGGTTACACGGAGGCGAGTCTCATCAGTGAAGGTTACAGCCGAGTATAAAAATGGGAAGGAAAACGGCTGGCCGCGATAAACAAGAGAATTCCCGTGGAAATAAGATAATAATAAAATAGAAGCGGAGGGCGGCACTGGTTTCAAAGAAAATTTCGACGAACCCGTCGTCGTCGCCGGGATTGCCTGGACCGTAAAAACGTAAAAACGCGGCGAGAGGGATGATTGCGCCGTAAAAAAAAAAAAGAAAAAAAGGGGGAATCCGAGAAAGAATGGCAGGCTTCGCCGGTATGAAAAGGAGCTTTGACGAGATTCGTCGACGTCCTCGGACGTCTACGTCGATGTCGACACGCTCACTCTTTTCCCTGCGAACGACCGACCCCTCTCGAGAAACTGCAATCGGCTCCCTGTTCTTGTTTACGGTATTCCGCTTGCGACGAACGACGATCCCTCGGACGTGCTTTCTTATCTCTGGGTATCCATGTGCGATATGTCAGCCTCGGACATCTGCGTTTTTCCAGGAAATCCTCTTCGGCTAATTCTCCGCGATTTGCGCGGGTTTCCATAGCAAATGTTTGCGGAATTTCTAACCGAGTTTGTTCTGTTTATAAATACAGTGATTTCTCTGTATATGTCGCCAAGGTCTGGATGATAAATGTCATGGAATTATCCCCACTAACGCGGGGTGTAGCCCGCAAGGAGCCACGAATCTCGAGAGACCTCTGACGCCGAGGAGTGTAAACATAACACTTGTTGACATATATCGAGAATTCAGGGTATCCACCTATTTAAAGAAACACTGTGGAGTATTATATTCGCTTTAAAGAATCCTATAAATTATTGGTTTCATAAATGCGAGTGATTGCAGTTTTCGTTTATGAACAATTGCAAACTGCATCGACAGGGGCATTCGAAAATGTGATTAGAGGGAAATACAGTAGAATGGCAGGGATTCAAAGAAAAATTGAGAAAATCCAAGTTTAGAAGCACTCGAGGCTCTCGAACTGGAGGCCAAAGCAGAACCTCGGCTCTCCTCCTTGACCCATTCGACGATTGAACCTCCTCAGTGACGTGGACGTGTAAATACGTTCCGGAATAGACGTACTGCAACCGCTGGATGCCATTTCGCGCGTCCGCAGAATTTCGGCACCGCCTCGGACAGGATTATTGTATTATGAATGGACCGTGGTCGTCTATGGCGATTCACGGTCTCAATTACCAATATCTAAATGTAGAAAATTATTCACGAGTTCACTGTTGCTTTATTCCGTTTTACTGTACCGTTCCATTCCAAAATTTCACAAATTCTTTTACTTTATACCGTTTTATATTTCGAAAAATTCCACTTCTTTATTCGACTTCGTTGAAATATTATTGTATTGAAAATTTTAGCTGTCCCGGTGCTCAAAAGTTCTACTTTCTTCCCGTTTCGTTGACTATTTTATTTTTCTGCTGTTCATACATTTTATTGTTCTAGAATTTGTGAATTTATCTCGTTTGTTTAATTTTGTTGAAACGTTCGATTGTTGCTAGAATTCGGCGAGAAGAGGGAAGGAAATTAGTGTGCCGGAAGTAATGGCGATCGCGAGGGACGCGTCGATCATTCCTCATGGTAAACAGTGAGTTTACGGCGCGCGGGAAAATTTGAAAAGTGTCGGGCCACCCGTGAAAGTTGCATCGCGAGCGATGACGTTGTGCCATGTGTTTTTGTGACGTGTTCTACTGCGAACGTGTTGTTCCCGGAAACGTGGATCCTGGATCCGGAATCGACGTTGGTGAGTTGCATTTTTATACTAATTAAATCCCAACTCTATCGAACAAGCAACTCGATAAAAAATATTCACTCACCAATCTGCCGCTGTTCCATACACGGTACACAAATTCGACAAATTTTTCCACCATCTATCTCTCGAATTTCTGGTAAAAAAAGTATTTTTCCCTAGTCAATTGAAGGTTGAAAAATGTCCCCGTATTTTTTTTTAACACAGTCTTTCCATTCGTTATATTGAAAAAAATCCTGAATTTAATCATGTTCGATTGTTCACGGGGGTTCTTCTATAATTTTGCTGTTCCTATCGTTCCGCTGAAATTGAATCCGTCGAATTTTTTAAAATTAAAATACGAAAGAAATAACAATAATCGGCGAATATTTCTCAAATAAATTCGGTCGATAACGCGGCAGAGAGATTGGAAAGTCTGGTTGACCGAACACAATAATAACAACATTTAAATCGAACAGAAACGACTAAAGATTGATCATGAGAACTGAAAAATCACCTTCCGGAGGTCTCATTAAAAACACTAAATTCTCGCGCGCCGTGGATTAAAGAAAACAACAAAAAAAAAAAAAACAATCTCGAAAAAGGAATAACAGATCAGTTGTAGCGAAATAATTGCTCGAATCCAATTTTATTCGTCTCCCTGTTTGCGAGACAGCAACTGGAAATAAATTAGAGCGTTAATCCGCAGCTACATTGCGACGTGCGAACAGCGGTCGTTTAAAATTAATTCGCTAGAGCTTACAGCACATAAATAATTATCGTGAGATAAAATAATTGTGCGAGATGTACACGCGCGAGATTCGCCGCCCCGCGGACCTGCAGCACACAGTTCGAACCATTAATCCAGTGTTCAATTTTTTCCCGGATAAATATCTCTCTAACAATTATAAATGAACCGGCGTGTTAAAGCCGAACTTTCGGATTCCGAAATTGGCGGTCTCGAATCGAGAGCGTGCCGCGTACAAGATAAATATCACCGTTTCCATTCCATTTCGCTCACACGAAGAGAGAGAGAGAGAGAGAGAGAGAGAGAGAGAGAGAGAGAGAGAGAGAGAGAGAGAGAGCCAAAGGCGTTGGCAAATCGAGTTAGAGCCAAGTTAAATCAACTTCTGCTGGAGAATTAAGCTGGGATCGTTTACATTTTCATCTTCTCGTCCCTGCTCGTTAACTTCGGCGACGTACACACCTCGATTGAAATGATCAGCGAGCACGAAAGCGCCGACTTCAACAACCAAAACATGTTTCGCGATGGCTCTGAAATCTCGTGGAAAATGTGCGAAACTAAATTCTGCTCTTTCTCTAGATTCCAAAACTTTCCCTTAAAAGTTACGATCGCCAGACTGCGGATCACTGAAAATAACGCAGAATTAGTTCCGAAACAATTTGTCCAGAAAATCGAAAACAATGGAGACGATTGGCACACTGATGTTTTCCTAATTCGCGCAACTGTGCTCCGATTCGTTTGCCAAAATTCTCCGCTCTGTTTCGCCGGATTTTTCGCGTTCCCCCGTCCCTGGCAACGAT